>NW_022111310.1:3134187-3145717 GCF_000313985.2 Echinops telfairi | reverse complement strand
GCCCAAAAAAACTATCCAACTATATATTTGAAGATAGGAGATTAAAAAAAACTCACTAGAGACATTTTTGAGACTATTAAGAAATTGTAAACATGAATTTTATTTTAAATAATGTTACCCAAGGGCTTTAGTTTTATAAAACACACATAGGAGGGGTGTTATTAAGTAGAAGCATTTCTCTAAAGTACTGGACAAAATGGTCTTATGTTTGCAACCTATACCCCAATAATTCAGGAGGAAAAATCCAGAGAGCCTTCCAGGACAAACTGGGGGAGCACTAATATTCGCAATGACTACAGGAAAGGTACCCTGGTTCCCAGCAGTACTCTCTGGGTGGCATATGGTACTATTCTGTCAACTTTTCTAGAGATTTGAAAATTTCAAAATATAAGTAGCAATGGAGTTTAGAAGAGGGTGTGGGGAGGATTGTCATCTGCTGAAAACCCTCCATGGCAGGCCCTGGCCGGGCTTTCACACTCGCTTCTTACGGCCTCTTTCTAGGCATCTAAGGCAGATGCTGGTTTCCTTGTTTTGCCAATTTCCCAAGGAAGCACAGAGAGGGTAAGTGACTTCCACAAGGTCACACAGCAGGCTTATATGCAGATCTGTCATGAAGCTTTCAGCTAGACCACAAATAAAGCCTCCCCCTCTGCTGCCCTTTAACTCTCCCCCTCCCCGCCCCCGACAGCAGTGCACACAGAAATTACTTTTATTATCCCCACAGTGCCCCTACCCTACGGTTGTATAGAAGACACCCAATGCCATTAATCAGAAGTAGGAAAAACAAGATTCACACTGATCAAAGGCTTCCTTTGCTGACCAGAGTTCCCACAGGAAGGAGAGTTCTGGAAAAATAAATGTTGACATTTGACACCACATGAGCACCAATTTAAAAAAGCACTTTACACCAAAATTGACTCCACAAAAATCAATATTGAAAAATCAGACCTGGATTCTGATGAAATATCAGTCTCTTGATGTTTATTGACTCGGGTAAATGTTGGCATTTTACAGCCCAGAATTAAAATAGTAGAACGTTAGAGCTGGACCCCTTCGGAGATCATCCTGTTCCCTGCTAATATCTCTTTCCGGGCTCCACTTAGCCAGACCTGTGTGTATGATGTCGAATGATTCCCATCTTAAACGGTGTTAATTTTATAAATCTCCCTCAGATCTCAGTCCCACGGGCACGAGGCCTAATGCATGTGTTATTTTTCAAACGAAGAGCGGGGTTAGGCTCAACCCAAGGCTGTCGTTGTGGAGAGGAGGAGCTGGGGGAGGGGAGCGACTGGCTCGCAGATAATGGAGTCAGGGGAGGCGGGCAACCGGCCCCCGCGCATCCCCCCCACACACACCTCACTGCACTTCCTCCTTTCCTCCTGGAGACCCCGTGCCATCTGTGGCTCAGAGCTGCTGTGGCTGCAGGTGGCTCACAGAAGGCTGCAGGTTCAAGCCCACTCTGGTGCCCTGAAGGCCAGACCTGGCAATCTGCTGCCACAAAACCAGCCGCTGCAAAACCCCCGTGAAGGGGCCACTGGTCTGCACCACTATACACGGAGTCACGGTGGGACAGAGCCAGCCCCACAGTCACTGGTCGGCTGGTGGCCAGCTACTGTGCGTCCTCTAGGACACAGGCCTGATGGGTTGGGTCCATGGGTGGCGACAGGGATTCGTTTGAGGAGCTCTGTCCGTGGGTGGTCCCGAGTCAAATGCGCCGGCTGCTCCTTCGGAGAAAGATGAGGCTGTCTTTGCCCATCAAGGTTTACGAGTCCTGGAACCCCTGCCGAGGGCCACTGTGACCCAGAACCACTTGGACGGCAGTGTGTGTGTGTGTGTGTGTGTGTGTGTGTGTGTGTGTGTGTGTGTGTGTGTGAGAGAGAGAGAGAGAGAGAGAGAGAGAGAGAGAGAAGAGATGCTTCCTCTTTGGATGGAAGCATCTTTTGCATTTGGATGTAGGATGAAATGCCGAGCACGTCACTAAATTAGAGATACTATTGTTTCATTCTAACATGCGCTCATCTGCCTAATTAAATACCGCTCACAAACCCCCAACTATTGTGATTAAACAATCCCCGCAAAGTCAAGATTACAACAAGGGCAGGAGCCTGGTAATTACGCCCGCCGGGCGCCCCTCCGAGCGCCCCTGCTATTAAGCCGTTCAGCCGGCTCTGGTGGCAGAAGGTGATGCCCTCACCGAGGGCTGAGCCCGCAGACGTGGGAGCTGCGGGAGGGCCTGGTCAGAGTCCCGTTTCTTTGTGACAGCAGGACAAGGACGGACGGGCAGCCCATATGTTGGGATCACTCCCTGTGCACCAGGCGCTGGCTGACCTCTTCCATGTGCATTTTTCCTTCTGGGCCTCGCGGCCACCCAACAGGCTGGAAGCCGCCCCGTTTTACAGGTGAGGAAACGGAGGCTCAGACAAGCAGGAGGGCTGACTGGAGGCCACAGAGTGGCAGGTAGTGGAGCCAAGACTGGGCCCCGGTCTTGCTGGCTTTGGGGGAGGTAGCTGCAGCTCCTCCCCAGCCACCCACACTTCCCCAGGCAGGTCCGAGGTGCAGCAGGTGCAGTGGTGTCCCGGGTGCTGCTTGAAGGGGGCGCCCATGAGCAACTGCGGTTCCCCAGGGCAGTTTCCATCACCAGCTGTCCAAGACCTTTCAGCACGCGAACACCGATGCTTTGGGATGTGAGGGCCTCCTCCGTGGGCTGCCGAGGGGGAAGAGACTGGGAAAGAAAGGACTGTGAGCCCCTCCGATTCTCATCTGTAGAAATGGGGAGGTCAAGATCGTAATGTTCATGACGTGCCTTCATGCACTGGGTGAAAGATGGACACGCTGGACTCTTGCACTTTTGAGCTGACCGTGTGGTACAGTGACCCACAAAACGGGGGTCAAAATACCTGGGCCACGCCCAGTATGCCAGACTCATGGCCATCGAGTCGCTGCAGCTCCCAGGACCCTGCCAGACAGAGTAGAGCCTCCGCATGGGGTTTCCAAGGCTGTCCGTCTTCCCAGAAGCAGGCTGCTCCTCTTTCTTCCATGCACTGGCTGGTGGATTCGAACAGTCCACTTCTTTGGTTAGTAGTCAAGCTTTCGCCACTGCACCACCAGGGCTCCCTGCTGGTTGGACAGGAGCCCAACTCAGCCCTCTCCTGCCTTCCCGCCCTACTCCGGAGGCCATCCCTGCAGCCAGGCTCCCTGTTCTAGGATCAGCCAGCTCTGGGAAGGGGCGCTCTCCGATCGCAGCAGCAGGAGGCTGGGCTGCCTCCCGCTGCTGACTTCAGCGTTCAGTAGGTTCAGTAGACTGCGGCTCTGTCTGATCACAAACAGCCCAGACTCCCGTAGTCACCGAAGGAGAGGCAAGGATGATCTCATCAGGGATCCAAGCCAAGGAAATCCATTGGGACCTAGAGTTAGCAGACTGTGCAGACCCACCAGAAAACCCTGGCCCCTTGCTGCTGTCACCCAGAGCCTGTCGTCTTAGTGCTGGCCACCAGCATGTGTCGTGTGGGGTGCATTATGGCACCAGCAGCCTTGGGAATGTAGCTATGTGACTGACAGAACTGGGAAGGGTCTTCAGGACCCTCAAGGAACCATGGTGGCCTCAGCTCTCCCCGGCTGCTCCAACAAATACCAAACACCAAACTCACTGCCACCCAGGCGATGCCCACTCCTTTCTGACTCTCACACGCCGCCCTTTTGTGCCAATGTCCTGTTTCACCTCCCTTCCTGGACGGACCCCTTGCCTCCTCCAGGGGCAGCCTGGGCCCGCCTTCCCTTGGTCCCCCAAGGACCCAGCCCTGAGCTGGTGGGCCGACGTGTCTGTGCCTGGCTTACCACTTCCGTTAGTATTTGGAGCCCTCTCACCTGGCAGCAACTGCTGCCCGCCCATCGTCAAGAGGGTTTATCGTGGTGAATGTGGGGCGTTGTTCAAATGCAGCCGGCCCTTGCGCTGAGGGGGCGGGTCTCATTTAAGCCTCTGGGATGTGTGTGTGTGGTGGGGCTCCGGCGGATGTGGCTGTACCTGGTAAACCATGAGCTGTGGACCCTGGAAGGGAAACACCGGGCCGGGCTGCCAAGATGGATGATGGGCAGGGAAATAGCAACGTTACATTTGTTTATAAACTTGGAACATGGATGCACACAGGTGATACCCCATTCACTCATCCAGAGCGTCTGGCCCCAGTCACCTCACCTATCCCAGTCCCACCTGCCACCCATGTGCCTGGGGACAGCCGGGCAGAGAGCTGCACCGACCCCTTCGCTGTGTACGTAGGTGTTCTTCTCAGGGCTGTGCTCACTGCCTACTATTCTAGCCAGCAGAGCCAGCCAGCCTAGGAGCAGGTGTGGGTAGATCAGAGCCCTTGGGTGCCACTAATGACTCAGCACTCAGCTACTAACTGAAAGGGGCGGGGTTCAAATCTACCTCAAGGCAACTTGGAAGAAATACTCTTGAAAGGGCACCAATTCCAACCAAACTCATTGCCTTTGAGTGGATGCCAACTCACAGTGACCCTATAGGACAGGGTAGAGCTACCTCTGTGGGTTTCAGAGACCGCAAGTCTTGATGGGAGTAGACAGCCTCGTCTTACTCCCAAGAGCAGCTAGTGGTTTTGAACCGCTAGCTTTGTGGTTAGCAGCCCATCTTGTAACCCGATGCCTCCTGGGCTCCTCAGAAGAGCACAGCCATTGACGTGGGGTCCCCATGGCCTGAATCCCATTGGTGAGGCAGGGTTTGTGGTTTGCAGGGTGACGAAGGCGGGTAATAGGAAGTGGAGCTTACCACTTACAGCCACAGTGAATGACAGCGGGTGGGCGTGGGGGGCGGGGATCGATCAAATAGAGACCTAAGGCCTAAAACAGCATTAGGATATGAAACAAACGAACGCCCCAGGGTCCAGTTCTTTTCATCAGGTCCGTGGTGGGGGCAGGGCTGGGTTTGCCTCATCATCTGTTGGGTGCACTGCATCACTTCATCTTGAGCCTCCGTTTCCTTAGCCTAAAATAGGAAGTGTAGTGTTTCTCTGCACCAAGCACGGTTCTCCTTGGATTATTGAATTCTCACAATTCGCTGTGAAGCCAGTGCTGTTGGCGAGCTCATCTTACCGATGAAGCAACAGAATGGCTGTGGGTCGGCCACAGCCCACAGAGCTCAGAAATGGCAGCGCAGGGGTTCAAAGCCAGGCAGCCAGGCTCCTGAGCCCTGTCTCTGGCCAGGGCTGCTATTCTGGGAGCAAGAAGCACCCCTTCCATTCAGGACTACCGAGGGGGTTCTGTTAAATGCCTGTGGAGACCCCTGCCCAGTTATGGGCACATAGCATGTGTTTATGTGGCTCAGTGAAACAGCTTGGGCTGCACCCAGGATGGCTTGTTTAGTGAAGCAGGTGTTGATGATGGTGATGATTCCGGAAGGATGATGTTGGGAAAAAGACAGGGGAGAGAGACACTTCTATTTCCTCCTTTATACTCACTTACTTCCTGCCATCCAGTCAATGCCAACTCATAGTGACCTTATAGGACAGGGCAGAGCTGCCCCTGTGAATTTCCAAGGCTTTATGGGAGTAGAAAGCCCTGTCTCTCTCCCGAGGGGCAGCTGGTGATTTCGAACTGCTGACCTGTGGTTAGCAGGCCAGTTCGCTGCACCACCTGGGCTCCTTTCCTGCTTGGTATGCAGCTGTGTCGTTAGAATTTCCAGAAAGATGTGCTGCTTTAGCAATTGGGAAAGAAAAAAAAGTCTTTAGGGAAAGAATTGTAAACACTAAGAACAGCTACCAAAAAAAACCTGCAGGCAGGTCTAGATGTGTATTGCATTTTAAAAACGGGCCATTTCAGAAAACTCTTGGAATGGATGCTGGGAAATTTAAAGATAAAGACTTGGATTGGAGGCCACTTCCATGGGTGGGTGGATGCTTGTGGCCGTGCCGAGAGGGGCGTGCAATTGTCGATGTGCCCGATTCATCTCTGTAGACATATGTGGAGCCTGTCTGTCGGGCCCACAGCATGCTACGTGGACCCCCTCAGATATGGGGGACAAGATAGTGGAGCTGCTGGCCACAGGGCTGAGGGGCCAGGCTTCAAGGAGGGGGTGGGGTGGGGGGACTTCAGTGGGGTTTAGAAGGAGGAGAAGGACTTTGATCAAAAAAGGCTGCAGGGCAGGGAGGCTATTCTTGGCTGAGGGAACCACGTATTCCGAGGCAGATGGTGGGAGGTGATTGATTCTGACAGTCTGTTTCTGACCGATGAAATGACTGAGTCCTGTATCAAAAAGAGCCAGTCCCTTGGTGAATTGGTCTCAATTCCTGACCAAGTTCTGCTGGACTGATGGCCTCCTCTCTTTCCCTCCCCTCTCCTCCCTCTCCCCACCTTCCCCATCTCTCTCCTACCTGCTCCAAAAGGCATTACACAGTCTTTCCAATGTGCAGGAAAAAAATATCACAACCGCTCTTATACTTACAACTTCAATTCAAAAAATAAGAGCATTTTCCCTCTGATGTCTTTTTTTCTTAGGGAACAAAACATTGGCAGATACAGCCTGCTTTCCACCCTTTCCCACGGCTCTCCACAGAAGCAACCCCGTCTGGGTATCACTTTCCCTTCTCCGTTTTTATCGTTTACTACCGATATAAAGCATCTCCCAACAATATACACCCAGATAACAATATGAATCCAACACATAGCCACCCCATGGCCCAGAGTCAAACGGCCCTGGCAGGTTTCTGTGGCTGGAAATCTCTATAGGACTAGAAAGCCTCATCTTTCTCCCATGGGGCTGCTGGTGGTTTTGAACTGCTGACCTGTGGCTAGTAGCCCACTGTGTAATTCTGCACCCCTGTGCACCTTCTAAATACTATGCAGTTTAAAACTCTCTGCACACATGAGACTGCGTCATGTGTCTGTAGCTTGTTTGGGTATATTCATTGAGCTTGCCTTTTCTCGGGTGAACTTAATTGATTTGTGTTTATTATGATTAGTGACATATGTCTACCGTCTAATGTAGGGGGCTCCTTATGCCAACCCCTATCTTTCCTCTACTGATGTGGTTTTACCCTTAAACATTTCAACTTACATTCTCAATGACATTAATTTTCCCTACTAAAATTATCCACTGTCTTCCCCCCCCTGGAATCGGACCAGCGTTATGACAGTGTCTTAAAGACAATTGAATATTTCTTATTGGTTTCTGGAATTTGGATTCACTCTACCAGTTTTACCACAAAGCCCCTCTCCCAAAGTTGTTACTATTTTTTGTTTTATTGCTAATAATTAAATTAATGAAAACCTTCTGCTAATGTCTTTGCTGACCGTTGAGTTTTGCAGTCCCTCCTGTCCTCTGAGGCCACTGCTCTGCTCTGCTCTGTACGTTAGACTCATGGTGAGGGTCAGGATGGTCAATTGGATCAGTACTGGAATGTCTGAAGTTTTCTTTGTCGTTTTCCCTTACTTTGAGGCATTAGTTTAGCAGGGTATAGAAGTCTAGGTCAACAGTCATCTGCCCTCAGATTTCTTCACATCTTTATCGCTGTTATCCATCTGTGTTCCCAGGGACCACCACCGCCTTTTCAGACATGCAAACAAACCACAATCCTCAGCACCCTGGCAATGAAAAACTCTAGTGCTGTAGCCCATGACCCAGGATACAGTGAAGGTATTTGCTTCTGCAGTGTGCTGGTTCATCCCAACACGCCTTCACCCCAGGGGGTGGTCTTACCTGCTTTAGGAAACACTGATTTGTTAGCTCATTAGAAATGGAAATGAACTGTTTTGTTTTTGTTCTTTTGTAACTCTCGAGCTCATTGTCTGGGACCAGTTTACCGTCACCTCCATTGTCCGCTCCTGGACAAGGCAAGTCACCGAGCCTGCCTTCATGCGGTGGGGGAGTGGACCCAGTCTTTGGCTGGAGGGGGTTACAAACTTCTACTAAAAAGGCCATCGGTGGAGGAGGTGGTGAATAATTAGGGCCACGTTTGTACTCAGTCTGCCACTCTATTCTGCCCATGGCTTTCTGTGGGCTGTCGTGGCCAGTGTCAGCTGGTGGGGCTCTGTTCCGCTGTCTTTTTAGGAGTAGATGAGGCTGTACTCCACCTGTTCCACACCAGCTTCTGATTTCAGGTAGTGAGCCTGGCTCGCTCTGCCCTTACAATTGAACATGGCTCTGACCTTCTTCCTTGGCAGGGCCCCTGTGAGTCTCGGCCACCCGCACAATTCTCCTCGGGTGCTTTCAGCTCTTCTGCACCCAGGGCCTATCTATCCCAGAGCTTCATCTCCACTACCATACAGGGGCCTCCCCGGACCCAGCCCTAGCACGGAATCTAATTGTTCCATAATGCTACGTCTTTCAGCGTTCTGTTTTCATAACTCAGCTCTCATGGCTATGAGTTTGATGCGACAAGGATGGGGGGGGGGGGGCGGAGCTCAAAATGTGGATTTAATTTGCGGTGCCACTTGGCTGGGGTTTTGGCGTTTGCTTTCTACACGAACCTGCCTGCTTCGCTTCTCCAGCAATCAGATGAAGCTGTGACAACCACATTCGAATATACGTACTGGAGAGAGTAAGCACAAGAGCTCACACGCTCAGGTTGGAAGGGCCACTCTAGGGGGTGAGCCCCCCCAGCTCTTGCCAGGGCACCCACAGGAATGGCTGCCCATCACCTCTCCACCCTGCCCTGGGATCTGCTTTCTAAAGAGTCTCTGATTCAGCTGACAGCTGCCTCCCGGAAGCTTCTCTGCCCCTGACCCCATCCTTGTCCTGATTCCCTCTGCTTCTGAGAGCCCTTCAATTGTGAGGGCCATGACTGTGTCCCCAGGGACAGCTTCTGCAGACTGGATTGGCTCCAGGTGTGGCAGCATCTCTCCCTACAGAGCTGCCTGCTCTGGATGCTCCACCGGTCTACTCTCTCTCCCATCTGTGAGCTCCGAGCCTAGAGAGTGAACTTGGACGGACCTGCCAGGACCCGAGGGAGCCACCTTCCACCTCCTTAGACTTCAACTGAGAAGACCTGGCCACAGCTAGGCATCCTCGCCGCCCCCTGCTCCTCAGCTCCCGTGGCAGCAAGAGTCCCTTCCTGACTCCCTGGAAGATAAGGGTGGAGACGAGGTGGGTAAGGGTTTGCTACCGAAAGATGGGCTGTTTGAATCAACTTAGCACCTTCACAGGAGGAAGACTGGCCATCTGCCCTGGTCGGTGCAGGTACAGCCACCAAAGATGGTGCCCAATGGGGCACTTCTCTGCCACGTGGGATCACCAAGTTGAAATCAACCAACTACAACCACAGAAGATAGGTGAATAAACCCGCCATCCGATGCCAACCGGTTGTTTCTGTCTCGTAGTGACCCCACAGAACAGGGCTTCCGGAGGCTGTGATCTTTACGAAGCAGACCGCACAGCTTTCTGCCACAGAGTGTCTGGTGTGGCTCAAACTGCTGGCCTCTCCGTCTTCAGCCCGCTGCATGACACTGCACATGGGGACGTTCCACAGTCAGCAAAGCAGGTGGCAACTCAGATGCCAAGGGGGTTTGTGAGTTTGTCCGCCATGCCCATGTCATCGTCACCACTGCGCTCTAGGGAGGGCAGTCCAGGGTCCGTGACTGAGGCACAGGTGGAAGCCAAGGCCCGAATGGAGACCGGCCGATGCAGCCAGGGTGAGGGGAATTTTGGGTATAACCAAGACCCTGAGAACTTGGAAAGAGCCTGCCATCTCTGGGGCCTGAGAGCGCCTCCCTGGTGTCCTGTTGGCAGAAACACGGTGGCTCAGTAGAGTCTGGGGGATAAATGAGTGTGTGCTTTGCAAGGTGGGAGGAAGCCAGTTGGCATCTCACCCTTTCCGTCTGTTTGGAATCATCTGTAAGTGCTTGTTAAAAATGGACCGGCCTGGTGATTCTGGTTGGGCCGTCTGGTGTGGAGCTGGGGAGGCTCCCCAGGTGGTTCTGATGCACTGTTCACAGATGTCCTGGAAAGACACCCTCCTGTACCTGGGGCAGGACTCCATCCAGTCCCCAACCTCCAGATGCCGCAACGCAGCCCAACTGTGTCCCCAGAAGGCAGAGGACACGATGGGAGAAGACAGATCTGCATGCCGGGTGATGTTTTCTGACAGAAGGGGGCGTTATTTTTGGACCTGCTGGTAGGAAGGTTCTTGGTGCTCCGTGAACCAGAGTCAAGTCTGCTGCTCTGTGCTGCTCTAATTATGGGCCCCGGAGCTCTCTGCGGGACGTGAAACCCAGAATGTTCTTTCTGCAGAGCTTGTGTGCGGCCCTGGAAGGTCTGTTTTGCAAAATTAATCATCCTTGGGCCGGTTTCTGATGCTGAACCGTTGGGGATTTCTTTCTGCGCTGCAATGAGAGAACGTGTGCAGAGGGGCAGGCATCCCCTCCAGTAGCTGCTCCCAGTGTGCCTCTGATATGTCTGGCCCAGGCAGGAAAGCCACACGCTGACCCTGGCCTTAGAAGGAGGGCCCCGCTCCACCCCCCAAACAACCCCAAGCCACGAAAACACATACAGGTGCAATAGGAAGAAGAGTACCAGAGAGTAACACCAACCCCAGGGAAACAAGATGCAAACTAAATTACGAGCTTTCCAAGAGTCAGCCACTCCCAGAAAAGTCATTAGAAATATTAAATTCCCCTTCTCAGCAGCATGAATGAATGCTGAGTATTGAGGGGACCTTATGAAAAAAATGGCTTCAGACCAAGCCTTCTTCTTGAGTTTGTCCATTCAAGTCTTACCTTACGTACAGCGGGAGTTTGGAGCAACAACATCATGCTGTCCTTTCTATCGAGACAGATTGGTTTCTTCTCTGGGCGGCCCACAGGTCTTTCAATATTCTTCACTACTGTCATCATCCAAATGCGTCAATTCTTCTTTGGTCTTTCTTATTCACTGTCCAACTTTCATATACATAGGAGGTGATTGGCAATACCAAAGGCTTGGGTCAGGCCCACCTTAGCCCGCAAAGTGACAGTACTGATCTTCAACACGTTAAAGAGGTCTTGAGTCAACATACTTGGCCAGTGCAATATATCCGCTGATGGGAAGGCATTCGCCTCGGTGGATCCTAACAACCTTGCATAACATTGAGAAGAATGGGGTTTGCAGAATACGGAATGATGCTCATGCAGAACCCGTGCTTACCGAAGATGGGTAACAGAACGAGGGAATACCGCATGGTCTAAAATCAAGAAAGGCGTGCACCAGGGTTATACCCTTTCACCGTCCTTATTCAGTCTGTACGCTGGGTGCACAATCCGAGAAGCTGCAGTCTGTGAAGAAGAACGCGGTGTTAGGGTTAGGAGAGGCTTATTAACAGCCTGCCATATGCAGAGGACCCAGCCTTGCAGGTTGAAAGTGAGGAGGACTTGAAGCACTTGCTGATGAATCTCAAAGGTTGCAGCTTTCGACATGCACCGCAACACCATGCAAAGAAAACCCAAATGCTCCAAATGGGAACAGTAGACAGGGAAAGATTGAAGTTGGTCTGAATTTCATTTTGCGTGGATCTGCTCTCTTTGAGCAGAATTTCCTGGGACACTCCCCCCC
>NW_022111310.1:3129778-3134087 GCF_000313985.2 Echinops telfairi | reverse complement strand
CGCTCCATGTATCTATTTGACAGAAGGGAACTAACTCTTCTGGTGGAATGGCAGTGGTACCCAGAATACTGTCCATTAGGGTCGCACCGTGTTAGTCCCCCTGTGAGGGGTCCCCTGGGGCACCGAGTTTGAAATCTCAGAGTTGGAGTCCTCTCTCAGGCCGCCAAAGGCCTAACCCAGGAGCAAGACCCTTCATACCTGCCACTGCTGAGGACAGCCGAGGAGACCTCCCTGCCTGGTGTCTCGTTTGACAAGGTGCCCCAGAGCCCTAGGTCAGTGCAGGTCCAAGGGAGGGGGCTCAGGCACGGTGCTTGCCCTCAGGCTCATCACTCAGGGTGGGCGTGGGGTGAGGAGAAGCCAGTCACATCAGCAGTTCGGTCCTTAGCAAAAGGTCATATGGAAGCTAGCCCAGGTAGAGGCAGTGTGCTGTGATGGGAGCCAGAACATCCCGGCCCATCCCACACAGCATTCATCGCACCGGAGGGGCTGGGGGGCCGGTCTCACAGAGGACATGGCATGTGGTGGGTTGAGACGCAATGGGACACCCTCCTGTAGGTTAACTGCCCTTATGACCCCAGGGAGAGTTTTCAGGTCCCTGATGCTGCCTGCCATGAGGAATGCCTTCCAGAGGCCCTTGATGAATACCCATTGTGCCCATGCACCTGCCAATAACGCGAGTTACTTCCCATCCGCCCTGAGTTAGCTCTGGTAACACAGAAACCAGTTCTGCGCACGTTTGGGGGTTTTTTCTTCTTCTTTCCCATGTGAAGTGTTCGTCTTTCAGCAAACAGTAATTAAGACTAACGTACACAAAGAGACAACAATGCCACATTTTAATTTCTTTATTTCCACTGACAGGATCAGCCAGCCTCCCAGCGAAAGCCCTTTGTTCCCTGTGGGACACCCCCTATTAGCAGCGGGCCCATCGGTGCTTCCATGTTCGTCTTGCTCCCAGAGAACGCAGAGGGTTTCGCGGGCTGCCTGCCGTGCCAGGACTTTGTACCTATAAAGCAGGGGGTGCATTTCCAAGAAAGCCTTGACCGAGACGGATGGCGGCATTTAAAAGGCGGGTCTCGTTGCATGTGAGCCTCTTAGCACCCACTTTTGTTCCGACTGTGGTTGAGGAGCAATCACATTTGATTATATAGATATCATACATATTTGATATCTCTATACGTAAACATTGGCAATTCCACCCATTTTATTTATCTCTCAGTGCTTTTATTGGCATCTAGTTCGCATACTATACAATTCCGGGGTTTACATATATTAGAGACTTGCCCAATCATCCCAACAATCAATGTTAGCATATTTTCTTCACTCTTGTATCCATCCTCATTAGCTTCCTGTTGCCCCCCTTCCCCAACCCGCCCCCCTGCCATAACCCTAAGGAACTAGTAATCTAGGTGCTGTCTCTGTAGATGACTTATGCTGGATTTCTTATAACGGATCCTGGAGTTCATATATCGAAAACCCCACAAAAACCAAACGACCGACCGGCCCCATTTTTCATGTGCAGTTCAGTGACGTTGGCTCTGTTTGTGGTTTGGGGCCCCCACCCCCACATCATTCCACCCCCCCGGCACAGAGACCCTGGACCCTCTATTGTGAATATACTTTCCTGCTGCCTATACCCCCCCTCCCCACACACACACACATGCCCTGATCCTCAGTCACATGCCCTTCCCACCTCACAAGCTTTCCACTCCCTTCTCCGAGACTTGCTGCCTTGTGTCTCTGGAACGTTCCTTTCAGGGTGCTGTGGTCACCCCGGGTGGTTATGGGGACTCTGGGAGAGCAGGGATGCTTGCTGCCTCGTCATCCTTGATCCGTAACCCCCACCCCACCTCAGAGGTCACAGGCAGGTGCCCCGACTCTGGCTGCAAGCCCAGTGCCTCTCTTGCAGTCTTGAGCTCGTCTTGCGAATTCCCAGAGCTTCCACTTCCGAATCTGTAGCATGGGGGCTGCTGTGGACATTCAGCGGCCTGAGAGGACTTAGCATTTTGTCCTGCACAGAGCAAGCTTCGGAACTGGAGAGCTGTCATTGTATGCATTTCTGTTGCTATTGTTACCAGAGCACCCACTAAGCACCCATGTGCAGCCCGGGTATATTTGGGGCTGCAAAGCCCCTGTCTACAAGACTTCTGTGTGCTGGTTGTTTGGTGGGGGCCCCAGCACATTCCATGTCTACTCTCAGCAGCTTGGGAAGATCTCTGGGGTGACAGGTGTGGGCTTCAGGGTGACGTCAGACAAGCTGCCCACCTTCCGATTCCCAGGGGCACGATGAGGCCCTTGGCCAGGCAGCCGTCCGTGTGGACTCCGAGGCTGAGCACAGGGTGGGGGCCCCTCATCGGTCAGCACGAGGACTTGGGTGGCACATGAGCAGCTTGCCCAGTGAGCTGATCTGTAGGGAGCACCTCGACCCCATGGAAGATTCTGTATCGAGGCCTGGCTGGCATCTGACTCTCTCCCAAGCCCACACTCCTTCCTACAGCATTAAAGTCTCTTTTCAGATGTGCCTTCCCGACAGGGAGAGGGCACCCAGAGAGCAAGGGGAGCCGGGAGGACACTGCTGCTGTGGGGCTGGGAGAGAGGGAGTCGCACATACCAGCCACGCCTAGATGCAGAATCTCTGATGTGGTGAAAACATGGGCGATGGTTCATTACAGATAGTCAGTAGGCACAAACAAGCCTCTGCTTACCTGTTGTGGGTGAGCTGACCCTGGATGGAAGGCTCCGAGATGGGGCTCTGCCTCTGTGGCCTCTTAGGTCCCTTTGTCAGTCCCTGGGGAGCAGAGCATCCTTCCCGCCGCAGATGGAATATGGAGCACCTGGTGTGCCTTCCCTGTCTGCTGCTCACTCTACCTGAGCCGGAGAGGGGCCTTGACAGACTCTGCATGGTGTCTCCCCAACACGGAGGCAGCTGGTGGAGGAGGACATGCCTCACAGAACACAGTGCAGGGTAGGAAACTGGGTGGTGGGGCTGGGACAACCTGGTTGTCATGTCAACAGATGGCCTAGAATAGCAAGGGACAGGTCCCCATATGGTGCCTGTCTCAACTACCTCACCTCTCCTCCCATGGCAGGTAAGAGAATGGGCCAGGCTTTTGTTTTTAAGATCATTTTATTGGGGGCTCGTACAACTCATAACCCAATCTATACCTACATCCATTGTGTCAAGCACATTTGCTCTCATCATTCTCAAAACATTTGCTTTCTATTGGAGCCCTTGGTATCAGCTCCTCATTCCCGCCCCGCCCCCCCCACAACCCTTGATAATTTATAATTTTTTTTTCATGTCTTACACTTGCTGATGTCTCCCTTCACCCACGTTTCTGTTGTTCATCCCCAGGGAGGGGGTTATACATAGATCACTGTAATTGGTTCCCCCTTTCTCCCCCACCTTCTCCTTACTCTCCTGGTATTGCTGCTCTCATTATTGGTCCTGAGGGGTTTATCTGTCCTGGGTTCCCTGTGTTTCCAGCTCTTATCTGTACCAGTGTACATGCTCTGGTCTAGCCGTATTTGTAAGGTAGAACTGGGATCATGATAGTGTGGGGGAGGAAGCAATAAAGAAATAGAAGGCTCTTTTTCAGCTGCTCCTCTATATTCTGCTTGGCCGTGCCTCGATCTCTCCTCTCTCCTCTACCTCCTCCTCCTCCTCCTCCTTCTTCTTTTTCTCTCTCTCTCTCCCCCCTCTCCGTGCCCCCCTTCCCGCCCCGCAGGCTGCCACGTGTGGGTGTGCAGTTCCATGAGGTGCCTGCGTTCAGTTACTGTAAAGACAGAAACTTCTTCTATCCTTTATAAAAACCAACTTGGATCACATACAAAAAAGAATTAGAGGAAAGTTGTATGTTTCATCATCTCTACACTGCACCTGATTGGCTTGTCTCCTCCCCACAACCCTTCTGTAAGGGGATGTCCAGTTGCCTACAGATGGGCTTTGGGTCTCCACTCTGCACTTCCCCTCCTTCACAATTATATGATTTTTTTTGTTCTGATGATGCCTGATACCTGATCCCTTCGACACCTTGTGATCACACAGGTTGGTTTGCTTCTTCCTTGTCGGCTTTGTTGCTTTTCGGCTAGATGGCTGCTTGTTTACCTTCAAGCCTTTAAGACCCAAGATCTTTTGATAGCCAGGCACCATCAGCTTTCTTCACCACATTTGCTTATGTACCCATTTGTCTTCAGTGACCATGTCGGGAAGGTGAGCATCAATGAATGCCTAATTATCAGTACAAAGTGTTCTTGCATTGAGGGAGTACTTGAGTGGAGGCCCAATGTCCATCTGCTACCATAATACTAA
>NW_022111310.1:3117656-3128758 GCF_000313985.2 Echinops telfairi | reverse complement strand
ACCCCAGGAATAAATGTATACAGTAGCCTTTCCTTATGTCTCTTTTGCATTTTCAAAATTTTTGTATTTGTCCTTTTGTATTTGTCCTTTTGTGCTTGGCTCACTTTGCTTAGCATAATTTCATCCAGTTCTTCCCATGTGGCGATGTGCTTCATGCATTCATCACTGCTTTTTAGTGATGTGTAATACTCCATTGTATGTATGTACCACAGTTTTTAATCCATTTGTCAGTTGATGGAAATTTGGGTTGTTTCCAACTCCTTGCAATTGTGAACTGTGCCACAATGAACATTGGAGCACAGATGTCTGGCTGCGGTTTGTTTCTTGCCTCTTCTGGGTATACGCCTAGTAGAGGGATTGCTGGGTCATAAGGTAACTCAATTTCCATCTGTTTTAGAAATCGCCAAATTGATTTCCGTAATGGCTGTACATACCTACAGGTCCACCAGCAGTGGATGAAAGTTCCTATCACACCACAGCTCCTCCAACACTTGTTGCTTTCTGATTTTTTGAATTGGGCTATCTTTGAGGGTGTTAGATGGTATCATAGTTGTTTTAATTTGCCTTTCTCTTATAGCTAACAATCGGGAACATTTTCTCATATGTTTATTGGTAATTCGGATTTCTGCCCTTGTGAAACTTCTGTTCAGGTCCTTTGCCCACCTCCTCAGTGGGCAATTAGTTTTTTTCTTTTTGGAAGCTAGTAGAGTATTGTAGACTTTAGTAATAAGGCCTTTGTCTGATGTGTCATTGCTAATGATGTTTTCCCAGTCTGTGGACTCTTGTATTACTCTCTTGGTGAATTCTTTAAATGTACACAGGTGTTTTATCTTCAGTATATCCCACTTGTCAATTTGTGACTCATCTATATTTGTGTCCTTCCCTATTTCTGATAGCCTATGTAATCCCTGCACCAAAGTTCTCAGGTTTGTCCCAATTCCCTCATTGATGGCTCTAATAGGTTGGGGTTTTACCTCGAGGTCTGTGATCTACCTTGAGTTTATTCTTGTGCATGGAGTGAGATAAGGGTCATGCTTCATTTTTCTGCAGATAGATCTCCATTTTTTTCCAGCACCACTTGTTGAAGAGGGCATCTGCTTCCCATTTTATATTTTTGGAGCAGGTGGAGGTAGTGGACAGTTGGAGGTGGCGGTCATGGGCATGGTGATGGTGATGGAGGAGGAGGAGGAAAGGAGCTGTGGGTCAGTGATGAAGCCTACAGCTGCTAATGAAAGGCTGGGGGTCTGGACCTAGCCAGCAGCCCAACAGGAGAAAGGTCAGGTGATCCACCCCATAAAGATTACACCCTAGAAAACCCTGCAGAGGCCATCCTCCCTGTCCCGTGTCAGCTGTGCATTGAAATCAGCTGGACATCACAGAACAAGGACACCAGCGGCGGGCATTGGGGTAGGAACCCTTACTGTGCCCAGCTGCTGGCTCCAAGCTGGGGGCTTTGGCACCATTCTGAGGGCCTGGGAAGAAAATCCCAGTGATCTACTGTGGACAGTCAGCCACCGGACACTGTGGATGGCCATGGTTCTTCTGGACCCCCCTGGGAACGCTGTCAGAGTCAACGGGGTGAAAACTGGTTCGGTTTGGCGATGCAGGCAAGGGGGTCTCAGAGGGGCTGAGACTCTTCCCAAGGGCATCCAGCCAGGAAAGGGGAGATTTGAACTCTGTTTCTGGTTCCAGTGCAGGCCCTTGGCCATGATATTCTGGAGATGGAGAGGACAGTCCAGCCCTAAAGGAGCTCATCCCCGTAGGCAGCCTGACTGATCCGCCCCAGTGTGGGCAGCCTGCAAGGTGCTGGGCTAGCCCATGAAGGGCATCTCACTGGTGGAAGCAGGAAACTGGATCCCCTGAGCTGGGAAGGCAACAAGGGCGGGGGCCATGGCTCTCATGGCAGCCCTAGTGGTGTTCAGGATTTGGGGAGGGTTCAGGATCAAGAGACCCATAGGTCTGGTTTGCTCACAGCTGTGCTGGGCACCCTGGATAGCTCCATTCTCCTCTCTCCCCTCTGGTTTCCCCTGGAAGGGACTGGCTCAGATGGCCTCCAGCCTCTTCCCTGCTCCGAGGTCCACCGGCTGACGTCAGCCATTCCCCGGCCTCAGCATAGCCATCACTTAACTGCAGGTAGATTTCTCTGAAGTGTCTCTGTCAAGTGTCACTTGAAAAATGCTCCCGCCAGGAGCAAAGGCAAGGGCCAGGGAGGCCCCGAGACCTGTCCTGGGGAAGATATTACCTTCCTGCTTGTTTGGGGTTTTTTTTTGTTTTTGTTTTTTGCTTTTTTAATTGCGAGAAAACCTGTTTAAATGAAATTTCAAGGCTCATGAAGGATCTGTGAAACAGAAAACAAAGTAACAATTTCACAGCCAGGTTGCAGCTCCCGGTGGGGAGGAAAGGCCCTGTGTTCTTCTACAGGAACATGAATAAGGCCGGGCGCACCCTCCCATCTGCTTGGCAGGGTTTGTGGTGGTGAGGTTTGTTTGTCTTCCAAGAGGTGTGAAGCAGAGCGGGGGGTGGGGGAAGGGGTATTGCCTGGGCCACTACTCCCCCTGGGCTGGGGTGAAGACTCCCTTGTAGCTGGAATTGGAATTGGTCTTGCGGGGGCGGGGGGCTGGTTCTGGCCAGACTCCCTCTACAGGCATCAGACTACCTCCCCAAGTAGCAAGCTGCCCCAAATCTTTGTCTGGAGGTGAGGATCCTGAGGCTGGAGACCGGAGGATACCCCCCTGTCCCCCAAGGTTCCTTAGCAAATGTGAGGCAGTGGAGCTGGGTCTTTGGGTCCCAAGTCAGGTTCTGCCCTCAGGTCTGTGTGGACAGTGCATGGTCCATTCCCCTGAGTATGTGCTTCTAGCCCACCTAGGGAGTCATTCAACCTTCTCCTGTGTGACGCTCAGGGGTCACCAGCCAGGAGGTGGCCGGTACTCGGTGTGGGCTGGGCCAGACTCCTGGCCCAAGCAGAGGCGAAGTTTCCCATCCGTCCCCCTCTGTACCTCAATGGCCCCCCCTGTCCCCACGGTGCCACTCTGCCCCTGGCAGCCACGCAGCTTGGCCAGGCCACCTCAGGGTCAGCGTGTCCCCAGCTTCTCAGTTCTGAGCAGCTGTTTGCTTGGCGGATATGTAGCCTTTCGTCCCTCTGCCACCCAGCACGCCATGAGGTGCCATGAGGTGCGAGGACTACCATGGTGGTCCCTATGATGGGGGCTGGCTGCTTCTCCGTGCCACCCCCTTCCTCACTGCTGCCCCCACATGCACCGCCTCACCCTCCCATCAGCAGTTTCTTGCTGATCAGCGCGTGCTCCATGCTCTTTTCTGACCATGCACCAAGGGCTGAAAGGGAAGGGAGAGCCCCTCTCTAACTCCCCCCCCCCAGGAGTCCCGGGACCCCTCAGTTCAGCTCTTGGATGCTAATTGAAAGGAGCCCACCCAGGGCTCCCCGGGGGAAACCCTGGTGAGTTGTGCCCCCGCAGCGTGCAGCAAAAACAACAACAAAGCCCCATGAGCCAGTTCTACTCTGTCTCCCGGGTCGCTGCGGGTTGGAATCAACAACAAATCAACCCCAAACACAGCCTGTCCACCCCCACCCCCCACATACGTTATTTCTCCCATTACCACTCATGAGCATACCCCACCTGTCGACTGGTCCTGACCCATAACAACGCTGCCGTGTTTCTGAGGCTGCGACTCTCTGTGGGAACAGATAGCTTCGTGCTGGGTCCCCTCTGGGCCCCAGCCCTCGGCCACCCCTTGAGTGTGTGCTAGTCTGTCTCCCCAACAAGGCTTCCAGATGGACCTTCTGTGCTCCTGATTCACCCCATGTTCTCTGGAGAGCCCGGGGCAGCCCCCCAACACCACAGTCTGAGTCGTTTCTACCACAGGACTGTGGGGGGCTTGGGGGGCATCTGGCAGGATCTCAGCCATGGGGTGAGGGTCGGGCCAGGGTCTGGGTCTAAGAAGATTCGTGAAGACCTCAGATGCGGAGTGCACGGGCCGGGGGAGCACAGGGTTTTTCGTGGCTGAGTTTAGGAGCAAGAGCGCCAGGACTTCATTTCAAGGCACCTCTGGGTGGGCTTGACTCTCCAGCCTTTCAGCCTTTCAGTCGGAGCCTGTGAGTCAGGGGAGGCATGGGGGATTGGCGAAGCGGACCCAGGGCATCGGGGACTGGTTTGGAAAAGCAGCAGCCTGCAGCAGTTCGTGCAGTAGAAGATGGAGGGATTTGTGACAGGGCCGAGGAACTGGAAGGTCCCTTGAGGAGAGTCCTCTGGCCTTGGTGATGTGTGACAGTGGCCCAGCCCTCATCCATCAGGCTGGGGAGTGGCCGCCATGTCCCCAGCTGGAGGACAAGAGAGGCACGTAATTAACTCCAGCAGAGACACTGCCAATGGAGGGTGGGCCAGCTGAGTAATGAGGGTGTCTGCAATTACCGCTCTCTCCGCGCGGAGCCGGCCCAGAGTTCAGCGCGGGCAGGCTCCGTGTCAGCCACAGATCTCTCAGGCTGAGTGATGGGGACAGTTCTGGCCTGGGTCCCAGGAGGGACCGTCAGGGGTTCAGAGAGGTGGCTCCCCGGGGAACATCACCGGAGTGGGCAGCCCGCCAGGGCCTCACCTGCCACACACCCAGTTCCAGGCTCAGCAGTGCCCCTCCCAGTTGGCATTCCCATCTCTGTTCCTGGTAGCCCACGACTCACCAGGCCCTGGAAGGAAGCTAGGGGCTCTGCGCCTCCGGTGGCTCCGCCTGAATGGCTGCACTTACCTGGTTGGTGACCAGCCTCTCTGCCTGGTCCACACACACCCCCACACCCCCAATTGTGTCCTTCCCAACCTTCAGCACTGGAGCTGTCAAGGTCAGGGTTCAGCACCTTAAAGAACTCTCCAGGGTCTCACACAGGTGCAACCCCCTTATGCCGGCACCGCTCCACTACTGGCCAGTTGCTTCTGACTCAGGGTGACCCGATCCGATAGAGCAGAACTTCCGCACAGGGTTTATCCCAGGTTGCGAATCTCAATGGAAGCACATGACCTCATTGTGCTCCCAAGGAGTGGCCGGTGGGTTTGAACCGCCAGCTTTTCATTGGGCTCAATCCGATTCTTAACCTGCTGAGACACCAAGGTACCTTCTACTGGGCCTGAGGGCCAGAAAAGACTGCCCCACCCACCCTTTGCCCTCACGTCTCTCATCGCTGCCAGTCAGTGCTTCATCCCCGTGCACCTCCACACGGCCTGTTTCCTGCCTCCTTGAATCTCCTCCCGGGGTTTCAGGATTGGAGTCCGTCCCTTTGCTCCATGCATTGTCCTTTCTTTAACACGCTCCCTGCAATGGTGGGGGCCCATGCAGTACAAGGCACTTTGCCCCACAGCATGAGCCTGGAGGGTCATAGCCAAGTTTGAGGACAAGTTGCGTGACCCTGGGCTCGTCAGTGAGTCCTTCTCGGTGAGGCGAGAGATCCTAATGACGGCCCGCCTCGTCGCTCATCTCTCTGGACCTCTGCTTCCTCCTCTGGAAAGCGAGCGGAATTACGCTACCCATCTCCTCGATTCATCAGACACGCGTTGTGTGAACCTGGGCGTGTCAATGAATCTCCACGACCTCTGTTTCCTTCTCTGCAGAATGAGGGACAATAGGGGTTCCTCCCTCATTTATTCGGTGCGGGACGGATACAAATGGAACCCAAACCTGGCCTTGGGCACAAGCAGGAACGCCGAACAGTTGAGGCAGGAAGGGGTCTGGAGATGGAGGTGGCAGTGATTAGCCGACGTAATGGACTGGATTGAGTTCTCCTGCCCCCACCTCCCCAATATGTGCTAGAATCCCGGCCCCGGCCATCCTGGACAGGCGTCATCCTATTTATGACTATTGTTACGTGCCACCGACCCACCGTGACCCTACATGCCACAAAATACCACCCAGTCCTGCGTCATCCTCACAGCTGGTCTGATGTGTGAGCCCATCGATGCTCATCCACTGTGTCAACCCATCTCGTCAAAGGCCCCGCTACTTTCCCAAGCACGGTGTTCTTCTCCATGGACTTGTCTCTCCTGACCACACGGCCAAGCTGGTGAGACAGAGTCGCCCCAGCCTTGCCTCTGAGCAGCCTTCCGGCTGTGCTTCTTCCAAAAGGGACTTGTTCTGAAGTGGGTGAAGGGAGACAGCAGTTGGTGTAAGACATGAACAAAAAAATTGACCAAGAGTTCATGAGGGAGGGAGGAGGAGGGGGGAATGAGCTGATATCAAGGGCTCGAGTAGAAAGAAAATGTTTTGAAAATGATGGTGGCAACGTATGTACAAATGTGCTTGACACAATGGATGGATGGATGACGTGTGATAAGAGCTGTAAAAGCCCCCAATAACATGATTTAGAAAGGAGAGATTTGTTCTTTTGGCCGTCCATAGCTCTTTCAATATTCTGTGCCAACAGCAGAGTAGGAATACATTGACTCTTCTCCTGTCTTTCTGATTCAATGTCCAACTTTCAGATGTGTAGGGACGAACTGGAAATACCATGGCTCAGGGCAGGCGTACCTAGTCCTCCAAGTGGCAGCCTTACCTTTCGACACTTTAAAGAGGTCTTGTGCTGCAGGCCTAACAGGATGTGGTAGGCCTAAGGTTATCTTTGGTGTGTTCATGGGGCCACGTCGGTGTAAGGTGTACCCTGATCCCGATCACTTCTAAATCTTACAAAGAGCAGATTAGACACAGAAGTCACATGAGGGCCACCACCGAGCCAAAGAACTGAGGATCAGCTGGGCGACTGACTGGGAAGGCATCCACACAGCTGAGACCCAGATTTGAAGTTTTAGCTTCAAGAAGAGTTAGCACATCCACGTCTGTGTGGTCTTTCTGACACAGCAGCACTCCCTGACTAAGAGAGTGGGTTTGCAGACACCGATTCTCCTCTTCTGTTGAACACACAGCAACTTGTGCTGGGGGTCCCTGGTACCTGGGTGGGGCTCTGGGCCTCCTCTGCCCAACTAGTTCCAGCTCATTGAGGTTGTGCCCCTGCGGCATTGTCCATGTTTTCCTTCTCAGGAAATTGGTGGCACTCACATGGTGACTGTTCCATCTGACTGGCTACCAGAGTCACTGCGGTGCATCAAGCCATCCTTGCTGAGAGAGCATACACTTCTGAAGTGGACATCCATTGGTCCTTGGAGATTGTTTGCAACCACTGCACAGCCTATTCCCGACGGATGGTTAAATCTGTTAGCTCAACCTTCTCGCTCGTTAAGGGAAGGAAGTTCTGGTGCCAAGGAGGCCACAGGGCAGTAGAGGCAGGGCTGGGGCCCATGTCCAGCCCCACATCCTCTGCTAGACAGAGCTGGGCCTGCTGTCTGCTCTCTTTCACCTCCCATTAGGGACGCTACTGAAGACCCATTTGAATGAGTCCCATCAAGGTCATGGACTGTCCAACTCAAGCTTCAGAGCCTCTCAGTCCCTGGTTCCTGGGGTGAGTTCTGCTGTGGACACATGTCCTTCCCAGGGGTGTGATCTACCTTGCGCCAGTGTCTAACATCAGCACCATTCAGTCCACCTGCCAACTGGCCTTCTTCCCGCCCATTGGCACTTCTTCTATGCCAGCTTCCAGAGGCATCTGCCCAGACAGCTCCCCTCTTGACCTGATTGCACAGGGCCTCCTCTGCGTCCAGGGGGAAGGTACCACCTGGGATTCAGGGATCCTGGGTGCTGGCTCCCCACCTGACCCCACATCTATCCCTTGCCTGCCCTAGGGAACCCCACCCTTGCCCATGCCAGTCTGGTAAGCCCTCCGACCACCTCAGTCTCTGCCTCATCTTTCAAGACTCAAGTGGAATGCCGCCTCCACCGAGACGTCTCTGTAGATGGTCTCAGTGTATCTTCCTCTTTGTGTCTCAGCCTCAGTCCCACACTTACCTTCCTTGTTGCTAGCGAGTTTTCAAGGTTTGCTTGTTTTGTAGCGTAAGTCAGACGTCGTCCCTATTCTATGGCCAGTAACAGTCCCTTGAAGGACCACGGCAGCGCTGAGGATAAGCATCCGGTTGCTAAGTGCAAGGACAGTGGTTCAGAACCCCCCTACCCGCCGCTCTGGAGGAGAAAGATGCAGCTGTGTGGTCCAGCACAGGTTGGCAGCCTTGGGAACGCTGTAGGGCAGCGGGTGGGGTTTATGTATGGATGGAGCACATGTTGTTTATCGGCTCCTCGGTTGATGAATGGTGGTGTCTCGGCTCTTTGCTTGAATCTTCTTTCCACCCCCAATCTGAGCGTTCTCCGATGGCTGAGGCCAGGTGTCACCTTTCCTGGGTCTCCAGCACCCGCCACAGGATCTGTCCCATCATCATCATTATGGAAGGATTGAGCGCGCTAACCAGACCCAGCCCTTCCTTATACTGAGTATCCCCAGAGCCTTTCACCCTCTAGGCCAGCGGTTCTCAAGGGGTAGAACGACCCTTTCACAGAAGTCGCCTAAGACCATCGGAAGACACATATCCGTCTCCTCTATCCGCCTCCAAGTGGGTCTGCCCACATGCAGATACGCCCACCGACGAGTACCTGGCGTGAAGACTGTTACCCACGCTACACCATGCTTCAAGACCAAATTTCACTTGTCATTAGAAATAAATATTTCCCAATATATAATGACATAATGTTTTTGTGATGAATCACTGTGCTTTCATGATGTTCAATCTGTAACAATGAAGATACATCCTGCCTATCAGATCTTTACATGGCAATTCATAACAGTAACAAAATGACAGTGACGAAGTAGCAATGAAAATCATTTGATGGTTGGGGGGTCACCAGAACATGAGGAACTGTATGAAAGGGTCTCGGTATGAGGAAGGTTGAGAACCACCACTCTAGACTGTGTGCGCCCTGAAGGCGGGGGCCCAGGCCTCAGCTACCCCATAGCCCGGAGCCCCACACAGACCCCCTTGCTGCGGAGGACAGGCTGACGGACAGCCGGCTCCAAAGAGCAAGTGTGGAGCACAGGGCTCGGTGCAGTGCTCCCTTGGCAGGTGACCCAGGAGCCTGGAGGCGCCCAGAGGAGGCGCAACGCCTTGTGCTGTGTTATCTGTGCAAACGTGCAGAACCAGAGAAGCCCCCTCTTGTCAGGCAGCCCACATACACTGTGTTTCTGACCTTGACTTTTGAGAATGTCACACGTGCAAGTGTGGGGAGACTTATTGACAGCTAATTAGGCAGCGCGGTTTGTGTCTCCCCATCTTTGGAAATCGTAAACGGGGTAATTGGCCTTAACAGCACGGAGGGGGCTTTGGGGTGCTGCGGTGCCTGCAGCTTCACGGGGACGCAGGGCTGCTGGTCTTCCCCAGGGTTCAGGGTGGACAGACTGGCTCTCAGGAGATTCTGCGAAGCAGATGGCCTATCCATCACCCCAGGGGAAGGGTGTGGAAAACTCAAGACAACTGCAGTCAAGACAGTGTGGGGCAGCCAGGCAGCTAGGGCGCCGTCTGCCTCTTTCTGGCTGGCTCTGCCGGCAGGCGCTGCATCCTCCTCTTGCAGCAATGCAGCCAGCATGCAGGACGCCTCTCTGGGCCATTTTCGCGGCGTGGGGGCAGAGTGGAGTAAGATGGCCTCTGTAGTAAGCCTCTGATCTGCCGAGTGATGGCCCTGAGTGCTGGGAAACACGACAACGCAAGCAGTACTGTCTGCCCACGTTTCCCGCCACTGCCTGCCCCGGCTTTCTTTAAACTCTTTCTACCCTCCTGTATCACTTCCTATATTTATTGATTATGCTTCCAAATTCTTACAGTAGATGGTGAAATGTGTTTTTTAGGGACACAGGTTCATTACAGTAGCAACAACGATAGTAACATCCCAGCTGCTCCCACACTGAGTCAGACTCCTGGAAACCCCACGTGTTGCAGGGCAGAACTGTGCTCCATAGGGCTTGTAATGGTGTCATGACCTTCTGGACATCAGGCCTTTCTGCCAGTTGTCGCTGGGTAGATTTGAACCGCCAACCATTTGGTTGGTACTTGAGCATGTAACCATTTGCACTACGCAGGGACTCCTTAGTTGAAGTAAGAAACAACTCGAACCCCTGGTGGCTTTATATATAAACGTTATTGCTTACTCCTTTCAGAATCCAGTGCACGTATGAGGGGCCTGTGTTGAATCCTCCTGAAAGCAGATGCCCAGTGACAGTCGTTAGAAGGTAGACCGCTGATGGCTCCCAAGATTGACAGCTTGTTGACCCAGGGCAAGCTTTCCCATATTATGCATATATAGGAAGTAGCCACGCCCCGAGGGAAATAGCCTTTTCATTGCATCGGAGCTATGACCTGAGTGAGAGAGTTGCATCTCTCCCCAATCTTAAAAGGGATTGGCCTCATGCAAGCCACCACAATGTGACAAACTGACGGAGGGGTGGAGGGGCAACAGTAACAGAGAATGAACACATGTGGTGGAGTCCGTTCCGACCCATAGCCCCCCTGGAGGACAGGGTGGAACTGCCCCATCGGGTTTCCAAGGCTGAAGTCCTTATGGAAGCAGATGGCTACGTTTTGTTTCTCCAGTGGAGCAGCTGGTGGGTTCAAACCACCAACCTAATGGTTGCAACCAAGCACTCTAATCCCGGCACCACCAGGACTCCTGTAGATACTCATCTAGAGGCTGCTGGACAGGTGGGGTGAGGGGGCTGTTAACTGAGCTAATTTACATAAGGTAATTACGTGCCTGGCACAGATAGATCCCAGATGAACGTTTACTGCTACTGCTCACCATTCCCAACTGTCGCAGGTCAGCCGTGTTTAGGGAGTGCCCACTCTGATCACGGAAATCTCGTAGGCCCCCTGGAGTTACTGTTCGTGGATTCTGAGAAAATGTTGGCGGAATCCATTGCTGTGGAAAAGCGAGGCAGTGTGTGCTCCATGCAGGTGTGCACGGGTGGTCGCTTTGAGGGGGAGCCCACCTGAGGACCGCCTCCGCCAGCAGCAGTAGCAGCGAGGGACCAGAGACCAACCTCCGCAGACAGACGGAGGACACTTCCCTGCTGCGAAGCAGCCTCGCGTGAAAGGCCCCGCGCTTTCAAATGGCTTTCTGTCTTTATAGCAGTGTTTGTTTATGTATGCTTATTCACGTGTTTGTTTATGTATGCTTATTCA
>NW_022111310.1:3114595-3117556 GCF_000313985.2 Echinops telfairi | reverse complement strand
TTATGTATGCTTATTCATGTGTTCGTTCATATATGCTTATTCACGTGTTTGTTTATGTATGCTTATTCACGTGTTTGTTTATGTATGCTTATTCACGTGTTTGTTTGTGTATGCTTATTCACGTGTTTGTTTATGTATGCTTATTCATGTAAAACCAGAAATACCAAGGACAGGGTGGAGAAAAAGAAATCCCTCAGACTCCCCCAGCTTCCATAGTAGATAGTTCTCCTTCCTGACACGTCACCACGCGTGCATTCTAAGTACCTAGGGGGGCAGGAAACGTTTTATGAAATGAGATCACTATTATATGCTGTTTTAAATTACTGTTGAGTTTAACCTAATGTAACAGAACCGAATAAGACGAAGCAAAACAAGAGACTGCTCACCATTAAACAGTTTTGCCTTATGTGCTTCCCAAAGCTCTCTCTGAGGGTCATCCACGATGATCGAGGCAGCGGGGCTCGAGTCTGGGCTTTCAAACGCCAGTGTTCCGTTTCAGATGGCATCGACTCAAGGCTTCCTAAAGAAGAGGAGGGCATTAACAATCAGAATTCCTTTGCCCTCCTCTGCCTTCTGAATTGTACGTAACGTTTTTATCTTCACGTTGCCAATTGTTGCACATGAAATGGGCCCAGCTCTCCCAATCACTCCTTTATTGTCACCAGCCTCCATTCCTGAGACGGGCGTTTTGATTCATCTTCTGATCGGCTGGTTTTATCACCAAGCAGCGTCTTCTTTGGGGCCCTCCAGAGAAGCACAGCCAATAGGAGGGAGACATGAGACCCGTGGGTCCTGAATCAGGGCAACCCGCTGGCATAGGCAACTGCTCCACAGGGGGTTCCTGGCTGCAGCTGAAGGGATGCATGCCGAACCAAACTATCAACGGTTCAGCTGGCAGTCGGCACCAACTGAGGACCACAGGACACACACACACACACACACACACACACACACACACACACACACACGGGCTTCTAAAACATTTCGGAGGCATTTGAGTTCACAGATAATGAAAGATTTTATAAACGTTTCGAAGCCCTCTTCTATATAGGAGGCGTGGTGACACTGTGCTTCAAGGCCCCACTGCTGCCTGAACGGTTGGATGTTGGAAGGCTGAGCAGCCCCTCTGTGGGAGAGGGGTGTGGCAATCTCCTTCCGCAAAGGGAAGTCCTTGGACAGTGTGACTCTCTCCCAGAGGGCTGCTGTGAGGCAGAAAATATATAGGATGGGACTTCTAAGAATGAGGGCAGGTTCCTTATCTTTTAATTCCAGAGAGAGAAAAAGAGTATGTTCCATATGTGCATATACATACATATTCCACAGTTAATTCCATATACGTGTCAAGGGGGTACCCCTCCAAAACGGATTTTTTTTCAAAGCTCTCTGTATTTATTTATTTACAAAACAAGCTTATCACCTTCAAAGTGTTCTTCATTGCGCTGAATCCATTTATTGAGTCTGTGACTCCATTCTTGGGAACATTTTTCGTCTGTTTGGATGGCTGACAGCACCTCCCTCGTTTGTCTCTTCACCTCTTCTAAGCCGTCAATTCGCTGTCCTTTCGTGTCCCTCTGCATTCTCGGAAACAAACGAAGTCATACGGGGAGAGGTCAGGTGGGTAAGGTGCCTGGGGCAAGAGACGCATGCTGTTTTTTTGCCAAAAACTGGCGCACTGAGCTGGCTGTATGAGCAGGTGCATTATCCGGGTGGCACAACCAGGCCCCCGTCTGCTACAATTCAGGCCTTTTTTCGGGTCACACACTGTTATGCAATGTCTTCAGGAACTCTAGAAAGCCCGATGAACAGTCTGACCTGGTGAAACGAACTCCAGATCCACTACGAGTTGACATTTTCATCCGTTTGGGAAGTTGATGGACATCCAGAACGAAGTTTCTCATCAATCAACATTTCATCTTTTTTAAAACGAGAAAAGCAGTCATACACTTGAGTTTGTTTTTCTCCCAGTTCTGTCCTTGTAAGCTGTGTTCAACATCACAGCAGTTTCTGTAGCACATTTCCTGAGCAGGAGACATTTCACAGCTGCACATGTTTGGCCATCACAATAAACGAGATTCGAGCAAAACTGCTTGCCCCAAAACATTCCCTGTGCCCAGAGAGAACCTTCCCAGGCGGTGCCACTGGGTGCACAAACTCAGAGCGAGTTGCTGGATGCTCGCTGGGTGGGGAAAATGCATACTATGTAAGCGCCACTCTGCTCAGTGCAATTCATTTTGGAGAGGTTACCCCTTCCTCTGTGTGTGTGTGTGTGTGTGTGGCACTGTGGGTTGGGCATTGGGCTGCTAACTGAAAAGTTAATGGTTCAAACCGCCAGTTGTTCTGTAGGAGAAGACACTATCTACTCCCTTAAAGATTCACAGTCTTGGAAGACCTATCTAGGGCCGATAAAGTTGGAAGTGGTTTGGTAGCTGGTCTTACACATCTCTACCCTGACACACATGTCCGCCTTTCTGTGGATCAATCTTTGTCTATGCATGTATCAGAGAGATTGGTTAATTGTAAGTCAGCTGATAAGCCAGCACCTCCGGCAGTCTCGGGTTCAGAACTGGAGATTCTGCCTGGATGACTGTGTGACAGCCTTGAGGTCCAATCCATCTCCTCTTGAAAACTTCAGGTATGGCTCTTAAAGCCTTCACTTGATTGGCCTAGATTCACCCATTGCCTTTACTTAGAGTCAACATATTGTACCTGCTAATCACATCAACAGCTACAAACCACAGTGTTAGTCTGGGTACTTTTAGAGAAACAAATCCGTAGAAACTCATGTATATGAGAGAGTTTTCACTCCTAAAGGCCAACAAACAGTCCTTGGACTAACTACAAACTTTTCTTTCTTGTTGTGATTTGTTTTGTTTTTTGTCATTGGTTTGTTGTTTGTTGTGGTTTTGTTGTATATTATTGCTTGGTTTTGCTCTGTCTTGTTTTTGTGCATGTTATTATCTC
>NW_022111310.1:3099529-3113207 GCF_000313985.2 Echinops telfairi | reverse complement strand
AATAATAATTTATAAATTATCAAGGGTTCACAAGGGAGGGGGGAGCAGGAAGGGAGAGGAAAAAATGAGGAACTGATACCAAGGGGCTTAAGTCAAGAGCAAATGTTTTGAGAATGATGAGGGCAATGAATGTACAAATGCACTTTACACAATTGATGTATGTATGGATTGTGATAAGAGTTGTATGAGCCCCTAATAAAACGACTAAGAAATAAATAAAGTTACCCTCTCCAGAATTTAATTTTGGCCATCTATGGGTTCATTATTTAATCTCTGTGAGCTTCACGTTCCTTTACTTATAAATGGAAGTAATCCACGTGCTTCTAGCCCTGTGCCTAGTATATAGTGCATGATATATGGTAGCCAGTGCATGATATATGTACAGCAAAGGTGGACTTATTTGAGGGCTCATTGCTAGTGCTTTACCCTAACAGACATCTGTCCCCTTAAGCTGTTTTAGAGAGTGACCCTCTGACAAGACCATGACAACCTGCCATTTGGGGATGACTAAAAAGGATTGCGTGTCTCCAGCCATGCCCTGGCCAAGCTTGGCCAGCCAGAGGGCGCCCATGGGCAGTGGGATATACTTGTCCTGTGAGGAGGTAGAGCAGGATTGGTAAACTACACCCATGTGCCAAACCGCACTGCGGCCCCTTTTAGTGAATAAAACTGTATTGGAACACAGCTGCCATGCTGCTAGGGGTTAGCCCACCCCACCCCCCAAAAAAAAACCACCAGAATTGTGCTGGGTGGAGTGAAACTTTCATAGAACACATTTTTTCCTCATTTCAAAAAAGGTGAAATGTCAATTGATGATAAGCCTCGTTCTGGAAGTCCGTCAACATCCCAAATGGACGAAAATGTCCACTCATAGTGCACGTGGAGTTTGTCCCACCAGGTCAAACTGTTCATCAGGCTTTCTAGTTAGAGGTTCTGAAAAGATCGTGTAACAGCGTGCGACAAAAAAAAGCCTGATTTGTGGCAGACGGGGACTGGTTTTGCCACCAGGACAATGCACCTGCTCACAGGGCCATCTCAGTGCATCAGGTTTTGGCAAAACACAGTGTGCCTCTCTTGCCCCCTGCACCTGACCTTGCTCCAGAGGACTTCTTTTTGCTTCCACGAATGCAGAGGGACACGAAAGGACAGCGAATTGACAACAAAGAAGCGATGAAGAAAAAAATGAGGGGGGTCCTGTCAGCCATTCAAACAGATGAGTTTGGAAAATGTTTCCAAGATTGGAATCGCAGATTTGACAAATGTATTAAGGGTAATGGAGAGTACTTGGAAGGTGATAAGGTTGTTTTGTAAAAAAACAAACAAAAACAAAAAAACCCTTAAATACGTAGCTTTGAAAAAAACCGGGTGGGGGTGGGGGTGGGTTCCTCTGGGGTGTCCCTCCCTCCTACGGCTGCTTTCAGGCTGCAGCAGCAGAGTTGAGACTTGTGACGGTTGAGACTTGTGCTGGCGAGCCATGACGTCATTCCTCTGTGGTCTCTCCTGGGAGAAGTGTGCTTGAGAGTGCGAGCGAGCTCAGAGCAGGGGCTGCAGGAGGAAGGGTCTTTGAAGAAGCAGAGCTGGCCTCTCAGGGATCAGCTCCATGGAGAGGGAGTGGGTCCCCGTCCCTAGAGGTCTGTGAGCAGGTACCAGGTGCTGCCTGCTCCAGATGCTTTGTATGGGGGACCATTGTATGGGGGCAGGTTGGCCGGGTTGCTTTTAAAATTATACTTCCTTCTGAAAACCTGCACGGAATAATTCCCAGGTTTAAATGGGCTGTTCTTCACTGACATTTCCCGGGCATTTTTTACATTTTAATTTTCAGCAACATTTTCTATGAAATGTTCAAGGCCAAAAAAGTACTTTAATTCTTTAAAAATGAGACTTGAATGAAATGGATTTCATTCCAGAGTCCCACTGCTTCATTTGAGAAAAATGATTGCCATGGCTTCCGGACGTATTCCCACGTGTCGGCGGGTGCTGGTGCTAAGACCGTCTGGGAGCCAAGTAGGCTTTCAATGGGACAAGCCTGTCCTCGTGGAGGAGAGGCCACTGGAAAGGAAGCTGCGGGAGGGAACTTGGAGGCAGTAAGCACGAGGTACAGCAGAGTGGACGCAAAGCAAGGCAATGAATGGGAAGAAGAAGGGAGCCAGAAGGCAGAGGTACTGAGGGTCCCTGGTGGCGTAGCGGTTGTGCTTTAGGCTGCTCACTGCAATATCAGTAGTTCAAAACCAACAGTGGCTCCAAGGGAGAAAGATGAGGTTTTCTGCTCCGGTAAATAATTACATTCTCAGAAACCCACAGGGTCAGTTCTACCCTGCCCTATAGGGTTGTTCTGAGAAGGAATCGCCTGGGTGGCAGTAAATGCTATATGCCAGGGGGCAGTGGTGGTTCGACGATAGAATGCACACTCTCCACACGGGAGACTCAGGTTCAATCCCTGTTTAATGCATTCCATGCAGAGCCATCCAACAGGGGAGGCTTGCCTAGTGCTGCAGTGCTAAGCAGGTTTCAGTGCGGCTTCCAGACTAACAGGAAAGGCCTGGCAATCTGGGGACCTTTTTGTGGGGAGGGGGGAAGTCACCCAATGAAAATGCAGTGGATCTCAGTCATTCAATTGATGCCACATGGGGCACTGTTCCCTCCACTGGGCACGGGGGCCAGCTTCACAGCAGCTGGCAGCACGGCGTGCCTGGCCAGTGTCCATGTGGCAAGGCTGGTTGAGGAGTCATGGCTCTGAGCGATTGCTTGAGAGCCTGAGCTGCCTCCTCGTATGCGCTGGTCAAGAGTGGACCACACGCAGAATGTCCTTGGGAGGTGAGTGGGGAGACTTTCTAGATTCGGGGAGAGCAGGCGATCATGAAACCCATCACTTGCTTCCCTGACACCGAGCCCCCTAACAGGGCCACTGAGTGCAAGTCATCAGAAGCCAAATTGCTGACAGCCAGCTTGCCGTAAACAATTGCTCAGAATGAGCCTGTGCCCCGTGGCCATCTCGCTGAAAGCTGTCAGACAGGCCCCTGAAATGGGCATAGAGAAACTCCTGGTGTCTCCCCGGCTGGTGCAGGGGTGGGGCTGAGGCCCCCCTGGAAGGGCCTGTCATCAGGAGCTTGCAGAGGAGAGTACCAAGGGCAGCATTTGGGGAGGACTGAAATGTGACACACACCTGCAACTGACCTTCACCTGAGCGGGAAGGGCAAAGCTTGTAGCTAGCCAGCACACTGTCTGCCACGAATCCCTGGGAAAAAGGAAAACATCCCCAGGGATCAGGCACATTGATCTCGGGCAAAATAGGTTCCTCTGGGAGAACTGATCGTCCTTGTGTGTGCCCCAGTGATGGGTTCAGTCTTCCCGGGGCCAAAGACAAGGTCGCACACTCGCTGAGGCTACTGGGGACAGGCATCGCCTTAGGGCAGGGGTGCTCAATACATCGATCGTGATCTACCAGTTGATTGCAAATGTAGTGTGGGTAGATCGCATGGCATTAAAAAAATAGATGTAAGCCTATCATCAATCCCGTCCCTTAATTGACGTGCAGCTCAGCCAACCAGATGTAATCTTAAGTGTCAAACGCATGTGTTAACAACTGCGCTAAGTGCAGCAAAACTGACACGCTAAGTTATCGCCAATTTTTAGAGACCTTGTTTTTTTCTCTTAAACGTAAGAAAGGGTATTAAAATGAGTGGGGAGCTGGACCAAGTAAGAAGACAGAAACGTATCACTTTCATATGAAATGGGAGATTTTGACACTACAAGTCGACATTCAGCTGAAGTCCAGAGCGCACAAACAGATCTGGAACTTACTCGCAGAGGGAAAGTATGCAAACATGAGAAAATGTGCTACCTCCTTGACGGCATTATTTGGCTCTACTTATTTATATGAGTCAGCCTTTTCCCACATAAAGACCATTAAGTCCAAGTACCGTTCCACCATGGCTGATGATCATTGGAAGTGTGCTTGAGGCTGGCTGTCAGCAGCTACTGTCCGGACTATGCATCCCTGGCTCATGCCATTCAGTGCAAGTCATCAGTAAACTCAGGTAATGACAAAAAATGTACATATTTAATTATGTTGTGTTGTGCAGTATGGACTCATGCGGTTATGCAAGGTACAGAAACATACATTGTACATATAAAGAATTCTCAATGCATTTATGAATATATGTAATAAATAAAAATAAGTTTTGCATTTTTGTAGTGGGTAGATCATTTTGACTTGGTCATTTTATAAGTAGCTCGCATGCTGAAAAAGTGTGAGCACCCCTGCCATAGGGGATTGCAAACCTGTTTGACTTCCAGCAGCGAGGTCCTCTGTCCAAATACAGTGATGCACAGGACACGATGCTCCACAGGAGCCCCTGGGCAGCGGAAACGGTCAGCACACTCAGCTTCTGCCCCAAAGGTTGGAGGTTCTCGTCTGCCCAGAGGATCCTCCAAAGAAAGGCCTGTGATCTCATTCTGGAAGATCAGCCGTCGAAGACCATGTGAGGGCCTTGTACTCTGACACTGGCGAGGTGTTGGAATTGACTCACGGAAAGTGGTTTGTGAACCTTCTCTTGTTTGATGTTGTATTAACCAGCTACACGGAGAACTCCTGCTTGACATGACGGTGAGTGACTCGGCATACCGTGTTGGCCCCAACACGTTTCTACCATTCCTGAGGCCCCAGGAGGGCCAAAGACTCAGTGTTGGCCAGTAGCGAAGTTCCTTTATTTAAGACACCCATCCTGCCAAGAAACACAGCCAGAATGTTTCTTAGAAGCAAGGATGGCCAGGTTTTATCCCATGCCCTCGGACGTGTGATCAGGAGGGACCAGACCCTGGGAAAGAACTTCTTACCTGCTAAAGTAGAGAGAGACGCATTGAAAACGAGGAAGACCCTTGGTGAGGTGGACTGACGCCCGGCTTCAACGATGACCTCAAACGTAACAATGGTGAGGATGGCGCAGGTCAGAGCAGTGTCTCCTTCTGTTGAACTGTGCCAGGTAACAAGGTACAGTATGATAAAGGAGGATGAGGATGAATCGCATCTAAACTGAGATGAATTTTCTCCATCTGATTTTTACTTTGCTATTCCCTACAAAGCTGTTCCCTTTAGCGACCGCCATTGGCCTCTACCCAAAAGACGGGTAGTTCAAGCTGCCCAGGCAGCCTCGTGGCAAACAGCCTGGACATTTTACAACCAGGTGCTTCTGGAGCGTTTACAGCCAAGCAAGCCTGGTGGTGGTGGTGCAGCAGCGTATTACTCTGCTCAAGAGCCAGGGTGGCACTTTGAGAATTGAAGTGCGCCTGCCCCATGCCAGGGTATTTCCCATCGCGTCATACGCGTGTGAAAGTGGGACCTTGAATAAGGAAGCCAGAGGCAAACTAGATCCATCCAAGTGGCAGTGCTGACGAAGATCTTGGAAGTCCCACGGATGGCCCGCAAGGCCATCAATCCTGTGCTAGAAGAAGTCCAGCCAGCGTGCGCCTCGGAGGCCAGGAGGACGAGACTTCCTCTGACGTACTTTGGACGTGTGTTGTCAGGAGAGACCAGTCCTTGGGGAAGGACATCAAGCTTAGCCTAGGGCCGTGATACAAAGGACGGCCCCAGCAAGATGGATCGGCACGGTGGCTGCGGCAATGGGCTCAAACACAAGAACGATCGTGAGGCAGGGCAGGCCCGGCAGTGTTTGGTTCTGTTGTACATCGAGTGACTACACGGTGGAACAGGCTGGACAGCTCCTGATGAGGGCAATGACCAAATTATTTTCTGTCCTGAGTTTTGCCGTTGTTGTTGCCACTATTGTGGGTGTTCAGAACTGGGAGGCCTGCTGACATCAATGTGAAGGGAATACGATGATGCGGACGGTTCGGTTCCAGGTGGACTCTGCTGGCCGGATCGGTGGTGTGAGGCCCATTTCTTCAGATTGACAGTTTGGGGGTCGAACAGACTACAGGTGGGGTAACAGCTTCCCAGGAAATTTGAGAGGCTGAAAATGTTGGTGGGTAATATATGTCCCATGAGGCATCAAAGGGTGAAGGCTGACTGATGAATAGCATTAATCACATCTGAAGAAGATGAATCACAGCATATCCCTGGGTTTGGAATTCAGCCCATCACACCCAGCTTGGGGAAAACAGATTCCAATAAACATGGGGGAATATTGTCATGGCTGAGTCCTAAGATTCCTCCAGTTCAAACACTGGCTGTCCACTGATCTCCACATCTGAGCTGACCTGAGAATGTTCTGTATTTGTAAGAGCCCGGCCCTCATTACTAACCCGGAATCTCGCATCTACTGGGGACTTGAGAAATGTTTGGTGAACAAACAAATCTTAAGCAGTTCATGGTTGTTCATATAATTTTAATGCAGCTTTGCTTCTAAATCATGCGATGCTGTATTATCATCGACAATTGCTTCACATTAAAAAACAAGGTAATATCACTACAGGAATGGATTAAGACAGGAAATGATCCGTAAATCATGGTAGAAACAATTAAACCACGAGCCCTTCCTTTCTATCCGCTCCTGCTCTGCAGAGGGTGGGAAGTGTTCCTTTATCAAGGGACAAGGATAATGAATTAATAATGGCTCAAGAAGCCCAAGGACGTATTTTTTCTCTCCCCTCCACTTGCCTCCACGTCCTTCCCCCCTTCTCATTCTTCCTTCACCTCATCCCTTCACCCCTGCTCCCCTCCCTCCCTGCCTGATTTCACAAACATCTACAAGACACAACACAAACATCTCAGTCTGATATTTTAACCACCTCCCTCCCCAGCCAGCCATCCTGAGCCCAGCCACCACCTTGTCCTCACTTGTCACTGGTGGCATGAGCTGGGCCATGTGCACCGCCTCTTTCAGGCCCTGTCTGCTGGCCTTAGCTCAGGCTTCCCCTCACCAGCAACTCCCATCTCAGATAGGCCCCCTAGGCTCTCCCTCTGGGTGCCCCAGAGCCTCGTCTGCCTGCCTTTCTCCCACACCATGTGGCATGGTCACCTTGCCTCTCCCAGACAGTGAGCTCACTGCGCCAGGAACTGCGTGGGGCTCCCTTTCCCTGTTGGCACCTACCCACTGTGGCCTGCGGTCTGGAGGGTCCTCAGCAAAGACTAGCCAGCTATGGTCCACATGCTGGCCGTGCAGGGAACAGGTGGGAGGAGCAGGAAGAAAGGGGGGAACAGAGTGGAGAGGCCGACCCAGGAGAGGCAGGGAAGCAGAGGGAAGCCAGTGGAGCTGGGGGGAGATGTCAGAAGGCCCCTCAGGCACCCAGCAGGCGTGGTGTCCTCAGAGAGGCCCTGGGCTCGGCTCAGGGAGGAAGCCGGGAGCAAATGAGCATGAGGGTTACCCTCGTGGGGCTTGCATCCTAGCCGAGGAAGTCAGTTGGCGTTCTGGCCAACCAATAAAAGGTGATTTTAGGACTTCTGTTAGGACATTAAGTAAGGGGTATGTTTGAGAACACCCTGGGTGGGAGAGACGATGATGAGTGAGTGATGAGAAGGAAGAAGTCTCCACTGGAGGAAAGGGCAAGTACAGAGACCCCAGCTGGGAGGGACAGGCTCCGGGGACAGCGGGGAGGCCATGGAGGCGGTACCTGGGGAGCAAGGGGAGCTTGGAGGAATGAGTGGGGTCACAGTGGGGGAGTGGGTGGGACCCCATGGTATCCTGTCATGCTGAAGGCTGCCCCAAAACCATCATCCTGTGCTTGTCAATAGCCAAACACTTGAGTATCTTCATTTCTCCAGTCTCCCATGAGGCTGGGTCCTCAGCGTCCCAGTGCAGCGGCCTTCAAGCCCTTTCTGGTGGCCTTGCCCAAGTCTTCAGACCTGGGGAAATGGAACACGGAGCCATTTTTTTTTAACATGTACATGCCTTTATTTAGACCTCTATAAATGTCCTTTGCCTCCTAGCTCTTTCCTCTATTTCCTTTAAAAAAAATCATTTTATTAGGGGCATATGCACTTATCACAATCCATCCATACATCAATTGTGTCAAGCACATTTGTACATTCATTGCCCTCATCATTCTCAAAACATTTGCTCTCCACATAAGCCCCTGGCGTCAGCTCCTCATTTTCCCCCTCCCTTCCTGTTCCCCCCCTCCCTCATGAACCCTTGATAATTTATAAATTATTATTTTGTCATATCTTGCCCTGTCCGATGTCTCCCTTCATCCACTTTTCTGTTGTCCGTCCCCCAGGGAGGAGGTTACATGTAGATCCTTGTAATCGGTTCCCTCTTTCCAACCCACCCTCCCTCTACGCTCCCAGTATCGCCACTCACACCACTGGTCCTGAAGGGTTCATCCATCCTGGATTCCCTGTTCCCAGTTCCTATCTGTACCAGTGTACATCTTCTGGTCTAGCCAGACTTGTAAAGTAGAATTGGGATCATGATAGTGGGGGGTCAGGGTGGGGGAGAGGAAGCGTTTAGGAACTAGAGGAAAGTTGTATGCTTCATCGTTACTACACTGCACCCTGACTGGCTCGTCTCCTCCCTGCGACTCTTCTGAACATGGAGCCATTGGGGACATCCCAGCCGGTTCCCTTGTCCTGTAAGATCGTGGTCCTTGTCCTGCAGGGCCTTAGCCAGCCCCATGAACCTGGCGAGCCTATCGGGTGTTTCTCAGTGACCATAAAAGCTGGCCCCTTCGAGTCCACTTTGCAGTGTGGCTGTCCCTTTGTCGTGAGTCTAGTCCAACTTGGGACACGTGCTTCCTGTCTATTTGGATGACGTCTGCCACCTTCTCAGAGGGGTGCCCTGAGCGCTGGGGTTGTAAGTCCATGGACAGCAGCGAAGGGCGGAGAACTCGTTTGCTGTACAGAGGACTCAGGTTGCTGGTGAATGGGTTTAGGTGGGCCCAGCTAGGAGCCGGTGCCACTGTCCAGGGGAGATGACCAGGGCGCTGGCAGGACAGGGGTGAGAAGGGAGTCATGATGAGCCCCTGGCCAGTCCTGGGCATCTGTTCTCAGTCCACTTCCACGCGGGGGTGGGCACAGTCATGATCTTCTCCGCTGGGTCTCTTTCCTACAATGTCAGCTGTAGGCGGGGACTTCGCCCATCGTCTTCTCGGCATCTCGCCCCGTCCAGAGGGCAGTCTGGACAGTGACCGTGGAGTGAGTTCTCCCTAGTGAGTTTCACGATGGAAACGCTCAAAGACCAGGAGGTGGAGGTTCTGGGCGAGGCACCCTGGGGCCTGTTTCTCTGTGTGTTTTGGCCGGAGCTAGCTGGGCCATCGAAGTCGTAGATTAGGAGGGAGCTTTGAGGGATGACGTGGGTGGTGCAATTGATTCAGCGCTCCACCACTAGCCAGAAGTCTGGGCTTTGAAACCTACCCAGAAGCCCCTCAGAAGACGGACCTGGCAATTGTTTCTGAAAAGTCGCAGCCCTGAGACCCTTGGGAAGCACAGTTCTGTGGACATCGGGGTCCCCGTGAGTCAGAATGAGCAGATGGCAACTGAGTGTGTGTGTGTGTGTGTGTGTGTGTGTGTGTGTGTAAGGGGAGGGGAGGGGAGTGGGATGAGCGCATCAGGATCACACTTCATTCACTTTCCGGCACAGGCCCTTCCATGGGAGAAGTGGCATCTAGAAGGTCCTCCGTGAGGGAAGACGTGTCTGTGTGAAAGCCGCTCTGGCTCCTAAGGAAAGCTGTCTCTAACCTGAGCCTCCCCCCCTCTCTCTGTGCTGCTCCTCAGTGTGACAACGCCAAAGGGTTGAAAGCCTTCTATGACGCCATAAAATACGGGCCGAGCCACCTGATGGTGTTTGGAGGCGTCTGTCCATCCGTCACATCCATCATTGCAGAGTCCCTACAAGGCTGGAATCTCGTGCAGGTAAGGACCTTCCATCTGGGGAATGTCTCTGGTTGGCTGCAGGAATGGTTCGCCCACATGCTGCGGACCGGTGGCTCAATCCTCTTGCATGACTACACAGCTTCCTGCCCCTCTCACTCCCCTCTGGGACTGCCCCTAGGGTCCAACCGGGCATGGCCTCCACGGTGAGTTTCCAGAGGGCAGCCTGGGTTTCAAGCCCTCGGTGTGACTCACCACCAACTCCCTAGCCTGACTTTCAAAACTTCCAATGAACAACCTCCCTCCCACTGTCATCTCCTGCCCATCACTCTCACTCCACACCCTGGCCCCTCCAGACCTCCCACCGCTCCCTAAGTGAAGCTGGGACCTGCTGGCCTCAGACCCCTAATGGGACTGTTTGTAGCTACGGAGACCCCTTCTTCACTCCTCCCTGAGTTCCCCTTCTCCATTGAAATTTGGTTCTGTCCACTCAGACAGCCTTTTCCTTTCTTTGTGGTTAAACCTTTTGGGGAGCTTCTGGCCAATTAGTCACTCTTTCTGACCCCAGAGGATTTCACATGCATGCTCCATGCGTGTAGGGTCTGGTGAGGGTGGGACTCACCCCCCTCGGGTGAAAAGGGTGCAGAAAGATGTGATTGTGGGGCTGAGTGATGCTATTTCTTTGTCTCCTCCATCCATGAATCTCTCCATCATCCATTTACATGCCTCATATGTGTGGACCACCTCCTGTGTGCCCGGGATTTTGATCGGCACTGGAGATAATACTGTTCTTGTTAGAACCGTCCAGTCGGTTCCGACTCATTGTGAGCAAAGCACTGCTGAGTCCTGGGGCACCCTCACCATCGTCCTTATGTTTGAGCCCATTGTTGCAGCCCTGTGTCCGTCCGCCATGTGGAGGGGTGTGTGGAACAACCCAGATGCCGTCCCTCCCTGTTTGGGGCTTCTACTCAAGGGGAGGGAGATGGAGTAAGTAGATCAGTGATCATACTAAGAACTGACATTTGTGTAATACTTAAACCCCAAAGACCAAACACACTGCCATGGAGTCCATTGTGGCTCCTAGCCACCCTGTGAGGGACAGAGTGTGACTGCCCCCGTGGGTTCCAAGATTGGAACGCTCGATGAGAGTAGAAGGCTTCATCTTTCTACTGGCTGGTAGTTTCAAACTAACTTTGCAGTTAGCAGTCCAAGTTGTTGTAGCTTGGACTACACCGCCACTTATGCCAGGCTAATTAGGTACAAATGGTTAAGACGACCAGCTGTGAACTGGAAGGTTGATGGTTAGAGTGTACCCAGAGGCACCTCTGTAGAAAGGCATGATGATCTGTGTTAGATAGTGCAGCTATTCTGGGAGGAAGTGAAGGCTACTTGTAAGAGAAGTAATAGGTTGGGAGTCTGGGAGGTGTCTGCTAATTGCATAGATATTCCTGTTTTGAGTTTTGTAAGACTATCTCTGCCCAATAAGGGGATGAGACAATATGGAATGATTAGAAGCTGCTGTGAGAAATATGCAGACTATAGGCTATGTGAAAGTGTTTGTGTAATAAGTGGCTATGTTATTATATCTGTGACTCCTGGAATAGTGGTTTGTTCTAAGTGTGTAAGTAATGTAGAAGATGTGGAAAGGAAAGAAATGGGCTTACCTGACATGGCAGAAGTTACCCTGGGCACAAGATGGGTGGTTTCTGTGGGCCTCAGACCCTGGACAGCACGGCCAGGTCTTTATTGCTGAGCCTAGGAGCCCTGACAGCAAGGTGTCCTGAGCAGGTCGCTCCGGAGACATTATGGAAGAGATGATCCTTCCCACTTCCTGGCAGCAAGGCAATCCGCTTCTTAGAGAGCCCTCTGTGCTTTGAAGGGTAACAGCCAGCACATTTTTAAGCTCTTTCCTCATGTTGGCAGCTGTGAGATAAAGTGTGGATGAGGTAATGTAGTACTACCTCGTGTGGAGGACTAACCCTGATGCATTCATGGAAAGTCTTAGAGAGGCTATATACAAACTGTGTCAAGTTTTCTTTTGGGTTCTAGGCACGAATCCTATTGCTTCTCTGTAATGCCTCTGCCCAGACGCTCTCCCTGTCTTTGGGGGACAATAGTTATAAGATCAATTTATATATTTTTCCAGGTAAGACCGTAAGACTGAGTTTTTCAAACTTTTAACATACGTGTTTAAGTCAGAAGCAAAAGCTTCCAGATGTCTTCCTAGAACAGATAAATCATAAATTAAGAAAGGAGTATGCATTTTTACCTGCCCCTCTGCTCCCATGACTTCGAGGAGAGGAAGGAGTGGTGCAGGGTCTGAGGATTAGCCTTCGAATTCAAAGCTGTTTCTATACAGGGAAGAGTTGAATGCAAACTGGTGAGAGGCAAGACAGGGTTGGCAGCAGGGGAGAGGTGTCAGGTTGTGAGGAAGACGGTAATCTGTGATGTAGAAGGAGGAGTATGGGGAGACACTACTGGCTTCCAAGAGAGAGAAGTTACTTGTAGACATTGTATGAGATCAGAGAGTAGGGGGTGTTGGATTACAGCTTGAAGGTGGTGGGAGGAGATGAAGACAGGGCAGGAGGGAGAGGGGTTTGGAACAAAGAAAGAAGACGTTTGTAAGGAAGAGGGGATGAAAATGGCACTGAAACCATTTGGGCGGAGCCCGCAGGCATAGGGGATGTCTTCAGCTTAGCATGGTCTGAAGGACCAAAGGATTTTTATTGTACAGAGGGGAATTTTGTTCTGGGCTAGCAGGAATTGAGGAGAGATGGGGTAATCTTGAAAGAGGTGAGAATGTGAATGGAGACATTGCAGGGGTACATTTTGTTGGGGATTAGACCAGACTACAACCCATGATAAAGGGTATGAGTGAGTATTTAAGTTCCCGAGAGGATAACTTACTTCAAAGATAATCCTCCTTTAAATTCATTAACCTCATATCCCATGAGGGAGAAGTGAGGGTAACAAATTAGTAAGGCATCCCTTTCTGATTGCCCCACCCACCCAATCCCAAAGACAAGGAAGAGCCCAAAGACCTAGTGCTTAGGATGTCTGAGACGGCCATTTAAAGCCAAGAAGAGCAAATGACCCTGAGATAAAGAACTTAAATATTCAGTCACCCAGCTTTTTGCTGAAGTTTAATTTGTAGTCTGACCAGATTTTCTATGATCGATTGAATACCCAGCACTTCCAGGTTGTAATCAGAGTACACCCCATGTTCTAAGGCTGAGTGAGTGAAAATTTGAGCTCCCAAGAGGAGCCCCTGGGGCTGGTAAGGCTGTCCGACTGCAGACCACCCTGGAGTGGGGAGCTTTGTATTTTACACTCACCGATCCTTTTGAATTGGAAGGTCTCTAACTGCTGTTGTACAGAAAGCTGGCTCCGAAGGGTCCTGGAAGAGGCTTAGGAGAGGTTAACGCAGACACAGTCCTGGCCATAAATACCGCTCCCAGGTTTCAGCACCATTCTGTTAGAATGGGAATAAAAGGAAAGCCGACCCAGAGCACAGGTTTTAATTAACAGGTTTTCTTAGAGTCAAGACCTGCCCAGGTGTTTAGATTGGAATGAGAGTGAAGGGGGCAGGGTGAGGGGAGATTGGAAGACAGAGTAAAGAGAGAATAGCTGAAAGGAAGAAAGGGAGAGAGGCCACAGGAGTAAGTGAAGAAAGTCAGAGAGAGAGCGAACAAAGGAATCCCGTGTTAATAAACTTTGGGGACAAATAAATGATGATGTCCAAAAAGGAGCCCGTGCTTCCCCCCAATTGGCTGTGGCACCCAGCAGAATGGCGAAGAGAGGGGGAAAGATTTTGGTGAGTTGTCTTGAGAAGACGGGGTGTCCCGTGAGGATGGAGACGGGGTTAGAGACGCTGGCTATGGCTGAGAACAGTAGTATTATTGCTGGACCCTT
>NW_022111310.1:3096185-3099429 GCF_000313985.2 Echinops telfairi | reverse complement strand
GGGGTGGAAAACACTGTGGAGCACGTTCTACCTGGGCCCACGTGGGTCAGCATGATGCTGAGTCAGCTCCATGACAGCTGGCTAGGGCTCACTGTGTATGGAGCAGGGCTGTTCTGAGCACTGACATGCATTAACTCATGTGGTTTTCTCTATGTAGTAGGCACTTCGGTGATTCATTTTATATCTAAGAAACTTAAGGCCCTGCAGAGGCTACATAACTTCCCTGAGGACCCACAGTGAATCAGCAATAGAGCAAGACTCAAACTCAGGCAATCTGACTTTAAGATCATCCCAGAAGTTCAGAGCTGATCTGAGAAAAGTTCTCATGAACTGAAATTCAAACAAACCTAGTGGGGTTTTTTTCCCCTCCCTCTTAATCATTTCATAGGTGCCCTGGTGGTACAATAAGATCTGAGCTGGGCTTCTAAGCTCACAGGTTCTAATCCACCAACCACTTGTAGGGAGAAAGATGAGGCTTTCTGCTCCCATAAAAGATTTACGGCCTTGATTGTAAATAATTAATAAAACCCAAGACCAGAGGGAAAAAACAGTATTCGAGCTTAAATTTTAAGCACCTGGTTTGCAGAGGGCAATAGATGATACAGGAAGCCTCACATCAATTTGTAAAGTCCCTAGTGAATCCTTTCTGACCACTGACCATTGACAAACAATGTGAATAACCTTGTTATTGGATAGAGTATGTTGGAATGTGGACTCATGCAGACGTGGTTAGTTTCAAGTTTAACACAGTAACAGCTCTTCTCCCTTTCATCCGTTTTAAATGTGTGTCTCGTTTTCACTATTTTCTACTTTTTGTTTGTTTTACTAGATCATTTTATTGGGGGCTCTTACAGCTCTGATAACAATCCACACATCAATCATATCAAGCACATTTTACATGTTGTCATCATCATTTTCTAAACATTTACTTTCTATTGAGCCCTTAGTATTAGCTCTTCTTTTTTCTGCCCTCCAACACCCTCGTGAACCCCTTATAAATTATTATTATTTTCTGATTTATTTTGGATTAAGGTGTTTCTGTTTTATTTTGTGATTTTTGTTCATTTTTTGTTTGCTTTGATTTTGTTGTTCTTGTTGTGGGGGGGGGGTGTTGGTGTGTTTTTCTTTGTATGAAATCCAGGGTAGGTAAATCTATAGAGACAGTAATTGGATTAATAGTTTCTTAGGGCTATGTCAAGGGAGATTGGGGAGAAATGCTAAACTAACAACAAGTACAAGAATAAAGAAAATGTTATAAAATTGCTAGTGGTGATGACACTAGAACTCTTTTTGCTATGCTTAAACCATTGAATTGTGTGAGCTATGAATTATGTCCATAAAATTGTTAAATTTTGTTTAAGAAAAAACAAGACCAGACTGTAGCCAGGACTGGGGTGGACATGAGCTGGGGTGCTGGGGTGCGCACCAAAGGCAGGGAAGACCTGTCCTAAGAAGTGACCTTTGAGGGCCATCTGGGGAAGTGGTGGAGGGAAATCCCGTGCGGGTAGCTCTGATGGGATTGGCCCTGGTGGTTGGTCCCTGGAATAGAACGAGGACAGAGGGGCTGCGGCTTGGTGGGTGAGGAGCCAGGCAGGGGCCAGACCCTGCGGGCGACTGTTTTCATGAGAGGAAACTATGGCCTTCTCTGAGTCAGGGTGCCGGAGGGAGAGAGACCATGGTGGGAGCAAGCCATGGCCGTGGTGTGGGTCCCGGGGAGGCTTCCCAGCGGAGGTGATGCTGCTGACGATGGAGGAGAGGGTGTTGGACAGCTGGAGTCGTGGAAGAGACTGGGAGTGCAGGAGCGGGAGGTGGGAAAGCGCGTGGGCTTGGGGAGGTGTGAGTCATTGCTGTGGCCCGAGCGGGCCAGGCTGAGAGTAGGCAGATGCAACCGGAGAGAGGGCCGGGAAGCCTCTTGCTATGGTGCAAAATTGCTCAGGTCAGGTCACCTCCCTTCTCTGGCTTGAGCTTCCTTTCTCGAGGACTTCAGAGCCTACTGGATCCCAAAGGCCTGCCCTGTCGCTAGGCAGGTTACCTGCCTCCCTGAGACTCAATTGGCAAAGCCAAGGTCACAATGATAATGGCTTTGTAGGGACTGGGAGAAGGATGTGGAGGTTGGAGCCCACCAGAGGCACATCAGAAACAAGGCCTGGGGAGCTCCTACTGCGGCGGAATCTGCAACTGGAAACCCTGACAGCACAGTCCTGCTCTGGCACGGGCCTCTCGCTGGCCTGAGTCACAGTGGGCCTGATGGCAACTGGCGGTCGTCTCTGTTGTTTTTGTCTGAATGAAACGATCTGGAGGCGAGTCGAACGGGACTGCGCGCACAGTAAGCACTACGGATTCCTTGAGTTGTTGTTCCTTCCTGCCTCCAGCTCCTCCCCCTGGGCATCCCCATTCCTTAGCATTCCGGGTCTTTTCTACGCGCCTGCCTTTACCGACACAGTTCCCACTACCAGAAACACCTCTCCATCCTGGAGGAGTCCGGTGAGCTCCCTGGCCCACTCTCAGCCTCACCTGGAACTGACCCCCCTTCCGAATTTCCCGATCAGATCAGCATTAGCATAACCCTGGCTTTGTCTCCCAGAGCGACCTGGCCGCAGCCAGTGCGAGACAGTCGCCAGCTTATGGTCCCAAATCTTAGGCGTTGACAAGAGAGAGAACTGGTCACCCTGTGCTGTGTCCCAATCCATCCCGGCACTGAGTGGGTTGTAACCACAGTCAGCGTTCCTGTTGTGATGTTACTATGAGTCAGGGATTCAGAGAGGGTTTAGTGTAGCGGGATTGACTCATGTTTTCTCCATGTTGTCTGGGGCCCCGTGGAAGATCTGAAGCCAGGGGACTGCAGTCATCAGAAGGTTTGACTGGGGCTGGGAGACCTGCTCCCACCATGGCTCACTCGGCGGGAGGGCAAGTTGGTCCCGGTCCACGCAGGCCTCCCCAGAGGGCCGCCAAGTGCTCTCATGATTTGGCTTCTGGCTTCCCCCAAAGCAAGTGACCCGAAAGATCACGGCAGAGGTGACAATATCTTTTAGGAATTGGTCTCGGATGTCACATACCCTCTGCTGTGTCCTAGTCTATTGGTCATACTAACTAGCTCTTACTTTGTGTGTGTGTTAGACAGGGTTCTCTAGAGAGATAAAACCAAATTCCTGATAATATAATATATTTATTTATAAAGATAATTAATATATAACGAGAAATGAAATGTTAAATCATAAAGATAATTAGATATATAATGAGAAAT
>NW_022111310.1:3065828-3095767 GCF_000313985.2 Echinops telfairi | reverse complement strand
AAGAAAGGCAAGGCTCACCAAGCCATCCATCTCTCCGCCCCTCCGTCAATCCCACCTGCGTTTATCAGCCAGGCTGGCACAATAAACTGTCTCAGTGTGGGAGAGGGCACCACGAGGATAGCCCAGGAGGTGAAGGTGACTGGGGGCCGCCAGCTTGAACAATGCCCACCACAGTGCCACTCCTGTCTGCGAGGAAGGCAGAAGCTCAGGTGCCCTGAAAAGGGAACTGGATGCGGAGCCCACCTTTTCCAGTGTGGCAGAACTCCTGCTCATCCTTCAAAACCCTCCCTAGGTGCTGCTTTCCCTGTGAACCCTTCTCTGATATCTCCCTTCACCCCCTTTCTTCTGAGAACCTCAATATGCAACCACCAAAAGTTAAGGGAATCTTTCTTCGTCTTCTTCTACACCATGCATTCTGACAGTGGCATTTCCCCCAAGGAGTAGAAATTGATTCTCTACCGAGATCCAAAACCGAATTCAAGGCCATGCCAACTCACGGCGACCCCACAGGACAGAGTAGAACTGCCCTTGTGGGTTTCTGAGACTGTAACTCTTTACAGAAGTAGAAAATCCCATCTCTTTCCCTCACAGGGGCTGGTGGCTTTGAACAGATGACCTTATGGTTAGGAGCCCAACGTGTAACCACTACGCCAAGTTAGAGGGGGAGAAATCTTCCTCTTTGCCGTCTCTGTGTGCTTTCACGCTTCCCGGGGGAGGCAATCAGGCCAAGGGCTGGAGCGGCTCCCTGGGAAGGCGAGACTGAGGGTCCCCGTCTGCCACGGTGCTGTGGCACACAGCTTGTAGAGCTGGGCAGAGGGAGGGGGCAGAGAGACTTCATCCTATGGGGGGTGCATATTCTGGGGGCCTGAGTTTCTGCTCTCCACTAGTCTCAGGAAACACAGCCCCTGGGTTTGGGTCAGACTTGTGGACCTCATAGCCCCCTCCCCACCAGCTTCAGTCACTGGCCTGGGATCCGATGACTCCCTTAACGTACTCAAAACTGGGCTGGGAGACAAAGATTTGCAAAGGGGGAAATGCGTGTAACTTGTCTCATTGAACAGGCTCTCTGGCGGCCCTGTGGGGGAGCGGTGCGCTGGACAGGGGACCTGGGATGCATCATCCCCCCTCTCTTTCTGGGTGCTGCAGAAACACGGATGGCCACGCACGCTGGCGGGAGGGGCGAGAACTCGCCCGGGTGCTGGAATCAGTTAAATTTAACTTTTGCCTTTTGTTGGGCTTCTTTTTGCCTGGTTGCTGCGTAGAAAGGCTAATATTGTTTAAGTCGTGACGTGAGTCATTTGGCTGCTGGCAGCCTTGGCTCTTCTGTGAAGCTTCGCGGACCTTCTGAGCGCTCAGATCTGAGGGGCAGGATGCTGGGGAGGCCTGCAGGGCCCGCAGGACTCAGGTCTGGGCCTCATCCTGGGGGGCGGGACGGTGTGGAGAGGCATGGGGTGGGGACCTGGGCCTTGGAAAACTGAGCACCTTCAGGCTGGAGAATGGGTAGCAGCCTGGGGATGGAGCAGCTGCCTGGCTGTCTCTGAGAGATGTCGGTGGGAGACTCTGAGCAGTGGCGGAAGCTGAGAGGGAAGGCCTGGCACTGGAGCTGTCTGTGGCGGAGCAGGCTGCTGGGGCCCCAAGCCTTCAGGTCCCTGCAGGGCCTGCTGTTGGGGGGACTGAGTACCTCTATCTCCTGGCTCATGCACACTAGTTATCTTTAACTCTTCCCTTGCCACGTTCTTCAGACACCCTCTGAGTCCTGTTGTCGGTGACCTGAAGGCACCACACCTTTCTTTTTTTGGGGGGGGCACTCCTGCAGATAGTCCAAAGAGCCATGGTGGCACAGTGGTTCAGCACCAGGCTGCGAACAGCAGAGTCAGTGCCGTTGGCACCTGTCAGCCACTCTGCGGGAGAAAGCGGTGGTGCTGGAAGATTTGCAGCCTTGGGAACTCTCTACGGCGAATCTGAGCCATCCTACAGGGCCGGTCACCTCTCGAAGGGTTGCTAGAGATTGGAATCAACTCGTTGGCCACAGGGTTCTTGGACAGATCTCCCAATAGCCTCTGTGTCCGTCTGAAAGTGAGGCCTGGGGAATAAGCGGGAGTCTGGGTGGGGCAGACAGCGATGGAGGGAGCGTAGAGAAGGAACAGCTGAAAGGGAGGGTGAGGTTCGCTGAGACATCGACTCAACTCCTGTTGTCTCTGGAGTGAGATGCTAGCTGCCCCGGCTTGCAGAGCGAAACAGCCGAGCTAGTGAAAATAAAGTCCGATGCCTGCAGGGACAAAGGGGCCGCTCGTGGGAACACACGGGCTCTGCCCCATCAAGAACCGTCTCCCGCAGAGCCTGTGCTTCAGAAGGCAGCCGCAGCCGGGCACTGAATTGTGGGCACGTTTCCCCTGGCACCGAGTCAACCCTCCCCACGGAGGCCCAGCCTGCCTTGGCCCTCCCCCAGGACCTTCCTGGAAGAGAAGGTCTCTGGCTGGGGGATGGAGCTGTCTGCTCGGAGAAGCTCGGCGAGGGAGCAGGGGTGAGGAGCGGTCAGCGGGTGATGGCTCCAGACTGCCACCGAGCCCCAGGTCGTGGAGGGCCGGGGCCTCTGAACACGGGAAACTGTGTTTGGCTCGGGCATGTCAAATCAAACACACACCAACAAGGCCGGTGTACTGAATTCCAGCATAAAGGTGGAATTCTATTGTTAGACGCCACGAGCCTCCTGGGCACAGGGCTTCTGGGATCCAGCTTGGTTTTCCTGAGTGATCATCTTATGGAAGCGGCTGGTTTCCCGAGAAATCCACAGAATACTTAGCACTTCGCAGCAGGGGTCGGAGGCAGGTTCACAGAAAGGCGGAGCAGGAGCACCGTCGCCAGCCGTGGGCCCTGTCACCCGTTGTGCAGACTGGGAAACTGAGGCCCAGGGGACCTAGGACCAGGCATATTTTGGTTCCCCGGGCAGCCATGCTATGGAGTGCCTTGATTCCCTATCCTGTGCTTTGCCACGTCCACCGTGGTCCTGCTTTGCCGCTGCCTCGATTGTTTGGATGGAAGATGGGCAGAGGAAACCTTGACGTGTGAGAGTTGTTATTTAGTTGTCGTTGTTTAAGGGAGAGCACACTGCCCCATCAGTAGCAGCTGGCAGGAACCAAAGGACTCTTCTGCTGAGAGCTGCCCTCTCCCGACAGGGCGTTTGTAGTGGAGCCCCTGTGGTGTGTGTAGTGGTTACTGGTGGGGCTGTGATCTGCATGGTCGGCGGTTTGAAACCACCAGCAGCTCCACAGGAGAAAGTCTGGGCTTTCGATTTGTGTGAACAGTCACCGTCTTGGGAAGCCACAGGGGGTCGCTGTGAGTCAGCAGTGACTCCACGGCGGCGGTGGTGAGTTTGGTTTGGGATTTTCGGCTGCCTTGACGATAAGGGTTGTCTCCTAAGATGCTGGAACCGAGGAGGCCCAAATGGAGGCACCTTTGCTTGCATCCGAGGGCTGTATCCCAACCCCCATGAGTCAGGCTCCCGCCACGCAAGGATGCCAGCCTGGCCTGCGTGGCGGCTGCCACGGCATGCCACAGAGGGGTGACTGGAGCCTGCGTCTTGACTGGGAACCATTAGGAGCCACCACGGTGTGCTTCGGCTCCGTTGGAAGCCCCGCTCTCTAAGAAAGGGAAGGGAAGCTGATGCCCAGGGCGGGTGGAGGCCCTTCTTGGCACTGGTTCCCGGAGGGTCCATTTAGCTCTTGAATGACCTACGAGCTGCCGCCACCCTCTGACTTCATTTTTAAATGTTCTAAAAAGGAAGAAAAGCAGTGATCCTCGGGCATGCCCTATAGCTCGAGAATGGGTGATGAGAGAGCCCCCAAGGCCTGGGGCCTGCCCCCCTGCCATTGCCTGGTGCAGAGAGCGGGGCTCTGAGCGCAGGCGGCGGTGAGTGTCAGGGAAGGTAAGGAAACGTGCAGGAACTCTGGGCTTGGATACAAATGGGTAGGAAGGAGTGCAAGTCCCCAGAGGAATTTCATGTCACAGGCTGGGGACAGGGCAGGCGGTGGCCTTGGTGACGGGTGTTTGCAGAAGTGGGCGCGAGCCCGTGGGTCACAGAGCAGAGCTGTGGGGCAGCAGGCAGGCCAGATGCACAGGCCAGAGGGGATGGAGAGTGGCGCGTGCGGCAGGCTCCGCCATGGAGTCCTTCGGCCTGGCTGGAGCCATCCTGCGGCCTCCTTGGCTCCTCAGCACCCCACATCAGAGGAGGCTCCAGCCACTGAGATTCCGTGGGCCACTCAGCGCCTCCTGTGAGCTTCCAGCCTTTCTTTGTTGGGCTGTTCCCTGATCCTGGAAGGACTCATCTTCTTCTCTTCACCTCGGAAACCAAGCCCAGTCCTTGAGACTCGTAGCCCTCTTTCTGCGGAGATGTTCCTGTGTTTTCCAGTTGGCTGCTCCGAGCTCCCTCCCGCACACATCACGGCCTTTCTCCCAGAGCATCCATCACTTGCTCCACTTCTGCGTCCCCAAGACTGTGGGCCCGTCATGACAGGGGCGGTGTCCAGACCCGCTGTGTGCCTGGCCGAGGACAAGGTAGTGTTCTCCCCAGGGCTGGTGTCAATCCGTGCAATATTACTCATGGTATCACCCGCCCCCACCACCATGGACCTCCTTCCGTACCAGACCACAGAGACTCCTTAGTAATCTTGACCTTCGGTTGTCATCCTGTGCAATTAATGCAGTTGTCATGGGCTTAAATGTAACATTTCTTAGATGATATGCATTCTAACAACAAAGTGGTCCTGTAGAACCTGTCCACACTGATGACAACCTTATTAATTACAATAGTATTAGCAACGGAGTGGGAGTCTTTCATTTTCTTTCTTCTTTTCCCTTAATTACTGCTTTATGCTCAAAAAATGATTGACGTAAGTTCACAAATACTAATTGTACTAAAACCCCAGAACGGTGACAAAGCCCGAGACTAAAAACACCTGCAGCAAGGACCACAACGGGCGGGCCTGTGGTGTGTGCAAAGGAACCCCGTGGTCCCAAGGGGCGTGCCACTGGGGCATAGGACAGCTCCGGCTGGACCGGCGTGAGCAGGGTCACAAAGCCAGTCAGCACAGAGTGTTCAGCCATGTGTAAATAAGGTGACTGGATTTTAACATTGGTAAAGCGGGAAACCATTGATAAAACTCATATCCTGGTGAAATAGCCACATGGCAGCCACAACCAACCAACCAAGCAAACCATCAAAAGGCAAAACTCCACCCCCTCGTCCTCCAGTTGACCAGTGTGTACAGGTGGAAGAACTCCGTCTTTGTGGAAGCAATTCCCTGGACTTCTTTTGTTTTGTAGGGAGCTGCCTGAGTGGATGCCAACCCCTGAACCTTTGGTTGGTAGCCCACCACAAACGGCTCCTGCCACCCAGCTGCTTACTGCCAGAACACACTGAAGACTTGCTGGTGCTGGCTTGATTCCGACGCATCGCCACCCTGCCCCACGGGGGCGCCATGGCTGTGAGTCCTGAAATCTCTCTCCTGCAGAGGAGCTGGCGGGTTTGAAGTCCTGACCTTTTAGGTTGCAGCCGAGTGTTTTAACCAGTGAGCCACCAGGCATCACACCTCAGAACCCAAACGGCTCCGTGGGATTTCCCAGGTGGTACATCTTTAGGGAAGCCGGCTGCCGCATCTTTCTCCCTCTGGGAGCAGCCGGAGCTCAGGCTACCGCACCACCCGGGCTCCTGGTCGCCGGACCAGGTCATCAGGATCCCTAGGCCCTGGGGAACAGCAAGCCTTCGGAGCCTCACTGAGCTCTGAGGAATGGAGCCAAGACTGTCTGAGCTGGGGACACTGAGCGAGCCAGCGGGCACGAGGAAGGCGAGGCCGACCGCGAGGAGTCTTGACAGTGAGCGGCGATGACATTATCCGAGCCACTGTGTTTGTGATCTGAGAGCCAGCCTGCTTCCGGACAGGGACTCCCGGGAAGATTTATAGGTCTCCGTTTGTCTCCCGATTCGAAATTGTGTGGATGAAATGAACTGTCTCGGACCATGAAGGTGATTCAGGGCCGCAGATTGAAGATGGACAGCCTGCAGGAGAGGCGGGTGGAGCCCAAGGCATTGGAAGAGAACGTGCATGCCGTGTTTCGGTGGGGGTTCGCGGACGCCCAGGCGGTTAAAGAAGGGCAGGAAGCTCTCCGGTGCGTGGCGGTCGCCAGTCTCTTTCTGCCAAGGACCCAGCCTGTCTCTTTACTGTGGAACTGGTAGAAGATTCAGTGCGAGGTTCTGACCCCCATTTCTAATTCAAGACCCTGGTGTCTAAAGGGATGTCAATTCCCAGCTTGGAACTCCGGTGGGCACATGGTTTCTGCCTCTCTCGCTGCCGGCTACCTCACTCTTTTCTGGAAAGATGTGGGGTATAAATAATTCATCGTGAATAAATAAATCACTCGCACCACTCACTGTGCAGCTGACCCTGCTGGCGATCGGCGCAGCCGCAGATGCCTCCACGTTGAGTCTGGAAAGATGGGGGGGTGGAGAGAAGGGAACGGACCGCCCTCCAGGCAGGACTAACACACCTGAGACAACTGTGGTGATGCCGACCTAATGGGGCTGTTGTGAGGGTCAGGAATGATCCCTGTGGACCAGGTCGCCAGCACCCAGCGAGCCTCGGGATCAGCCTTAAAGGATTATTCTCGCCCCTCGAAGACATGAGTAAGGGTTGCTAACTTCTTAAGGAAAATGTGTGGATCTAGTTTCCTTGAGAGTTGTGCTCTCAGATTTTGGCAAGATCTTGAAGAAGGGGGCTGGTAGCAGGTGAGGGCCGAGGGATGCAGAGAGTGGGCATATGTCAGAAGAATTCAGAAGCCAACTTAATGATGTTTCCCCTGGCTCTGTTGGAACAACGTGTATGTTAAAAAAGTGTAATGGCTATCCTTGGTGAAAATACACTCTATCTATCTATCTATCTATCTATCTATCTATCTATCTATCTATCTATCTATCTATATATCTATCTATCTATATTTTAAGAACCCATGAGAACTTGTAAAAATGTAAGCGGCCACTAGGCCTAGTATAACTACCAACCTGGATCACCTGGGACTGCAGGTTTCCTGGAATGTGGTGCTTCCAGTCTTAAAACCAGAGGACTAGCTGGTCACCCTAGAAAGCTCTCCCCTCCCCCGGAGCCTGGGGTTCTGTGTATTCTAGTGTGCTCCAGGTGAGGCTGCTGCACCCCAGCAAGGGGAAGCCCTGCTTTAGTGTGGGAAGCACCCTCGGGTGTAGACTCAGGGTGGGGACGCGACCAGGCAGTGTTTCCTCTGTGGGTCTGAAGGTTAGAATCCTCTGGAAGGGTGGTATGGAGGAGGTACTAGCTTCCCCAGTTACAAGCCAGATTCTCAGGTTCTCTGGGCATCCTCTCTGGGGCGGGGCCTACGAGGCTGGTTTTTAACGAGTGCTGTGCATGGTGCTTCTCAGGGCTGCGGGGGAAGTACCAGTCTGGGCATGCCCTGGCTGAAGGGGCCCCTGGCTGAAGGGGCCTGGGTTACCTGGGATCTCTGAAAGGGAGGCCAGTACTTTAGATGAGAGTAAAGGGCTTTGAGGGCTAGTGTTGAGACTCTGGCCTTAGCTCAAAGGAAAGACTTACTGATTCAACCCCAAGGGTCATTTTTGGAAAGTCAAGAGGAAGCTGCAGGTACCTCCCTGCACTTGACACCATGGACCGAAGACTCCCGTCAAACCGTATCGGTGGGCGTGCTCTGCTGTAGACTTGGTCTGGCATGCTGAGGGCCAGCCAGACCAGACCCCATGTTGGCCAAGAACACATAGCGGTGGTCTGTGGTTCCTTATGAGGAGGGAAGGGGTGGGTGCTTGGCTCAACGTGAAGAGACTTGGCTTCCCTCTGTCTCTGTCCTGCGCTGGCTGGGTGACCTCACATACCCACTCACCCTGGCTGGTGTTGGACCTTTTCCCCCTAGAGCTGATGTGAGGGGTGCCCTCAGAGGTTCTTCTTGCTTGGCAAGGTCTCCGTTTCGTAGCTACTTGATACAAGCCGGGGCAGGGGCGCGGAGGGGTGGGGCCCAGCCATCAGAGAAGAGCGATTTCTTTTCTCACAGTTCAGGAGGGTAGGTGTTTGGGTGCTGGCTCTCTGGAAATGCCCTCTCCCTCACTATTGGCTCTGGGGGAAGATGTGTGTCTCTTGTCAGCATCTGGTCTTGGGGGAAGATCTTGATCTCTTGGTGGCTCCTTGGTCGTGGGCTCCCTCCCTGAGGATCTTCACATGGCAGCTGTGGTCCCCCTTTGTGCTTGCTGCGGTGTCTAATCTGCTCATTTTCTAACCCAGGGGCAATTCAGTTGGGACTTACCTTGCACTGATGTGGACCATGGGGCATAACAAAGACGTTTCTGTTGATATCTAATGATTATAATCTATGGATGTAGGAATCAGAGTTTCACCATGAACTCCAACATGTATTCAATCCAGAACAGTGGGCTTGTGTCCCTTGTAAAGATGAAGAAACAAGGGCCGGGGAGGTTGGTTGGCTTGGTCAACTTGGATACCAAGGCACTGATTGGGGCTTGTGGTCAGACGGCTGGGCCTCCCCTTCGAGCTCTGGTGTTTGTTCATTTCTGGCCTCTCTGACCCACCTGCAGGGTGGTGGGGATGAGGCCAGGTGATGCCCCCAGATGTCTGCACAGTGCCTCCCACTCCTGCTCTCTCTCTTGGAGGTGCTCATGCAGACCAAAGAGCTTAGGTGGCCTCCCGGTCCATCCTCAGGTAGAGGGGGGCTTCTGGGACCCAGGTCAGCTCCGTGAGACTGGTTGTTTGACTTCTGGTGTGTCACTTGCCCGCTCTGAGCCTCAGCTCCTGTGGTAGGGCGGGAGGCCAGTTGACAGGAATCGTCATTTGAGAATACCATGCCATCAGCCCCTGTCACCCAGAGCTATCAGTCCCCTTCAACCATCCCCTTGCCCTCCTAGGGTCCTCTGTGGGAGTTCATCTAATTTGGGGTCAAGTTTACCAGGACCTGGTTGTTCTCCCATCTCTACATGTGAGAGGAAGAGGGGACGATGGAGGTGGTTAAGGCCACCTGTACATGTACCTCCATGTGCAACCTGGGGTCACCATCTGGGCCTGGCCCTCGGCTTTGACTGCTCCCTTCATCCCCACACTCACTCTCCCAGGTAGAGCGTGTCTCCGTTTGCAGGTGAGGGCAGTGAGGCTAAGGATGCTAAGCAGTCTCTTAAAGCCAACGGAGTTGCTTTGGGGCCAGCATTTCTGTGAGGTCCTTTCCCCATGTTCTCAGCAGCTCCGCAGCCTTGGCCGGGGCTGTACCCACTGCTGGAATGTTCTGGCTGTTACCTGTCCCTCTCTGGCTGCATCCTCCATGTCACCTCCTCCAGGAAGCCTCCCCAGGCTGCCCCAGCCCTCTCCACCCCTTCCCATGGGTTTTATTCATTTCTTTCCCTGATGCACACACTTGATTATATCACCACTCCCTGGTTGGTCTTTCAGGAACAAGGGTCCACCTGGAGCTGGAGCGCCAGGGCCTAGCATGAGACCTGGCACTGAGCAGACACTGGGACATCGTGTCTGGACAAAGGAGAAGCCCTCAGCCAGGGGCCCTGTCACAGACCCAACCTGTGACACTGTGGCTTGCGTTTCTAGGGCCGGTGCTGCGCGGTGCTGGGACTGCTGTGCAGGCACGGCTCGTCTAGTCCTGACGCCAGCTCTGTGACAGATACGCCCTGCCATCGCCCTTGTTTCACAAGTGAGGGAACCCATGCACCAAAGGTGATGGACGTGGCCTGCTAAGGGGTTGCCGGTCGGGAGGGCTGCGGAGTCCAGGTGTAAAGCCCTTGGACGACCCTGCTGTTCACACAACCGCATTCGGTGCTCATAGCAACACGATGTGGGTGAACCAGCAGGCCTCGTCTTCACTGCACCCATTTTCAGGATGGGGAAACTAAGGTCCCAAGAGGGCCATGACTTTGCCCAGCTTTGCTGTGAGTGAGCTACAGGGGCGAGGTCTGCTGAAGGCTTCCGGCAGTCGCTTGCCCAGGGCCAGGGAGGCTGCGGAAGCCAGTCTCTGCCGTCCCTGCAGGGCACGCCCAGCCAGGAGCTCCCTGTCTGTCTGCAGAGGCCATGCATGCGCCCCTCCACTTGGGCCTGCTCTCCTGGTAAATCATTCATGACGTGCACACCCACACCAATCTTCAGCGTATTACTCATCCAGTAAGTTGTTGTGTATAAAAAATACATGGTTCCTTTGAACTCTGAAAATGGATGGACTGGTTGTTGGTGAAAATCAATAACTGTGCTAAGTAATTCAAGCACATCGTGCTTAGAGCTCTACTCTGGGTGATTTTAGAATGAATGAGTTGATTTTTTTTTTCCTTCTACAGAGCCAGCTTTAGTTTTGAATTATACAAGAGGCTTTTGCTTGGACGCTGTTTATGAAGAAGATTCAAAAAGCTTATTATTTCCGTGCTGCAGAGTTGGGTCTTCGACAGTATGGGACTTCCACTTAAGGAAGCCGCTTCTAGCTTAGACAGCTAGTTAGGCATTAGGCCTGAATGCCCATGTCTGCGTAATCTTCTGGTTTTTTTCCAAATGCCCATCCCAAACTACTACATAATACTTCCTTGGCTGCTTCCAAGATGGCATGGTGGCTTTGCTTGGGTCAGGAAAGGGGCTCCTTCTGGATATCTTTTGAAACTCTGGGCTCATCCCTAGAATCCAGGTGCATGGACCTGCAGCACAGCACAGCACAACATCTCTGGCCCAGCCTGGCAGCCCACACAACCAAGTAGGGACTCGTGTCCATTCTTAGCTTACACACCACTTCTTCCACAAAGCCTTTCCGGACCACACCCAGCCGGCTCACTGCCTCTGAGCGACAGGCCCACATCATGTGGCTCCCCGCCTCCCACAACAGCATCGTACCTGCATCCTTTGCTCACCAGTAGGGTTGCCTGTCCGTGCTCAGCTCCGTCCATGAGGAAAAGACCTTCATCCGCCTCTTTACCCTGAGTCCAGCCTGGCCTGAGACCGGGGACCCTCCAGGAATCTTTATTGTTGTTTTGTTTTCAGTTCTCGCTCTCGATCTTTTCCTTTACGCGGCTAGCACTGTGGATCCATAGATCATTCAGGGTAGGTGAGATGTCCATTGCAGTGGTTGTTTTAAGTGCAGACGATATATTTGTGGCTCTACTTACATTTCTGCCTTTCTCCCGGCTTGCCTTCCAATTTTTTATTATGAGAAACGCCCCACCTGTGAAAAAGATGAAAGGAAAGGAAATCATAGACTCTTCACCGAGGTCCAAGGAGCCCTGATGGCTCAGGGGTTAAGCAGAAGGCAGCTAATGCACAAGCCACTCGGTGGGAGAAAGAGAAGTCAGTGGATCCCGTAAAGATCTGCAGCCTTCGAAGCATCGTGGGTCAGTTCTACAATGCCCTGAAAGGTCATGTCAGTCAGTTGACTCTCTGGCATGGAGTCGATCACCTAGACTCAGCTGTTGCTCACTTTGCCACATTTTCTTTCCTCTTTCTAAGCATCCCACTCCACATTCTCCCTCTTCCCCACCCCACACACCACACACACACACACACACACACACACACACACACCACATACACATTCAATTTTGTTGAACTAATTGACAGTAGTTTGCAGGCATAGTGACACTTCACCTCTAGGTACTGTATATGAATTTCCTAAGAATGACAATATTCATTGACATAATTATTACATCTGAAAATTTTAACATTGACACAATCTAGTCCATCTTCAGCTTTCCTTAATTGCCCTAAAACATGTCTGTACTGCTGCTTACCGGAGGAGAGGAAGGAGTCAAGCATCCAGTCCAGCAGTAAGTGTAGCACCTGTGCTAGTGTCTTCTGTCTCCTCTAATCCAGAACAGTTCTCCTACTTCTTTTGGCTCTCATGGGCCTTTGTTAAAATCCAAGTCCGTTGTATCATAAAATGTTGCATGTTCTGGGTCTGTTTCGCTTTCCTCATCGCTAGATCCAGGTGAAACTGTTTGGAGAAGGATGCCACGTGTCCTATGGTCCCTTAGATGGTGTTCATACTATTGCATCCTATCAGGATGCCCATGATGCTAGTCTGGACCATTCATCCAAAAGACCAAGCCAAACTCACTGCCGTCGGGTTGATGTCAACTCATAATGACCCTACAGAACTACATAGAACTGCTCCAGTGGGTTTCTGAGGCTGTCAGTCTTTATGGGAGTAGAAAGCCTCATCTTTCTGCCAAGGAGTGGCTGGTGGATTTGAACTGCTGACCTTTCAGTTAACAGCCTAAATGCATCACTCTGCCACCAGAGCTCCTTCCGTTTAAGCTAGCTCTCCTATATTTGGCCTTTCCTCACCTTCCTCCTTTCTCAACTCTCACTCCTCTTCATAGTTTACTTGCCCTAGTCTTGGGGGTCACTTAGAAGAGTAAGGCAGGCCTGACCCAAGCCATGATGTTTTCAATGATCTCTGAGGTATGCAAAAGCTAAACAATGAATGAGAAAGACTGATGGGGAATTGGTGCCTTTGGATTCTGGTGTTGCTGGAAAACTGAACACATCATGGCATGTCAGAGGATGAACACGTCTGTCTCAGAAGACGTACAGCCAGAATGCTCCGTACAAATGGTATGAGACCTTGTCTCGCGCAATTTGGACTTGTCGTCAGAAGGACGAGTCCCTGAAGAAGGACATCGTGCGAGGTAAAGTAGAGGTAGTCTTTCGATGAGTTGGGTTAGCACGGTGGCTGACATCACGGGTTCAAACACAGCAACGACTGCACAAGACCGGGCAGAGTTTTGTTCTGTGGCACACAGTTCTCAATGTGACATCCTTGCTCATCAATGGTTTGAAGAGACCTTGGGCAGCAGATTTGTCCAATGTGTTATGCCACTTCAGGCCTTGACTACTGCTTCCAGGAGCATTGACTGTGGATCTGAGTAACAGGACATCTTTGACAACTTCAATCTTTGCTCCATGGTGTGTGTGTGTGTGTGTGTGTGTGTGTGTGTGTGTGTGTATAAACATACATACTGAGAGAAGGAGAGAGAAAAGCAGATGTTGGAAATAGTGAATATAAATGAATGGAACATGATGTTCTGTGGTCTATGGTATATGGTGTGCCAGTTTTTATCGGCTTGAATACGTTCACAATGTATGTGTGCATGAGTGTGTGATATCTACCCCTTTGTTGGACACACAGGCATGTGCAAACTCCCTAAACAGAGTTTTCTCCCTGGGATGACTTTAGCAACTAGGCACGCTTGCAGCTCTGTTTCTGCTTGCTTTCAGGGCTCTAGGACGGATTTCTTGTTCTTATTGACTCACTCTCATCTTTAAACCTGTGCGACTGCATATGCTTCCAGGGTTGCAACTAGGCAACAGGAGACGTAGCTCCCCTTGATCAGGCTCCTCCATCTGTTCTGTGCTACCCCCATAGATAACCTTTTTTATTGAGTTTTTGTTGGTCTTTCTGATGTTTCTTATTGCAAGTATGAGTGTGTGTGTGTGTGTGTGTGTGTGCACCTCTTTCTTTCTTGTGCAGTCGTTGCTGTATTTGAACCCGTGATGTCAGCCACCTATTGTTTTTATTCAACATTTATTTTGAAAAAGTTTAAATATAGAAGAGTTGAAAGCATTTTATACTATCCCCTTACATGCCTACCACCTATACGCCACAATTAGCATCTTACTATATACCACACTTCTATTTACTCTATCTCCAACAATCCAATTTATTTATTTTTTTAAAATCATTTTATTGGGGGCTTGTACAACTCTTATCACAATCCATACATACATCCATTGTGTCATGTACATTTATATATTTGTTGCCCTCATCATTCTCAAAACATTTGCTTTCTACTTGAGCCCTTGGTATCAGCTCCTTATTTTTCCCCTCCATTCCCGCTTCCCCCTCCTTCATGAACCCCTGCTAATTTATAAATTATTATTATTTTGTCATATCTTACACTGTCTGACATCTCCCTTCACACACTTTTCTGTTGTGCATCCTCCAGAGAGGAGGTTATATATAGATCCTTGTAATCGGTTCCCCCTTTCTACCCCACCTCCCCTCCCGGTATTGCCACTCTCGCCACTGGTCCTAAAGGGATCATCTGTCCTGGATTCCCTGTGTTTCCAGTTCCTATCTGTACCAGTGAACATCCTCTGATCTACATGGATTTGTAAGGTAGAATTGGGATCATGATAGTTGGGGGGAGGAAGCATTTAAGAACTAGAGGAAAGTTGTATGTTTCATCATTGCTATACTGCACCCTGAATGACTCATCTCCTCCCTGCGACCCTTCTGTAAGGGATGTCTAGTTGCCTAGAGATGGGCTTTGGGTCCCCAGTCTGCACTCCCCGTCATTCACAATGATATGATTTTTTGTTCTTTGATGCCTGATACCTGATCCCATCGACACCTCGTGATCACACAAGCTGGTGTGCTACTTCCATGTGAGCTTTGTTACTTCTGAGCTAGATGGCCATTTGTTTACCTTCAAGCCTTTAAGACCCCAGATCCTATATCTTTTGATAGCTGGGCACCATCAGCTTTCTTCACCACATTTGCTTATGAACACATTTCTCTTCAGCGATTGTGTCAGGAAGGTGACCATCATGGAATGCCAGGTTATTGGATCAAGGTGTTCTTGCATTGAGAGAGTACTTGAGTGGAGGCACAGTGTCCATCTGCTACCTTAATACTAAACCTATAAATATATGCATATAGATCTATTTCCCCATTGTCATATATAAATATATTTACATATCCATGCCTGTATTTAGACCTCTATATATGCCCTTTGCCTCCTAGTTCATTCCTCAATTTTCTTTTACTTTCCTCTTGTCCCACTATCATGCTCAGCCTACATTTGGGTTTCAGTAATTCTTCTCGGTTGCATTGCCCTTGATCAATCCCTTTCAGGCCTCTAACATCCTCTTTGCCACTGATTTTGGATCACTTGTTGTTCCCTTGTCCCTCGGTTGGTTAACACCACTTCCTTTCCTCCACCTCCCCTTCTCCCAAGTATGCCCCAGAACCACAGATCCCATTGTTTTCTCCTCCAGATTGTTTATCCAGTTTATCTTATCTAGATAGACCTGCAGAGATAATAATATGCACACAAAAACAAGCCAGAGCAAAACAAAGTGACAAAAGAAAACAAAACAACAATGAAAAAAAAAAACCATAACAAAAAAAATTCCTGTAAATAGTTCAAGGACTGTTTGTTGACTTTTAGGAGTGTTTTCTGGTCGAGTCTGATAGGGTGCCATGCCCTGGCCGAAAAGACTATTTTTGGTATTCCCTAGGACTTCGTTGTTCTGTTCCTGTTGCTATTCTGTTGCATACCCTTAGTGTTTTGCCTCGGTGTGGTGAGATCAAATCAGGCACAATTGCCACACTGTGTCTCCAGTGTTGTCGTGAGGGATGTTGTGTTTCACAGTGGGGCCGGCCATATGGTCCTCTGTGTGCATTGGCTGCTCTGAGCAGGGATATCGTCCTCAAGGCTTGGTGGACCAGGATGTGCTCCACTCTCTTTTCCTCCCCCTTCATTTGCTCTGTGTGCTCTCCCTCTTCCGTCTTATGGAATACAATAAGACACAGACTATATGTAAGCCTGCGTCAAACGTTCATCGAGAAATGGATTGAAATATAATGGAAGTTTCCAGCCCACCATCCGAAGCGCTCCTGTACACTGTTCTGTGCTTCCCCACCACCCCATTTCATTTCCTGGTGCTCGCTATGTTGTCCTACCTCCATAGAGGCCTCTGGTTGGTATCAGTTAAGTCCACAGGAAAGGAGCACACCAGCTTGTGTGATCCAAGGATTGTATATAACAAAATCCAATATTGGATGAGGGAATTGTATTAAAGCTTAAATCCTGAGCACCCAGTTTTTAGAAGGCTATGGATGACAGTGAAAACCCCAGAATCCACTTGCAGAGTCCCTGGGGATTAAGCCTCCATTGAACTCCCTCAAACCACTTACCAGGCATGTGAGTAGTCTTAACCTAAGACACAGTGCATTGAAATGTGGATTGATTCAGATATAGTTGGATTAAAATATAACATATTATCATTTTTCCCCTTTTGACCCATTTTTAATTTGCTCTAGTTTCTATTATCTTTTACTTTTTTGTGTATTTTATTGTGTTGCCTTTATTGGAATTTTTATATGATTTTCTTTATATATCTATGTAATCCAGGATAGATTAATCATAGAGAGAGTTACTAAATTAATAGTTCCTTAGAGTTATGGCAGGGAAGTGATAGAGCGCTAATAATAATGGGTACAAAATATTCTAAAATTGATTGTGGTGATGATTGCACAACTCTTTTTAATATAATTAAACCATTGAATTGAATGATACATGAATTAGATGCCAATAAAACTGTTAAAGAAAGAAAGATACTTTTAGCTTGAAAAAAAAAAAGACATCTCTTCTCTTGAGAACCGGATGGCATAGCATTTCATTGTGAGGCTGTACAGACATTTGGACAGCTAGTGCCCCTACTGATGGACTTTGGGGTTGTTTCCAATCTTATGGAATAACCTTGGCCACGTGTCACAGTGTGCCAAAGTAAACTGGGGTTGAATTCCTAGAATGGGGATTCCTAGGCCCAAGGGCAAATGCATGTGTAATTTTCCAGAAAATAAATCTTTGCTGAATGAATGAGAAAACTAATGAATGAACTTGATTAGGAAGAGCAGAAAATAAAAGATGGAGAGTGTATCTAAATGGAGACATAAAACAATGAGGCTAAATAAATCCCTGTGAAGGGAGCTGGTTTAAAACCCTCTGGCAATGCTGTCTCTAGTTGTGCAATTTCCATGGTCTTGCCTTAAGAAATAGCATGTCTCCTCGGCTTGTTAATGAAACACGGAATTACAAAATCATGTCATTTTCAAGCTGAGATAAATAGCCACCTTGTGCTAGCTCCTTATTGTACCCCTGAGGCCCAGAAGGAGGAAGGAGCCAGCAGAAAAACGAAGGAAAAGACCAAATTCAGTTCATCCATCCACGTTGGTAAACAGCGAGTGGAATATCTGCTTTGTAAAAAAGCCTGATGCTTATTTTTAGTTTCGACCAGTAGCCAGATGTAAGACGGTTCCACCGAGAGCCCCAAAGGTATTACGTAAACAGCGCCGTGGTCCAGGGCCAGGAGTGCTTGGCTGTGGCAGTGTGGCACTGACATCTCTTTCAGCAGAACCCTCCGGTGTAAATGGATTTTGTTTCACATCTTTTGGGTTATTGTAGGGCATTCAAATGTCGCCGTGATGATAAATTGGATCGGGTGGAGGGCTTGACGGCTGTGCGTTCTGGCTGGTGGTGTGGGTGGTCGTGTTTGCTGAGGGTGGTCTGGAATTACATGATCATGGCGTTGGCCTCTTTCTGTTTGGATGTGACAGCAGGCAGCATGGAGCAGCGAGTGGCTTTAGCCCCAGCCTGGTGGCGGACTTTGAATATCAGCCTGGGTAGGTCTCTTCTTTTCCCTGTGTGTACGATGAGGGTTGAAGTAGACCAGGATGGCAGATCAATGAAGGGGGTGGTCCCCTGACTTGCCTCTCGTGTGAAAATTGCAGGCATAACTAATAGATCACCATGGGCTCTTCACGCACTTCTCTTGGCAGCTCTGGCCAGCCCACTGGTGACGTCATGGGTTCAAGGCTATTAAAGCTATATCCCATTCCTGAGTTGGATGGCTACGAGGTGTCTCCAGATAAAATCAAGGATGTCCAGTTAAATTAAGACAAAGAATCACTTACCAGGCCGTAGAGGGGATTCTCAAATTTCCAGGAGTTAGCATCAGGCAGTGTTGTGTTTCAGGTGCATCACTGGGCTGCCCCAGGTGATTTCAGGTGAGCCGCCAAATTAACATTTGATTGATTTATTGATTTAAAAAATCATTTTATTGGGTGCTCTTCCAGCTCTTATCACAATCCATCCATACATCCACTGTCTAAAGCACGTTTGTACATACGTTGCCATCCTCATTTTCACAACATTTTCTTTCTACTTGAGCCCTTGGTGTCAGCTCATTTCCACCCCCACCCCCACCCCCTCATGAACCCTTGATAATTTTTTTTTCCATGTCTTACACCGACTGCTGTCTCCCTTCACCCACTTTTCTGTTGTCCATCCCCCTGGGAGGGGGTTATATGTCAATCATTGTGATCGTTCTCCCTGTCTACCCCCCACCCCCTAACCTTCCCCTTCCCCTCCTGGTATTACTGCTCTCATTATTGGTCCTGAGGGTTTATCTGCCCTGGATTCCCTGTGTTGCAAGCTCTCTTCTGTACCAATGTACATGATCTGGTCTAGCTGGATGTATAAGGTAGAATTGGGGTCATGATAGTGGTGGAGAGGAAGCATTAAAAGAAGAAAGTTGTATGTTTTGTCGGTGTTATATTACATCCTGACTCTCCCTCCTTTGTGACCCTTCTGTGAGGGGATGTCCAATTGTCTACAGATGGGCTTTGGATCTCCATTCCGCCCTTCCCCTCATTCACATTGATATGATTTTTTGTTCTGGGTCTTTGATGTGTGATACTTGATCCCATTGATACCTCGTGATCACACAGGCTGGTGTGCTTCTTCCATGTGGGCTTTGTTGCTTCTCAGCTAGATGGCTGCTGGTTTACCTTCAAGCCTTTAAAACCCCAGATGTTATATCTTTTGATAGCCAGGCACAATCAGCTTTCTTCACCACGTTTGTTTATGCACCCAGTTTGTCTTCAGTGACCATGTCGGGAAAGTGCGCCTCACGGAATGCCGGGTTATTAGAACAGTCTTCTTGTGTTGAGGGAGTACTTGAGTAGAGGCCCAATGTCCATCTGCTACCTTAATACTTCACATACAAATATATGTATATAGATCTATTTCCCTATTGTTATATATAAAATATATTTATATATGTGCATGACTGTATTTAGACCTCTGTAAATTCTCTTTGCCTCCTTGTTCTTTCCTCTATTTCCTTTACTTTCCTCTTGTCCCACTATTATGTCCACCTTCATTCAGGTCTTAGTATTTCCTCTCGGCTAAATTGCACTTGATCAAGCCCCAACAGGTATCCTACACCCATTGATTTTAGATCACGTGTTGTTCCCTTGTCCCTGGGTTTGTTGGTCTCCCCTCCAGATTAACATTATATATTTTAATAGATATGTTTTCCTTTTTCTTACTCTTACAATATCTTCTTTTCTAAGCAAATGATACTGATTCCATTATGGCATTCAACTAAAAGAATAATTTGATTTAAGAACAAATGCTAAGTAATACATTAATTACACAAATATGCAAATATAATACAAAATATAAATAGTTATATAAACAACCAGTTGTGTATTAGTAATACACACATACAAATGAGATTATGGGTTGAATTATGTATTCCCCTCCTCTGCCAAATATGGGATGTAAATCTTAACTTCATGCCTGTGGTTATAATCCCATTTGGAAATGGGTTGTCTTTGTGATGTTCATGAGGCAGGAATATCACAGGATGTGTCCAGGGGCAATCTCCTTAAGATATAAAGAGATTAAACAAGTGGGCAAGAGAGAGCTTTGATGAGACAAATGCCAAGACACCTGGAGATCTCCAAGGAGCCAGGAAGCAGAAGCAGAAGCGAAAGCCCTATGGAGGGACAGAGAGAAAGCCTTCCCCTGGAGCCAGTGCCCTGAGGCCAGGCTTCGAGCTTCCAGAACTATGAGAACGTGAATTCCCATTTTTTAGAGTCGCCCACTTGTGATATAGACGCATGCCCACCACTTGTCTGTGAGTTTGTCAGGCTGTGGTGGCTTGTGTGTTACTGTGATGCTGAAGACAGTGTCACTGGTGTTTCAGATACCAGGGGGGCCCCCAAAGTGAGCAGGTTTCATCAGAACTTACAGACGAAGAACAGACTATGAAGAAGGAAGAGGTTGTCCACCTGCGAGGAATTAGCAGCTAACCTAATAACAGAAGCAGAACATTGTCGGAGAAAACGCCAGAAGATGAGTCCGTTGGGTCAGGGCAGAAGGCACTCAAAATACGACTGAGGAAGAGCTGCCTCCTCAAAGTGGAGGCGTCCGCAGTGACCCCAATGGAGGCAAGCCTTCTTCACCACTCACGACGAGAAGGAACAGCTACACATAGCAGCTGTTAATCGGAACTCGGCATCGACAAAGTATGAATCTAGGGAAATTGGAAGTTGCTAAAAATGAAACGGAACGCATGAAGATCTCTATTCTAGGTGTTAGTGAGCTGAAATAGGCTGGAATTGGCCATTTTGAATCAGAAAATCATATGGTTTACTACGCCAGGAATGAAATAATCAAGAGGAATGATATTTCATTTGTTGTCATAAAGGACATGTCAAGATTTATCGAGGGACAACGCTGTTTATGATAGGATAATGTGTATTTGAATACAAGGAAATCTCATCAACAGACTATTATTCAAGCCTATATACCAGCCACTAAAGCTAGTGATGTAGATATTGAAATATTCTACCAACATCTGCAGCCTGAAACTGATCATACATGGAAGCAAGATGCATTGATAGTTATTGGTTCTTGTTAGATGAATGTTGGGAAAAATAGGAAGGAACAGGAGTTGGAAATTACGGTCTTGGGGATAGAAACAAAGCACATGGTAGAGATTTGAAAGACCAGTGACTTGTTCATAGCAAATACCTGTTTTTCAAAAACACAAAAGGTGACGATATACATGGGCATTTCCAGATGGAACACACAGAAATCAGATGGGCAACACCTGTGGATGCTGGAGAAGCTCAGTACCAGCTGCTAAACCAGGGTCGGCAAGGGCTGTGCAACAGGTCACTAATTATCAAATGTAGCTTCAGGGTGAAATCGAAGAAATTGAAAACAAGTCCACGAGGGCCTAAATATGCCCTTGAGGATAGCCCACTGGAATTTTGAGGCCATCTCAAGAGCTGTGTTAAACACCGATGACAGAAGCCCCATGAGCTGTGGAATGACATCAAGAACAGCATGCATGAAGAGAGCAACGGTCCTTCAAAAGACAGCAGAGAAAGAAAACATCAAGGTGGACATCAGAAGAGACTCTGAAACTTGCTCTTAATTGCAGAGTGGCTAAGAGCTTTACATAAAATTTCAAAGGACAGTTCGGGAAGACAAAGTAAGACAATAAGATGTGCAAAACCTAAAGTTGGGGGGGCGAGAAGAAGAAGAACACACTTAGCATATCTGAAAGGGAAAGAACTAAAGAAAAAACTCAAGCTTCGAGTTGCAATATTGAAAGATTCTGTGAACAAAATATTGAATGATGCAGGAAGCATCCAAAGAAGATGGAAAGAATTCACAGGTCACTGTACCCCAAAGAACTAGTTTACATTCAACCATTTCAAGAGGTAGTATATGATCAAGATTTAATGGTATTAAAGGAAGAAGTCCAAGGTGTACCGACAGCATTAGCCACAAACATGCTCCAGGAATTGGTGGAATACCTAGTCAGATGTTTCGACAAGCTGATGAAGCACTGGAAGCACTCATTCATCTTTTACCAAGAAATTTTGATGACAGCTACCTGGCTGTCGTCATAGTTGTACCCATTTCAAAGAAAGGTGACCAACAGAATGTGAAAATTATAGAACAATATTATTGATATCACATCTAAGTAATTTTGCTGAAGATCATCCAACAACAGTTGCAGCAGCATATTGACAGCAAGCTGCCAGAAGTTCAGATCGGATTCAGAAATGATGTGGAACAAGAGATTTCACTGCTGATGTTCGATGGGTTTTGGCTGAAAGCAGAGAATATCAGAAAGATGTTTACTTGTGTCTTATGGTCTATGCAAAAGTATTCGACTTCGTGACAAACAAAAACCTATAGGTAGTCTTGAGAAGAATTGGAATTCCAAAACACTTCGTTGTGCTCATGTGAATCCCGTACAGGTATATGGGATCAAAAAGCAGTTGTGCAAACAGAACAAGGGGATACTTTATAGTTTAAAATCAGGAAAGGTGTGCATCGGTGTTGTATCCTCTTGCCATACTGATTCAATCTGCACGCTGAGCAAATAATTACAGAAGCTGGATTACAAGAATGTGGAATCGGGATTGGGGATAGGTTTACTAACAACCTGCAGTGTGCAGATGACACAACCTTGCTTGCTGAAAGGGCAATGAACCTTGAAGCCCAGCTGATGAAGATCAGGGATTGCAGCCTTTGATATGGATTGCAACTGAATGTAAAGACCAAAATCCTCACCACTGGAACAATGGGTAATATCATGATAAGTGGAGACAAGATCGAAGTTGTCAAGGATTTCAACTTGCTTGTATGCACAATCAATACGCATGGAGGCAGCAGTCAAAGATCAAAAGATGCATTGCATTGGATAAACCTGCTGCACAAGACTTCTAACGTGTTGGAAAGCAAGGATGCTACTTTGAGGACTATCGTGCCTCACCTAAGCCATGGTTTTTTCATTCGCCTCCCATGCATGTGAAAGATGGACATTGAAGAAGGAAGCTCAATTCTTCCGACTCGGTCAATGCATTTGAACTGTGATGTTGGGAAGGAATATTGAAAGTACCATGGACCGCCAAAAGAACATATAGATCTATCTTGGAAGAAGCACCGCCTTAGAGGCAAGGATGGCGAGCCTTCTTCTCATGTGTGTTGTCCTGTTCTCCAGAGAGGCCAGTCCCTAGAGCAGGACACTGTGCTTGGTCAAGTAGAGGGACAAGAAACAAGAGGAAGGGCCTTGGTGAGATGAGTTGACAGTGGCCACAGCAGTGAGCTGACACATAAGAATGATTGTGAGGATGGTGTAGGACTGAGCAGTGTTACTTGCTGTTGTACATAGGGTCTCGGTGCGTCACCACTGGCTCGATGGCACCTACCAGCAACAATAGGCACAGGTATGTGCTACTTAACTCCCAAGGGTGACCAGCTCTCCTCTCGTTTATCACTTCTCCCTATTGATATTAAGGGCTGGACCGCGAGTCGGGTGGTACAAGCAGGCAAGCAGAGGGCACGGCTCTGTGCGCAGGCTTTTGGCCTCTGTCCAGGGGTGGGCCCTCGGCAGTGGTCGTAGAGGCTGCTCCTGCTGCTCAGGTGGGTGGCATAGTGCGTAGGTGGACCTGCTCTGCTCCTTCCCCACTGGCTTCCTGTCCCTCCACTCTCACCCTTCCTTTCTCAACACCTGCACCTTCCAGCAGCTCCCCGACAGCAGTGGCAGCACCAGTGAACATTCAGATGCCCCAATTCTTCGGTCTTCCTTATTCAGTGTCCAACCCCTGCATGCCTGTGTGGAGATTGAAAATACAGTGGCTTGGGTCAAGAGCACGTTAGTCCTCAGAGTGACATCCTTGCCCTTCACCAGTTGAAAGCGGTCTCCTGCGGCAGGTTTACCCAATGCAAAGCGTCCTTTGATAGAAAATACTGGAAGTAGATGATATTTCTTAAAGTCATAAAAGACCTTTGGATTTGTAAAACCCTCCCCCACAATATGACCTCCACTCCCCGAAAGGCAGAGTAGTTAGACTCCCTGTTGTACAGATGACGACCTTTGGCCTCCGTGAGCTGGTGCTGTCACCAGGCAGTGATGTCGCTGTAAATCAAGTCCTCTCAATCCTAATCCCAGACTCAAGACCCCCTGCTATCAAGTCAGTTCCAACTCATAGCGGCCCCCATAGGACAGAGCAGAACTGCTCTGTGAGTTTCGAAGACTGTAACTCGTTGCAGGAGTAGAAAGCCTCGCCATTCTCCCTAGGGAGCGGCTAGTGGTTTCGAACTGCTGACCTTGTGGTTAGCAACCTAACATGTAACCACTATGCCACCAGATGACTTGCAAGTTTGTAAAAATAATAATGATGGTCTTGCTTGTAAGGAGCCCTGGCGGCACTGGGGACTGGGCATCGGCTGCTAGCCTCAAGGGGCAGCCATCAAAACCTGCCGTTGCTCTGAGGGAGAAAGACGAGGCTGTGTGCTCGCAGCATGATTTACTGTCCCTGCAACCTAGCTAGGGTTGCTATCAGTTATTGCACAGGAAGTGCTGGCAGGGGGAGTGGGTGACACATTGAGCTGCTAAGTGCAAGGTCAGCAGTTCAATCCCTACAGCTCCTCTTTGGGAGAAAGAGCAGCCTGTCTACTCCAGTGGAACACCACAGTTCAGAAACCCGAAGGACTGGTCTCCTCTGCTCTATAGGTCTCACTATGAGTAGGAATCAACTTGATGGCCAAGGGGGGTTTGATATCGCGTGTGCAGTTGTGTACACGTAGAATGTATGTCTTTAATTTTCTCTTAAACTTCTGGTGAAGTCTTCCATTTCCCCCCTCACAGCTGTGCAGGTGACAAACGCAGGAAATTAACGGATTACGGTAGAAGCCTCTTCGGTTTCCTCAGCTCCTTTGCACTTTGCTTTGAGCTGATGTGTTTAGGGGTAAGAAGCAGCCTTGTGCGATCACAGCTGTGAAGCCAACTGCCTTTTAATTACCGCACTGCAAAAAAATCATGTCTCTTCATGTCAGTTTAGCACCTCTAATTATGTAGAAACCGCATCTATAGGGGGCAAGGTGAGCTGAGGCCAGGCTCGATCCTGGCAGGGGAAGAGGATGTAGCGTTGGCCCCTGCCGAGAACACCTCTCCTCCCAGCTCTGCAGGGCCACCTCCACCAGCGAGACTTCCCTCTGCCCCCCAATTCTCCCAGCACAACAGGCTTGCTTTCTTCCCTGGCTGTGGGGCACTGCGGAGCGATTGGTGGCCAGGCCCATTTCACTGACCGTCTGTGGACCCCCGGAGGGTTAGCTACAAGTCATCCCCAGGCAGTGAGGGGAGAAGAGGAAATAGTGGGGAAGGGAGGTAAAAGGTTCACAGAATGTCTCCATAGCTTCGTCCTCCAGACAGGAGCACACCTGTGGTTCTCACAAGGAACCCGCCCAGGAAGAAAGGTAAGCGCAGGTTCCTGTGGTTGAGGAAGGTAGGGTTTGAGCCAAGCCCATCCCCTTGGATGGGCTACAACCAGGATGCTAGGCACAGCCCAGGATGGGCAGTTAGGCCTGCTTACAGCGGAAGCCTCATCAGGTAAGATGGGCCACTAGGGAAGGACTCCCAGCCTGGTCAAGTGGACGGTGGACGCTCTTTACACGGGGATTTTGAGGAGTCAAAATGTCTACACACAACACTCACCTTTGCTTTGACCCAGCTGTGGAGACCCAGACGGGTCACTGTCGTTCCCTGCGCCTCCGTTTCTCCACGTGGAGGCAAAGCCAGCCGCGCTTCCTCTACCTCCTCCCACCAGTCCCTCTTGGGGTTGTAGGTGCCCTGGGGTTAGTTCCAACTCACAGCCACCCGCCACCCCTGAAGGAAACACCGTCCCACCGGCACCGTCTTCACAATTGTCGTTATGTTGCAGCCCCTGGGTCAGTCCCTTCGCTGAGAACCTTCCTCTTGGTCATTGCCTGTCTCCTTCAGCAGGTGCGGGACCAGAGACTGGTCTCTCCTGAGAACATGTCCAAAGCACCTCCCCAGGAGGCCTGGGTGGCATGCAAATGGTTAATGTGCTGGGTGGTGATCTACTTCCCCCAAACCAGCCCCAGAAAGCCCTGTGGAATGCAGTTCCACCCTGGCACACACAGGTGACCAGGAGTCGGGCTCACCTCATGGACACCTGGCACCTGGCAGCCGCCCTTCCTGGTGGTCAGAGCATGCCGACCAGAACATGGCTGTGGGGGTGGGTGGTGAGAGCCAAGCCCACTGGGCACCTCTGAGAAGTGAACAATGAAAACTCATCAGCAGGAGGGAGATGGCATGGCCCCCCAAGTAGCTCCAGGCTGGGCTTTCTCGGACTAAACAGGTTTAAAACCCTCCAGCAAGTCTATGGACAATGTACCCCCCACCCCCTGAGAGCTTTTGTGGGAGCGGGGCTTCAAGAAGGACTGGCCCGGGCGGTAGGCCATTCATTTTGCCTCGCCAGCCACTCCACAGCCCATCCATCTCACGGGCCTCTGTGTTGAGACACTTTGTGTCCAAACACTTTTGGCTTGGGCTGCGGTGCAGTGACGACCTGGCCTAAGCCTAGAGGGGCCTGGTGCCCAACACACACACAGCCCGGCGCCTTTGTGAGCATCCTGGCACGGGCCATCGCGTTTTGTCAGAAGCTTCCTGAGAAAGTCAGTTCCATTCATCTCTGCTGAAAGGAGCCCTGAATGGCAAATACCTCCCTCGTTTAATTACGGAAACAGTCAGCAAACCCAAGGAAAGAGATTAAATCTAGCAGAGAAAAGAGCAAGCCGCCATCACTTCCTCGCCCCTCTCCCATCTGGCCTGAGTTGTACAGGGTCCTGCTCCCTCCATTACCCTGTCCACGCACCCCCACCCGCACACCCCCTCCTCCAAGCCAAGAGAAAACAAGATCTGATTCTTCAGGAAAGTTAAGTCCAGGTGCCTGGACCTGCTTAGAGAAAGAATTGCATGGAGGCGGGAATTCACCAGTGGCCCGGAGTTTATGAAAGATCCTGAAGAGTGGAGGTCTACTTCCATTTTTCATCTGGGTTTGTACTTGCAATGAGAACCGAACTACAATAGCAATGATCTGAATAAATCAAATCTAATCAAACACATTCCCATACCAAACGGACACGCGCCTCCATCGTTCTCCTCGGCGGCTGGAGAGTTTTGATCCGCCACTTCCAGAGCTGAGACAAACAGGCACACGGCAGGGGAAATGCCATGGCCTTCATGCTCTCAGCTCATTCCTTCCCAGAGACAGGGCTTAGCCGAGGCTTCCCGGTTCCATCAAGCGGCCTTGTAGTTTCCCTCCCAAACCAAATGCAGTACCTTCCATTCGCGGCCAACTCACAGGAACCCCGTAGGACAGGGTAGCACTGCCCCTTTGAGTCCTCACGCCTGTAAGTGCTAGTGGAACGAGAAAGCCCCATCTTTCTTCAGAGAATTGCTTGGTGGTTTCAAACTGCTGACCTCTTGGAACACAGCCCAAGGAGTAACCACCACGCCACCAGGGCTCCTTGTACGTGCCCTCGCTCTCCTATTCTTCCTGCATTGTTGGTGTCTACTGCTACGGAAACTCAGAGTTCAATATGCAGAACCCAAATCCATTAAGTCTCGGCGTCTGGAAGCTCCGTGCAACCTGCCCACGGTAGGAGACCCTGCAGGTGTTTGAAAGGCTAGAGGCTGAGCTTGCAGCATCACATCAGCACGTAAGTCACCATAGGACGATGAGTTCACAGGTGGTTGGTGGTTTCAGTGGTACTTCCAGACTGAGAAACTAAGAAGAAAGGGCTGGTAATCGACTCCTGCAAAGTAGCCAATGAAAATCCCCTGTATCAAAGCCAACTATTGGCTGATCCAGTGCTGAAAGATGCGCACACTGAGCTGCTCCTTGAGTTGTAAGCCATAACCAAGACACGGTCGCTTGAATAGTAGACTCAGGCGTGTCAATGAGCCTGACAACGACACAGGCCTGGGCGGTGTTTCACGCTGTGGTACCGGGGTTGCCATGAGCTGGAGTTGCCTCCCTAGCGACCGATAACAAGACCGCAAGAAACAGGTTTGGCACAGGGATCTTCTCCCTTGGGGAGTAACACTGCCAGCCTCTCCTACTCTGCTGGCTAAGTTTCAGAATGTTTCAGAATCTCCCAGGACTAGCCATGGGCATCATGAACACTTGCTAGGCTCAAGAGCCCAGAAGTCCTGGCCTAAACGGTCTCCTCCATGATCTGCCTGATTCTCGGAAGCAGGAGCTAGTCTGGGGCTTTCCCCATCTCCTCTGGGTCCAAGAGCCCAGAGCTAGGTGGAAAGAAAGAGCCCTCGATGAAGTCAAAAGCCCTGTTCTATGCTTCTGACTGCCCTTGCAGAGTTAGCCGCCTCTTCTGGTGTGTGGTTCCCTCAGCGGTCAAGTGGACGATGGTAGTACTTACCCCAGAGAACTGCTTGGACAGTGTGTCTCACCAAGTCAGACATGTGCTCATGAAAAAGTCTGGTCTGGATGACTGGCTTATTGGGTGACATCTCTTCATCCATCCATCCATCCATCCATCCATCCATCCATCCATCCATCCATCGTTGTCTGATAGGATTTGCACTCAGTCATTAGAGAATGGACTTCTCTGGATGGGTGTAAGCGAAGGGACCGAACAAAGATTGAGCTCAGACAGATTGCAGGGGCTCCCCCAGCAGGAACACCCTCCTCCGGAAGCACGGCATTGCATGAAGGCTCTCTGGTAAGCATAAGAGTCGTGAGTGTAGTGGGCCTTTTGTATCTGTAGGGCTTTGTAGTCCGTAACGTTCTTTCCCATCCGACAGCATCTCTCCACGGCAGGCAGGACAGGGTCTTAGCCTGATAGATGAGAAGGGTTTGAGTGAGTTGCCCAAAGTCACATGACTAGCAAGTGGCAGAGCTGAGATTTAAACGCCAGGTCTGTTGCGTCCAGGAGTCTGAATGGCTAACTGCTGCCTTGCCAGGCGCTTGTTTTGTTTCTGAGAGCCTGTGCTTGTGAGCCTGGCTTAGAGGCACGGAATCCGCTCCTCAGTTAGGAGGTTTGACCATGGGCATGTTTTTCTTTCTTAGTCATGGTAAATTTCACATAGCATGAAATTAGCCATTTGAAACATTGTCAAATGTGCGATTCAGTGGCATTCCGTACATTGGAAACACTTAACATTTGGCTCAGAAAGAAGCAAAATGTCCAGAAGAAGCTGAGGAAGAGATCACTTCTGAGGCTGATCTAACGTAGGATAAAGGAGCAAACTCTGCCAAGATGTTTGACATCCTTAACCATGTGTGAAGAAACACGGGCTCAGCGAAATGGGTGTAGGACAGTCTGAGATAGGCGGTGGAGTCGAAATGAATATAATAAAGCAAAAGGGCGGCTGCGGGTCAGAGTCAACTGGATGGCAGTGAGAAGAAATAGGAACAGCATCATAGCACCACATAAATGTTAGAGACAGTCGAGTTCAAAACTGAGCCTGCTGAAAGGCAAACGGGCCATTCCCAGAACAAGTAACCTCAATGTCTAACAGGTCAATGCAGAGCGACTTACCCAAATGATAGTTAAGAGATGCAAAGCCATGTGTTAATGAAGGGCCGCTTTGCCATTGCAAGACTAGCAAAAATTACTGAAACCCGGTGTGCACAGACACCGTAATAAAATAGAACACGTCTACGCCTCACTTATCAACTCTCTTGCTATCAAACATTCTTCGTTTACAAGTCAAAAGTCTACCAGCCGACAATGTTGCTTATTAATGGCATACATCTGGCAGCCGTGCCAGGATGTAATCTGACAGTTATGTAACGATGTAGCCATCTTCCGTTTTGTGATCTGAATTGGTCATCTTCCATTTTTACATCACACAACATGACTTTTTAAATAATGAGCGGCCCTTTGGAACCTAACCTAGTCTGTAAGTGAGAAGTGGGTATAAACTATAATAGTCTTTCAGAATGCAGAGGACAAGGACCACGCAGAGAAATTGTGAAAGAAAATGGGTCAGATAAAGATTTATGGAGGCTGGGGAATGAAGGGATAGCATACAGATACGCAGGTGCTCCAGATGAGAGAGAAGAACATAGAAATGCATCTGTCCATCCTGGATTTTTTTTTTAATTCCAAGAACAAAGAAAAAATCCTTCAGACATCCAGATAGAGAACACCTACAACTGAGCAACAATCAAACTCACCCCAGATTTCTCCTATGCATCACTTGATAGGAAACCATCCTTTGAAAACAGCATCTCAGAGGGGGAAAGTGGTAGTCTAAGAATGTTCAGCCCAGTCACGTTCTTCCCTGGAGGGCCATCCTGAGCAACTCTCAACCTCATTCCCTACTTCAAACATGAGGCAAAATGAATAAACTCAGAAAATTAAAGAGTGGATACGTATGCTTAGTCTGTGTACCAGAGAGAGGGAGGGAGGGAGGGAGGGAGGGAGGGAG
>NW_022111310.1:3046864-3065728 GCF_000313985.2 Echinops telfairi | reverse complement strand
AGAGAGAGAGAGAGAGAAGAAGAAGAAGAAGAAGAAGAAGAAGAAGAAGAAGAAGAAGAAGAAGAAGAAGAAGAAGAAGAAGAAGAAGAAGAAGAAGAAATAATGAGCGAACCAAGATTTATTACGGCAAAAAGATATCTGTTTTAAGAACCTCCCATGTGTTCGTTTCAAGAAATACACTTAAGACTATCTTAAGAGACTACAAATAAAAATGACTATCAAAGATATGACAAAATGCAAGCAATACTAAAGCAAAAGTTAGAATATTAATAATCAACATGATAGAGCTTAAAGCAAAAAGTAATCAATGACAATGAAGTTTATTTTACCTTGATAAAAATCTCAATCTTCTTTCAAAAACTATTGATCAAGTGCCTGCTATGCACACCAGACAAAGTACATGTTGCTGAAAAATATATGATCATGAGGGCATCTACGCTCTGATCAACACAAAACTCAAAGCATCTGAAGCTGAAGCAGAAAGACTTGGGGGAATGGTCAGAGATGATCACAGAGAAAAATGATATGTCCCCGGGCTTTGGTAGCTCAAGCAAGCAAGAACACAAAGCGTGTCATGATCATGCATGCAGCGGCACGATAACACATGCTACATGCATGCTAGGTTTTAGTCCTGCTGGGAGCATGTGATGAGTATATCCAAGAGGTACAAGAAGTCTCATACATTCTACAGCTTCCGGCTCCTTTTCCAGCCACTGTGGAATGTGTATAAGCGTTCGCCGTGCATTAGGCCACAAGCAAAACTTCTGTAGACCCTCAAAACATACGCTGCACCTGCTCAATTCTCAAAACCATGCAGTAGATAGAACGAGAAGCAAGAGCAAAATCAGAATTAACTTTAAAAGCACTCGCTGCAGTCACTCCTCGGCCAGCCACAGCCTGTTTCGAAACTAATGTGGTTGGGTGAAATGAGGCAGAAGAGTCCAAAGTTGGGTCTTTAAGTTAGAGCTGTCAGCTGGCAGCTCTGGTGTTTCCAGAGGCTCAGTGATTGTTCTCGGGGAGAAAGGCCTGGCGAGAACACGGGAGGCAGCTGGGACAGTGAGCACTGGTATCAGCATCTATCAGACTTAGCCTGGAGTCTTACTTCTACTTCTTATGGACTGTGGTGGCTATCTCCCATCTCTGCATATTCAAGGGGCTCCTTCTGTGTATTCAAGCCAGAGCTGTTGAGTTGTATCAGTGGATCTTCTTTGGTTGGCAAGTTTTTAAATAATACCAATGCCCGGGCCCAAGACATTCAGACTCAGTTGGTTTAAGTGGGACCAACTCAACAGATTTTTGGAAACTCTGCCCCAGGTGATTCAAGTGTGTGGCCAAGGCAGAGGGCCCCCCACCCTCACCCCTAGCTAGCTGGTGCCCCTAATGCTGAAGTTCAGCAGGGCTGCTAGTTACCTGTAGTTTTTGTCCATGGAGGAAAGTTTTAGGAGGCCAAAGCCAGAGGAACGGTGATGCAAAGCCATCTAATCAAAGTGTGCATTATCTCAAATGGTGCAGAAAATGTCAGTGCAGTTAATATTTTGCACCCAGCATGATTTACATCCCGGGGCATAGACTGTACTCCAAGCGCGTTGTGAACACAATGGGCCATTTACCCGCTGAGCAGTCGCCACTGTAATTACCTATAGGGCAAACATATGAAGCTGTTCGAGCAACAATTAATTGTGGACCTGGAACTAATGGGACAATAACGGTGAATTGTCAACCAGAGTGTGATTCAGAAATCGCATTTTAAAAACCAATATTTTTCCATATTGTACGAGATAAGCATTTTGGGGTGGGATGGTTCATAGCACATCCCTGCTCCTAAAATAGTTGCTCCCCAATTTATTGAATAGCTCCTTCTTAGACTGGTGGGCAGAGTGGGTGACAATGCTGCTTCAGTCGTGAGGGGAAAAATCCTCATGGTTAGGGATGGCACCCCCTGCCCTCCCCGTCTCCCCCCCCCCCACCCGTTGATGTCCTGTTGACCCCAACTCATGCTGGTTCCATGTGTGTCACAGTAGAAGTCTGCTCCTGGCTGATTTAGGGGTAAGAAGATCTCCAGGTCTTTATTGCCTCTGCGTGAACTTGAACTTGAACCACGGAGCCCATAAACTGTTTGCACCACCCCAGGTCTCCATGGGGATAAAATTCAAAACCAAACTCACTGCCATCGAGTCGTTTCCAACTCCTTGTGACCCTGTATTGGGTGTCCAAGGCTATAAACTGCTCAGGGGACCCTAGCCACAGCTTTCTCCCCGGGTGGGCTGGTGGGTTTGAACTGCTGACCTTGCAATGAGCAGCCAGCTTACTGGATAGTCCCACCATGGCTCCCAGGGGGATGCTAAAGAGCATCCATCCCACCCACCCACTTCCAGGGCCTAAATCACACCCGCAGAGAAGGGTGCTGGCCTGGTCTGATTTTCAGGGTCCTCCTTGTGAATCTGTTGGAAGCTGTCTTTTCAGAAACAGGTATGCAACTGTACACAACTCACACATGCACAAAGGTTTTCATAAGGCTCACGACACTTACGGCCTCCTGTAAGAGCCAGCCTATGGAGCTAGGCTAGGATCCTCTTGGCTCTTATTAGGGGGTACAGGACTTTTCATGGCAGGACAGCTCTGACATTTGCCTCTCTGTGGCTTCTCCTTGGCCCCAACTCTACCTGGAAGTGTTTTCACAGTCATTCTACCTTTGACTCATCAATCTCGGGGGATCCCATCTCTGGAGGCCCGGAGGAATTTAGAGACGGGTTCTTAGCGTGCTTCTAGCTCCAGGTAACACTATTGTGTGGTCAACTCCGCTGAGTGGGGTCTGTTGAGGCTGCGGAGTGGACAGAGGAGCTCCAGGGAGCAAGGGCTGTGACTCTCCACTGTCTGAGCCTTCCTGGGGGAGAGGACGAAATCCCTCCTGCCCCAGCTCTGCAAAACCTTGGGGTGGAAAGGAATGCTGCCCTGGGTGACAGGAGAGATCGCAGACAGCAAGGGCCTGGGTGCCACGCCGTGGCTCTCCAGACACTGGGATTGAACTCTGGGAGGTGTCATCGCTAGAGCTGCTGCTGCGACCACCAGGTGGTTTGGAGAGAATGCTGGTGCAGTAAGGAATGAGCTTGCCTCACTTACCGCCTGGAGAGCAAAGATTTTAAGGAGGGAAGGAGAAAGGGATAGGAGGGAGGGAGGACCAGGTAATACCCTGAAAGATTCTTTTGTAACTTGAGGGTGGAATGGCCTTTCTTAATATGACACAAAAACTCAAAGACAGTGATAAAATTCAACCACATTAAATAAATAAAAACAAAACTTTCTGCATCACAAAAGCCGCCATAAACAATGATGTTCCATCTTAGGGAGGGGAAGAGAGAATCCACAATTCCTGCTCACAGGGACTCTTTCCTTAATATTGGCCATTCCTTCTACACTCAGACAAGGAAAAGGCTAAGAGTCCGCTGGAGAATGGGCAAAGGATGGGAACAGTCTGCAGAAAGGAGCCCCAAAGACGCCCCCAAAGAAGAGGTGTTCAACCTCACCTGTGGCGAGAGAGATGCTAGTTATCAGCAGGGCTTCCAACTGGTTCACTCCAGGTCGAACGCCTGCTTCGAGTTGGCATTTCCACCCAGTATACTTGATCCAAATCTACATTTCCACAAGAGTCCCAGGTGACGGTGTCTAGTTGGTAGATCTGGGTGGAGGTGCAAGTGCACAGGAGGAGGCTGAACTGGAATAGACTGGTTCAAAGCCCTGGTTATAACTAGAACAAGATGCTGTTTCGCTGTCAGAGTGGTGGTTGTCCTTACATCGTCTTTGAAAAGCAAAGCGTTTGATGAGCACCCGTGTGCGTGGCAAAAGCAGTAGACCTACAACGTGATCAGTCACAGCAGGAAGCAGGCAGGCCTTAGAACAAGCAACCATTTGACACCCAAAGGCAGCATTTCCCCAGCTGTGGAGGGAGCTCAGAGCTCAGAAGGCAGGAGGGGACAGGAAGGAGGGGAATGGGGAAAGGTCCACCCAGGGAGGAAGTGCAGAGAGCAGTTACATTGTGGGGCTGCCGTCAGTGTCACAAAACAAAGTGTGTATGAATTGTTGGATGGCCGATGACAATAAGAAGGTGTATGCTTGGGTTTGGTTTTGTCTAAGCAAGTCCTAAAGTAGAGCATCAAGCAAACCAAGCTCACTGACAACGAGTCAAGTGCCCGGCGGGTTTCCGGGACTGTAAATATCTAAGGGAGCAAGCAGAAAGCATCCCCTTTCTCCTGCAGAGCAGTTGGTGGTTTTGAACTGCTGACCGTGCAGTTAGCAGCCCAGGGCGTAACCGGACAACTAGTTAGCTCAGGAGCCCTGGTGGCACTGTCTGAGAAGTGTTGGGGTGCTAACCGAAAGGTTGGTGGTTCAAACCCAGCAGCTGCTTCAAGGGAGGACAATGGAGCTGCCCCCTTCTGTGAAAGAAGTCCAGCCTCCATCAGAGTGGACTTCATGGCAGCGGTTGAGTAGTTCATGACCACATTGGAAAAAATGTTCCACCTATGCAGAAATGCATATAATTCCATTTTTCCATGATAAATCCTGATAAAAGTGTTTTCTTTACCTCTGTCAACAAGAATGTGGTAAAATGTGCCCTCTAAATTTAGACATGGCTGAGCGATATGCAGATTGGTACAATCCGTTTGTGACGAGGTACTGCTGTGTTTGTGGTGAGGTGAAGATGAGGCTTTCCACTCCCAGAAAGAAGTCTCGGAAACCCAGAGGGACACGTCTGCCCTGACCTCTTGGGCCGCTGTGAATCGATGGCCGTGAGTTTGAGACTGATAGACTCTGAGGAGTTCTTTGCATGAGGCAAGGGGCCCAGTGTTCTCTGACTAACCCAAAGCAAAGGGTTGCTGGCTCGAAACCACCCAGAGGAGCCTTTTTCAAAAGACCTGGCAACCTGCTTCCACCTGGTCTCAGCTTGGGAGCTCACTTCTCAGCCCACGGGTCAGCATGAGCCAGGATACTCCCGCCAGGTGACTGGGAGGGGTTTTCTGTCTTGTGTGATTAAATCATTAGAAGTTCCTATCCTTTCCAATTTCAATCACAGACCCTACCCTAAGAAAGGAGCCTGAAATCCAAAGATGCCTGTAGACTAATAGGCCAGCAATGGCAAATCGGAGTCCCTGGGTGTCACAACTGGTTATGCTCTGGACTACCAAGAGAGGGGCGGGCAGGTTAACCCACCCAGAATTGCCACAGAAGACAGGCCTGGCAGGCTGTAAGGTCACACCCAGCTCCAAGAGTCCGATAAAGCAGTTCTGCCTAAGCCACACAGAGTGGCCCGGAGTCAAGAATCAGCTCCATGGCCACTAATAACAAGGACAGCTTAAATGTCCCCACATGGAGAAGGATTTGGTAAAGGGCGGTGGAGTCAACAGGCTGGAATGTTACTCAACTATTGAAATGTTTACAAAGGGTGGTATTAAGGGGGTGGAGGGCAGCTCAATTGACTGTGCATCTCAAGAACAAAAAAAAAGCTACAACACAAATGGGGATGGGGGTGGGGAGAATAGATGATTCGTTGTTTTCCTCTCTCTACACTTGGGCGAGTTTTGCCTTTCTCTATTGTCTTGTTATGATTATCCATCGCTTCCCCATGACAGAACGCAACCGATCTCTTGCTCCGTGTGGGTCTGCCCCACGCTGGGTGTCTTCCCGTAGGCCAGAGCAGCAAGGTTCCTCCGTCAACAGCCTTGTCTCTCTCGTGTTTTCCAGCTTTCCTTTGCTGCGACCACGCCTGTCCTGGCAGACAAGAAAAAGTACCCCTATTTCTTTCGGACCGTCCCCTCGGACAACGCAGTGAACCCAGCCATCCTGAAGCTGCTGAAGCACTTCCAGTGGAGGCGCGTGGGCACGCTGACGCAGGACGTGCAGAGGTTCTCCGAGGTATGTGCCCAGCCTCCCAGCCAGGGGACTCACAGAGGGCGGGCTCGCGGGCGGGCGGCTTTGAAGGCTTGTTTCCGCAAGGGCCAGGCTGTTTCCCCTTGATAAAAATCTGAGGACCGTGGGCACAGAGCTCCGCCCCCCCAGGATGGATCAGGGGTCGGATTTCCCTTCTGGTTGTTGGTTGCTGGCAAGCTGGCGGGGCTCCGTTCCTCGGTGAGCTGTCTGTACAGATGTTGTCCGCGATTGCGTGCAGTTGAGTTGGTGCTGACCCACAGCGTCCTCGGGCAGAGCGGAATTGCCCCCTAAGGTTTCCTGCGCTGTGATGCTTTGGGGAGCCCATGGCCAGGTCTTCTCTCCCACAAACCCATTGGGTGGTTCTTACCCACCAGCCTTTGGGTGAGCGGCTGAGTGCTTAACCACCATGCCACCAGGGCTCCTACAAGGCCTGTCATGGGCGTTTAAAATGGGCATGCGCTGCTAAGAAGGCCTCTGAGAGGAGGTGTTTTGAGAAGAGCTAGTTTAGAACCACAAGCCCAGGATCGCCGTGGGGTGGGCGGCTGGTTTTGTATTCACATCTCACATACAGACATTAACATAGTGTTTGATTTTTTTTATGTTTAGTTTTTGGGCAAAATGTAAATAATGCCCAAACTATTAAACAAAACCAAAGTCACTGTCATCGAACCAATGCCGAGTCATAGTTAACCCCATGGAGACCGTCACTCTTTGCAGGAGTAGGAAGCCCTGCCTTTCTCCCAAGGAGCATCTGATGGCTGCACACCACTCACCCTGCACTTAGCGGCCAAACTCATAACTGTTGTGCCATCAGGGTTCGGCCCAGAGGACAGTTAATGGCAAAGTCTTTAGAAGAGAGTTTAGAGATCTAAAATCTCTAAAATTGGCATGGTGTTTGGCTGAGTACATACATCAGCCCTGGCTTCACAGTGGGTCAGTGCTGGGCTGCTAACCAGAAAGTCAGCAGTTTGAACCCACCAGCCAGGTATTGGGAGAAAGAAGAGGCAGTTTGCTTCCATAAAACTTACAGACTTAGAAACCCTGGGGAGCAGCCGAGTCGGCCCTGATAGCATCACTGTGGGTCCCAAATGACTCCACAGTAGTGGGTTTGCATGAAAAGTTGTTCCCAGCCTTTTATATCACCATCAATACCACAGCACAGGTGGGCAGGTACCTGCCACTACCACGATAGGGGGTGGGGTGGGGGGAGGCATGCACCTGCCAATACTGCAGTATACATGCACCTGCCACTATCACAGCACAGGGGGGACACCTCTTCATGCCTACTTGTTAGTCTTGGTAAAAGATTCTTAGGAGTACAATTATTGGGTCATTTACCCTTCTGAGAGGAACTGAGCTCTACAAAGACTGTTCCAATTTCTGGTCCCCTGGCAGCTTTAGAAAGTCCCATTTCCACACGTCCTCATCCACAGGGGACTTTAGCAAATCTTACACACACACACATATCTCATTTCAGATGAGTACAAAATTGCCACCTGTCCTCCTTTGCCATTTGTGTTGTATAGCTGAAGTACCCATCCCCTCCCAGGTGTGCGCTCTGCACTCAGGAACCCCCTGAAGACAGGACACCCAGGTGTGCTTAGCAGCCCTGAACCGGTGCTGTGTGGGTGTATCCACTCTCTGGGGTTGCTGTGACAAAGGGAAACAAATGGGAGGGATGGATGGAAGCAAAACAAGTGAATTCTCTTGCCGCTCTGGAGGCTCGAAGTCTGAAAACAAGGTGTTGGCAGGACCTGACCGTCTGCAGGGTGGCGGGAAGACTCCCTCTTTCCTTCTCCTAGCCTCTGGTGGCCCGTGCCATCCTTAGTGTCCCTGTCATGTGGCTTCAGCACGCCACCTCCTTCCTGGACACCAGCCATGGGATTTAGGCATCCCCTGGGTCCGGTGGGACTTCATCTTCACTGCATGATTTCTAAACGAGGCGACACTTTGAGGTTCCAGGTGGACACGGATTTGGGAGGGCGGAGACGGGAACGGAGGCCAGTGTGGCGAGGGCGTGTTTGGGTGCTGGTACTCAGGCAAACCTAGGAGCATGAGCCAGCAGGGCTCAGCTGACGGAGGGGAGGCCAGGGAAGAGGGAGAAGCTGGAGGGGGTTAGGAGGAACGGGAGCCTGGGGTGACAAGTGCTGCCTGGGGGTCCCACTCGGCTCTGTACCCCACCCACCTCCCCAGGGCTCTTGTCCCCACGTCACTCAAGAGGAGGAGCTGCGTGATGCCTTGGCTGTGTGATTTGGGGAAAGCCACCTCACTTCTCTGAGCTGCAGCCTCCTCCCCAGTAGAATGGGGCCCGTGATCCTTCTCAGAGTTCCTGCCAAAACCGAGCAAGCATTGGGTCTGAAGGGGCTCTGTGAACGAACGGCAAGGCGGTGCGCAGAGGGAGGTTTCCCAGGCTCAAAGAGAGATTCGTAGCCCTGGTGGTCTCTACCCAAGCAGGGCAAGCTTTTCCCAGGCCCGAGGGTGCCTCCTTTCCCCTCCTCTCTGCTTTTCAGGCCCCAGGAAGGAGGCACAAAAGGATCTTCGTCTCCAATGGGAGTCGGTCACTCCTTGCCAAGCACCGAGAGGAAGGGACTGCTGGAGGGCTGCCCTTCGCAGCAAGGACAGATGCTTTGAAATGAGTGTGAAGCAGGTTGCTGGCGGTGGGGTGGGGGAGCAGTCGCTGGAACTCTGGATCCTGCAGTTTTGGGTGGGACTTGCTTCTTGTCTAGTAGGATCTTTGGTCCTCAGAGCCTGGGAGCTCTTAGGGGCACCTCCCCTAATGCCCTCAATGTACAGAAGAGGAAACTGAGACCCAGAGAGGGGAAGGGACAGTGTCTCGTGAAGTCATGAAAAGTTATCCACAGGGAAGTCAGACTGAGGCCCCGAGACCCTGGTCCCATTCCAACCTTTCCATCCACAGCTTCCTGTAGTCATACAGGAGATTCCTGCGTATAACCTCAGGGCTTCAAACCGGTCTGCTGAGACCCTGCTTTCCCACCCCAGGCAAACTGAACCAGAACCTCCGCTCTACAAGATGCCTACGTCCGAATGACCTGGAGAGCCCGGGCCAGGCGATCTGGATGGCACTGTGGGTTAGATATTGGCCACTAACTATAGGGCCTGGCAGTTCAAACCCACCAGCTGTGCTGTGGGAGAACCATGAGGCTGTCTGCTTCGATAAAGATGGACAGAAGTCTGATCAGGTTGGCATGAGTCAGAACTGCCTAGCTGGCAGTGGCAGTGGGTGTGGTTTGAGTTTTCTAGCTGGCGTGGAAATGTACATTCTCAGCAAGGGGGCAGAGGGTGGAACAGGTTTATCCCTGGTGTAAAAGCCTGAATCAGTTATAGGGAGAAGCCTGGATCCTGATGGGGGTCAAATGTTGGACAGATTCCCAGTCATTGTCACCTCTAGTCACAGAGGAAGGGAAAGAGCCCGAGTCCAGGCCGGGCTGGAAGCCTGGCCCTAGGCACAGTTGGGCCAGTGGGTTCTCTGTGACCAGGTGTGGCCAGTTGGGTGCCACCTTTCCATCTCTGCCCAGCTGTGAAAGACTTTCTACCGGGATTTCACGCAGCATCTCAGCGGGAAGCCTCCTTCCCAAGGACAGGAATTTCTGGCAGGGACCCCTCTTGATTGAAATCACTCAGCCCAGCTGACTCCTCTTGAGGCCCAAGGGCTTTGGCATCTCTGCCCCACTGTCTGGGCTACAGGGCTGGAGTGCAGGCCCTGGAATCCCGCCAGGGACTAACAGCTTTCTGTGAGTGCAGAGGAAACTGGATTCCTTTTATGAAAGCGGTCGATCCGCTGGGCAAAGCACTTCTGTTCCGGACTGGTGCGCTGGGAGGAAAGTCCAGCGAAAGGGGGCTGGGGTGGAAACCTTCATCCCAGGGTGTTGAGGACCAAGACGCCAGGACTGTGGAAGAGAGTGCCCAGTCCCTGGGCCTCGAGGCCAGGTGACCTGGAGACTGCTGAGAACGTACTTGACCTCTCTGACTCTGGGGTTCTCAAGTCCAGAGATGCTGCCGGGGTTCCTGGGGAAAGCTGGCGGTGGAAAAGGTGGAGCTTGCCTGGTCCTGCCTTCTCTTGATCAAAGATGTACGTATAATGATGATAGAGGAGGGGCTCGGTGCTCGATGGGCTGGCCTTTGGCCCATGGTCATCAAAACACAGGCTGTGACTCCGGCCATTCACTTGCCCCGTGAACATCCCTTTACCTCCCGTATGAACGGCCGGTGGTCACTCCTACCTTACAGGTGGTGGGGCTGAGGGTGGGGGGTGGGGAGGGTATATGGGGGGATAAGGTGGGTGTGTGTAAATGGGCTTAGGGGAGAAAACTCAAATGTCAGACCTCATCACAAGAAGCCTACTGTTTGGGGATGCACTCTAGGAACATACTCTTTCACTCAAAAACCAGGTCAACCGAGGGGCCACTCTGCCCCCAGGTCAGGGGCATGGGGGGGGGGACTGTGCTGTGGAGGGACACAGAGGAGCCGGGCTGGCCTTGGGCTCCAGGCGTCCTGCTTCCTACTTCACAGCCCAGTTCTGACTGCCCGTTGGAAACCCCGCTCTGAGGGGGCAAAGGGAAGGATGGGTGCGGCCTGTGACTGTACAATGACCTTTAAATTGTCGACATTGGATTTTTGACCGTTTCATTGAGCGCTGGTTAGCACACTGCGACGTCCACTTCCGCGGTTTGCGGTGGATCTACACAGCTGCGCCACTGCCGGTGGCTCGGTGGGCTGGGAACAAAGAGGTCTGTGATTCAAGCCCAGCAGCCCCCCTGGGGGAGGAGGCTGCATGGAGAGTTACAGTCTCGGGAACCAACGCGACCGCGAGACTACAAGTCGGAATAGACTCACTTGGTGGTGGTGGGTTTAGATTGGGTGTAGAGCGGGGGTCTCCGTCGGCACAGGCAAAGCCCTCCTGCACCGCCAAGGCCCCTTCTCTGATGCCTTAGCTTTGCCTGCTCGGGAAATTCTCTGTGAAGGACTTAGGCTATAGGGAGTCATTTGTGACTCCTTTCATTTAAAAGTTTCCACTCCAATTCTTTTCTTCCCGTCTTTTAACTCTTTGTGGTGAACCCAGCAAAGCTGGCCAGAGTGGGTCTGCAGCCGGCAGTCAGCGACTCGGATGGATGCGTTCCGCTTCTCCCCGCCTGTCGCAAGCCCCTCGCACATAGCCGCACTCCTCCCACCTCTTCACTGTTCTTTCCTTCCTCTCTCCTAACCCTCAGAACTCTGTCCCTGATCCCAATGGTTGATTGTTCTAGAGCAGTGTTTCCCGAAGTGGGTGATACAGTGTGGGGTGCAGTGCTGGAACAAACCAGAGGGGTTGAAAAGCAGATGCCTATACATGATCCTGGATGGGGGGCGGGGGGGGGCGCTATAGAACAAAAGGTTTGCATGGCCTGGGGGTGCTCAGAGGGATTTTTTTTTCTGAGAAGGGAGCAGTAGGGAAAACAAGAGAACCTATGGTCTCAGGTATGTGCGCCTCCATAGGGTTACCCTTCCCTTATAGACCTGCCTGTTCTGTGGCTGAGAATTGTGCCCCAGGAGTGAGTTCAATTCCAGACACAAAGGGCGCTCCAGGGCCATCGCCTCAGGGGTTCTACCAGTCTCTATCTGACCCGCAAGCCAAGTCTCCTTCGTGACAGCGAGTCTTGTTCCACATTCGTCTTCCACTCTATCCCGCCCCGTGGTGTCTCACTTCTTCCATTTAACACCAGGTGTCTCAGGTCAATACAGGTTGTGGGAGGTGTCCGTGTCACTAGTGTGTTCAAAGTATGTGAGGCAACGTATCACCCGCTGTATGTCTAAGGAGCACCTTCCCAGACCGATCTGTGCTTCTGTCAGTCCAACACGATCATTCAAAGGTATTGATTCTACTTCAGTCTTCTTCATCCATTGGCCCAGATCCTAAGACCTGGTAAAGGTTAACAGTTAAACCATCCTTGCCAAGAGGTTCTTTTGAATCTCCGTTCTACGATGCAGCGCACCGGTTCTCTAAATGCCTTGGCAGAAATCTCTCTGCTCTCCTTGGCCTCACTTTCCCCCGCTGTCAGATAAGGGAGTTTGGCCAGTTGACCTCTGATAGTCCTGCTACATTAGGACAGAAGTCTCGGAAGCTACGGCCCTCAGCCCTCACCTCGCTGCTCCCAGGAGTGTGTAGCTGTGAGAATGACTTCGCCTCTTTGTGCCTTGGTTTGCAATGAAAATAACATCATTTACCTTCTGGGGTTGTTGAGAGGTTTGTGTAAGAGGCATGAAGTGCTAAGAAAATGGCCCAGCTCATAATAAGTACCAAACCAAGGAGAGTGTTTATTTTCAGGATCATCTAGGACCCGGTTCCTTAGCCCGTGGCTGTGCCAATTCCAGAGGAACCCCCTCAGGAGTGGCCCTCTGCTCCTCCACGCAGGCTCTGAGACCCCTGCCTGGTCCTCCGAGACCCTGGGGCGTCTGGAGCTGACCTTTCATTTCAGAGGCTTCCCTCAGATGGCAGACGCCGCCAAGGCCTGAGGTGTGCCCACACCAAAAGGTCGCCATCTGCATGCCTTTCTCTGCAAAGCAACTGCCCTTCCAAGGCCCTTTGAAATTGCCCCGCTTACCTGGTTTCCATCTGTCCCACCCAGAGGGTGCCCCAGTCAACTCCTCTAAAGTTGCTCTTACCATGACGGAGCCGGAAAGGTGCCTTCATGCTGTGATCTAGCGTCGTTATTAGCACTGCCAGCCCTTCCCTGCTGCTCCGACCAGGGGTGGGCTCTTTAGCATGGCCTGCAAGGCCCTTTCGTGGCCCGTCCTTCCCCCACCACCACCCCCTCCACCCCCCTGGCTTCATTCTCTGTCTCAGCTGTCCCCACCTCCCCATGGTGCAGCCACATGGCACTGCTGGCTTCTCACTGCCTCCCCCTCCAGCTCCTCTTCCTGCCAGGCCGCATCAGGTGTGCCTCCTCCTGGGCTCCTCCCTGCACCAGCTCTGCGAGGGGGCAGCAGGATCCGCCACCTGTGTCCGCTCTAGGCCGACGCGCCCCGTGGGTGTCTCCTGGCCCTGCACAGTGCCTCGGCATCGACGGGGTCTCAGATAATGCCTCCCTCTTCCAGCCCTGATTTCAGACAGAAGTGTCTCTCTGTGGTCCCCAGTCGGCCTGTCTCTAGTGGGCTGGGGTGGGTGAGATTCAGAGGGGGAGGGTGTGGATAATTCCAGCCCTGGTGCGTGGGTTCTGTTGACCCACTCTCTGCCATAGCCACTGGGTACCGCCGCCCCACCCCTGGAAGGCAGACCTGCAGTCATCTCCTCATCTCCAGCCTCTTTGGATGTGAAGTTGTTGGCCGGGGCAAACTTCTCTGAAGACGTCCACAGAAAGCGCTGGTTGCTTCCACACGAAATGGGCTTGGGCCTTTGGCATGTCCACATTTCCATTTGTGTCTGCCTTCTGTGTCTTGGCTTGGCCACCTTGGGAAGTTCGCTCTGAGACCAGAAACCCCAACTTGCCACCATGGCCCCTGAGGGGTTCCAAATCTGTAACTCTTTAGGGAAGTAAGAAGTCACATTTTTCTCCTGAGTTGTGGGTGGTGGATTCGAACCGCTGACTTTGTGGTAGCAGCCCAACATGTGGCCACTTGGCCACCACGGCCCCTTTCATTCATCCTTCCAGGGTCAGAATGACTCGGCGCAGTCGTTCCCAAAGTGGCCCCCAGACCTGCAGGATCAGCGGTCCCCAGACCTGGAACCAGAGCAGATTAGCAGGCCCCATTCAAGACCACTGAATCGGACACTCGGGGGTGGCGCTCAGCAATCCGAGATGCTCAGCCCCCAGATAGTTCTGAGGCACACCAGCATTTGAAAGCATGGACATCCTGGGTGGCACACATGTGAAGCACCTGCCGACTAACAGAAAGGTTGGCGGTTCAGACCCACCCAGAGGCACTTGAAGGAAGGCCTGGAGACCTGCTTCCAGCAGGTCAGAGCACTGAGCACCCCAGGGACACAGTCCCACTCGGACGTGCAAGGAGTCACCATGAACCAGAATCTACTCGATGTCACCAGTTGCTTTTGGGGGGTGGGGGGATCAGGGATCCTTCAGGTGAGACTGCTGTGCTTCTAAGCCCCCTGTACCCGAGAAAGGACAAGCACATCCCTAGGGCTGAGTGTGCAGGGGGCATCCCCCGGGTTGCCAGCATCGGTGTGGTCAGATCACTTATCCTTAAGAGGCGGGAGGCGCTTCTGCCTGGCCAGTGGGCTGGTGCAGTGGAGGGGCATTTCTTTCAAGACCTGGCCTAAAGCAGCTCTTCAGTGGACTGGACTTGGAGGTTCCTTTGGGGTCAAGGTTCAGAGCCCCGGAAGCCTCAGCCCTCTGAGTCCAGGCCCCATGTGGATAGGCTCTGGGGCTCAAGCAACACCTGTTCACTCAGGTGCACTTCCCCAGAGCAAACCGCCAGCTGGCCAGTAGGTTCCCATCCTGTCCTCATGCGAGACTTTGAGGTGGGTGTCCACCCCTCGGGGCCCTGGGCTTCCCAGGCTCCCCTGAGTCTGGTGACCATTGTGTGCATAGTGGTGGTTGTGGCCAAGGCCGACCTCCAGACAGGCTCCTGGGTCTAGCTCGGAGCCTCTCTCCCCGGGGACAGTGGAGGGAGGAGGCCAGCACCCCAGTAGTGGTATACATCATAAGACCCTGGGACTTGGGGTGCTTCCTCCATAGCACTGCACCCTGGGTCCTCAGAGTGGATCACCCACCCCCACATCAACATCCAGAGTGATGAGTTGCAATCAAGTGCACCCCACTCATGAGGGTCCCCGGCTGGCAGAGAAGAACTGTGCTCCGTAGGGCTCCCGACAGCTTGTTTCTTTGGAAGGAGATTGCCAGGCCTTTCCTCCTAGAACATCTCAGTCTGTGAGCCCCCCCCTGAAGCTAGTCAGCACCACAGCAGCCCTCAGCCTCCACTGGCAGGGGGGCAGTGTCCGGGAATCGAACCCAGTTCTCCCACACTCAAGGCACGATGCCCGTGCTGAACTGCCTGGCCCCCTCGTGGAATGCTCACACACACACACACCCAAAACACCATCACCCCTCGCCCACCAGCAAGACGAAGGCATCGTCTCTGTTCTCTAGAGCAGACCTGCGGCTGGGGGTGGCAGTTGTCCACATGCACCCAGCTTTACACTTGCCCCAGCCAGAGAAGTCTGGAGCTAGTGACCTCCCCACGCCCACATGACCCACCCCCTACCCCCACCCCCACTGCAGAACGAGGACTCACTGTGTCCTGGCCAAGCGCCTCACCCGCCACCTCGAATCTTTGCCCCTGAGTCTGTATTTAATACTGAGAGTGATTCCACACCATTCCCACACCGCTCCTAATACCTGCGCCGCACAGCAAACTTGGTTGCAGCCGGGCCTTTTGGCTCATGTTGGGCGGTGCATTGTAGAGTGTGTGGGTTCCCGGAGCTATTCCGGAACATTCTGCCTTTGGTTATTTTTCCCCCAAGGCCCATCTGCCCGATGGGTAGTGCCAGAGAGGCATGAGGAAAGAGGGGCGTTTCGGAAGAAGGTGGGTGGGGCCCCAGGACCCGCTGGAGGCGCCTGGAGCTGGCCGGTCCGAGGTGCAGGATCGGAAGGGAGCGTGGGCTGGGCAGAAGCGTGCCTTCCTATTTAGACTTCACCGGCCCGCAATGGGGGTCCCCAGGAGGTTTCTAAGCTGTAGCACACTGAAGGACAAACTTGTGGGGATGTCCAGAGGCCAGGCACCCCCACCCCCGGGCTGGGGGAGGGGGGGCTCACTGCAGTGATTCAGAGGAAGAGGAAGAAGATGATCCTTACATCCTCCCGGATGAACTTTGTGTTCTCTTTGCTTCTATTTTTAGTCTTTGTTTTTAAGATATGACTTTCTGTCACCCTCGTGGCATTTATTTCACGCAGGGAACTTGGAAAATACAGAAAGGCAAAGAGGCGCATGAAGACTCTTGCCGCCGTCCTACCCTCTGCCACGCCCTTGCTAACAGCAGACACAGGTCTTCAGGGTGCTTCAGTACACCTAGAGGGATCTCCCTAGACAATCCCAGGCTCGCCTGGTGCGAGCGGTTTCTCCCACTTAGCAACCCAGTGGGACTGTTTTCCCAGGTCCCTGTGACTCAGAATGGTGCCCTCCTGCCACATAAACTGCCCCCACCCCACCCCGTGCTACAGACCCCTTGGTGGTGCCTTGCTCTGGGCTTTGCTCCAATCTCACTGACCCTACAGTCTGCTCCCCTCCTTCCCATGCTCAGTGTTTCTGCAGAAGTTCTGCCCATGGATGGCCTTCTGAACTGGGTTTCAGAATATGGTGATCTGGTAAAAAATCTCTGCTGTCTCAAGGAACTTGAAGCAGAGCGGTGTCCTCATTTCCTAGGGCTGCCGTCACAAAAGACCAGAAAGTGGTCGGCTTAAAATGACATGGACCGTGCCTCCGGGCTGGAGGGTGGAAGTCCAGCCCGTGTGGTGGCAGGGTCATCCTCTCTGAAGGCTGTAGGAGCTCCCAGGAGCTGTGGGAGCTCCCTGTGGTCCTTGGCTTGTGGCAGCAGCATCCACTGTCTGCCTCAGTGTCATGTGACCAGCTTCCCTCTGTCTGGGTCTGTGGATCTTCTCCTCGCTCACAAGGACACCACTTTAATGGGATTCGAGTACGCTGTCAGGTACGTGGTAGACTGCTAACTCCAAGGTCAGGAGTTCAAATGAGATGATCTTTACAGCCTCCCAATAAATAAATAAAAACCAAATTCACAGCCAAACTCAACCCTGACTCATATAGGACAGAGCAGAAGTGCCCCTGTGGGTTTCTGAGACAGGAAATCTTTGTGGGAGTGGAAAGCCTCGTCTTTCTCCTGAGGAGCAAGCAGTGATTTCAAACTGCAGCCCTTGCAATTAGCAGCCCAATGCGTAACCCATTACTCCACCAGGGCTTGATTCACACCCTTCTGCAGGAAGCCCTACGGAAGGTTGCTATGAGTTGGAACAGACTGGATGGCAGTGGGTAACTCCTGCCTGACTTTTTGTTAACCGATGACATCTTCAGAGACCCTATTTCCAAACAAGGTTGCATTCACAGGTCCCGGGGTTAAGACATTGGTGTATTTTGGGTGGGGCAGGGAGCACAATTCAATTCTTTTTTTTTTTTTTAATCAAATTTATTGGGGCTCATACAATTCATCACAATACATAGATCAATTGTATAAAACACATCTATACATTTGTTGCCCTCATTATTCCCAAAATTCGCTTGCCTCTTGGGTTCCCGGAATCAGCTCATTTTCCTTCCCCCCCTCCCCTTCCCTTCCTCCTCCCCTCTCCCCCATGCACCCTTAATAATTCATAAATTATTATTGTATCATATTACACTGTCCGGCGTCTCCCTTCACCCACCCCGCTGCTGCCCGTCCCCCAGAGAGTAGGTTATACATAGCTCCCTGTGATCCATTCCCCCTTTCTTCATCCCCTTTCCCTCCTGGTATCGCCACTGCCACCCCTGGTCCTGAGAGGTTCATCTGTCCTAGATTCCCTGTGTTTCTGATTCCCATCTGTCCCGCTGTGCTTCATCTGGTCTAACCAGGTCTGCAAGGCAATATTGGGGTCCTGGTAGTTGGGGGGAGGAAGCATTTTAGAACCAGAGGAAGGTTGTGGGTTTCATTATTGTTATACTGTACCCTAAGTGACTCATCTCCCCACTACCCCTCTGCAAGGTATGTCCAGTTGTCTAGAGATGGGCATTGGGTCTCCACCCTCAATTCAATTCTTAACAGACGGAAAGTAGACGTGTATTCTCTGTCGCCGTCTTTATCGAATCTGTTCAAAACCTTCAACTCCACACTCACCCACTGCCACTGAACCCATCCCAGCGCATCTCTACCCTGCGGGACAGAATGGGACTGCCCTCCGGGGGCTATAAATCTTTACAGGAGCAGAAAGCCTCCTGGAGTCGTTGGTCTGGAAACACTGACTCTGCAGTTGGCAGCCCGACGTCGTCACCATTAACACCGCCAGGGGCCCTTTGGCCCCACAGATGGGCGGTCACTGACTCAAGAAGACTCCCGTTATTGAGCACAGAGGTAGTTGCCAATCTTTCTTGGTGCAGTGAACTCACGCGTCTTTGTGGGAACCTCTCCGATCACTTTCCAAGGGGATCAATTCTTCGAAATAGTGCGTGCACGTTTTTGAGCCTCTTGGTTCCCCTTGCCAAGTTGTCCTCCAGAAAGATCATAGCAAGCCGGAGTTTCTGAGCAGTGTGTGAGCGCTCAGTGCCAACACGGTGCATTTTTTTATCCTTGGCAATTGCTATTTTAATTTGCATTCCTTTGATTCGCAATGAGATTGGATTTATTTCTTACTAGGAATCGCTCTCATCTCTGTTTCTCCTGTTCTTAATTGGCTGTTCGTGTCGTTGGCACATTTCCCCATTGAAGGTCTCTTTTTCTCGCTGCTCAGAAGAGCCCTGCATAAAGTAAGGGTACCAATCCTTTGTCACAAGGTGCAGATTTTCTGAGAGTGTTTCATGTGACGTTTAACTTTGTTTATGATGTTACTTGATGTATTGAAATGTTCAATTTTTGTGTAGTCAAATTTATCAAGATATTTCTTTCTTTTTTCGCTTCTAACATAGTAGTCAGAAAGCCCTCCTCTTTCCTAAGAGTGTTCTGAATCATCATCACCTCTATCTTCTTCTAGTACTTTTATTACTTAATTTTTCAATTTATCTCCAATTTTGGCATTTGAAGTATCAGAGCTTTCTTTCTCCTACTGCGTAGTCAATCCATTTTCCCTCCAACATTTCATTAAAATCTCTTTCTTCCATTCATTGGAGCCCTGATAGTGTAGTGGTTACCTGTTCAGGAGCCCTGATAGTGTAGTGGTTACCTGTTCAGGAGCCCTGATAGTGTAGTGGTTACCTGTTCAGGAGCCCTGATAGTGTAGTGGTTACCTGTTC
>NW_022111310.1:2993432-3046665 GCF_000313985.2 Echinops telfairi | reverse complement strand
TAGTGTAGTGGTTACCTGTTCGGGAGCCCTGATAGTGTAGTGGTTACCTGTTCGGGAGCCCTGATAGTGTAGTGGTTACCTGTTCTGCTGCTCATCATACGATCAGCAGTTCAAAACCACAAGCCACTTGGGAGGAGAGATGAGGATTTGTACTCCCATAAAGAGTTACAGTTAAAAAAAAAAAAAAAAGAGTTACAGTTTCAGAACCCCACAGGGGCAGTGCTGCCCTGCCCTCTAGGATTACTGTGAGCCAGAATCAGGCCGATGGCATGAGCTGTCCATGCATTTAAAATGCCTATGTCAAATGTGCTCCTTAGAAAATAATATATTACATTTTTGACATACAGCGATACCTCAGTTGTCAAACTCAATTGGTTCCAAATTCATGTTCACACACTGAACAGTTTAGGAACTGAACACATTTTCCCCAAAGAAATGATGGGTAATCAACTAATTTTGCATCTGGGGCTCCAAAATTAGTCTTCTAAGTTCCTTTTTCCAGGACTTTAACACCACGTTAACAGCCCTAGTTTGTAGAAATACCCCCTAAAACATCTCAACCCAATAAATACAGCACATTAAATATCAAACCACAATACAATAGGGTTTTTTAATTGCACACAGGTACTTGATACCTTGGCTTGGAGGCTTCCTGGCGTATGGGTGCTAGGAGAGCGTGGTGGGCTCCGAAGGAAAGCCTCCTTCCGTAACGGCTGCTGGCAGGGCACCTCATGGGGTCTTTGCTCCTGGATTTTGCTTTTGCTTTCCCATCTTTTCTCGCCCCTTCGATGGTGTGGCTGGTTTTGTGGTTAATGATCTCACACCTTTCGCTCCTTTACTCACTTTCTTTTTTGGCTTTGCAAAAATGTTGGTCCTGTCCACTCAGCCATGTTGTATTCAGCCGCCCACTCAGACAAGCAGTGGCCTGATTGAAATGTCCAGTGATGTCCGTCTTTGGTGCTGACCCCGCTCTCACCGTTTTCTTCTAGGCTTTGCTGCTGGCCGCCCTCACTTTCTTTGGAGCCCCGGTTACATTTTCACAGAAATACAGTTTTAGAAAAAGCACAGTGGCAGATGTTTTAAGGTGTCTGAGCGAGCGTGGCGCTTAGACTGGCATCACCCCCCAGCCCACCGCACCCCCCAGGTCCCTCTGTGGTGGGGCGCAGGACCCACTCTCGGCCCGTACAGTTTTCTCAGGTCACGTTTTGTTTTTGTTTCTTTTAAACATTTGATTAGGGGCTCATACAACTGTTATCACAATCCAGGTGAAGCCAGTTTTACATTGAACAACTCCTCAAACCTCCCTTCCCTTGCTTTGCTCGGTTGCCGTCATGTTTAGCCCACCTCTCTTCTCGGATCCTGCCCTTCTCTTCACCAGTACGCAGTTCTTTTCGTTGACCTACGCATACGAGATTGTAACCACGGATGTCCCCGTGTCCGTAATTCGTCCGTTATGTGGTCAGCGCACAGTAAGTGCCCTTCTGGGTGCCGCAGACACATCAGTGAAGGAAGCAAAGGCCCTTCCCTCAAAGAGTTTGCATCCCAGTTGGGGGGAAAGATGATGATGATGATTTCAAAAACAAACAGAAAGTAAACGTGTAATGGGGCCAAGGGTGATGCATTCTAAAGTAGGAGAGAGGCAGCCGAAGATGCAGCGTGGCATTGTGAGGTCCAGGGTAGCTTCAGAGGGAGGGAGGAGGTGAACAGATGCCTGAAGGAAGTGTGGGGCGAGCACTACACCTGTCTGGGGGAAGAGAGGTCCAGGTCAGAGAGGAGCATGCCCAGAGGACCGGGGGTGGTGGGCTTCTGGTGGTGCCCGAGCAACCCTGGGGCGGCTGTCAGAGCCGGGACAGAGCACCTGAATGAAGGGTGCGGGACACGAGAACAGAGTGGCTGGTGGGGGGTAATTTTAGGGCTTCGTATGACTTTTAAGAAGATGTTGGCTTTTACTTTGAGTCCAATGGAAAACTACTGAATAACAGTTTTCTCTTGTTAGTTTTGTTGCAGATAAAATTCCATGACATAAAATTCACCACTGTAGCCATCTTTCTGTGCAAGTCACTCGTTTCTGGTCTGTTCATTGTCGTGTGACGATAACCGTGATCCGCTTCCAGAGCGTGTTCTTCACTCCAAAAATCAGTCCCCTACCCATTGGGCAGTTGCTTCCAAATCGCACCCCTTCTCAGTCCCTGGCAACCATGAACCTGCTTCCTGTTTCCATGGCTTTGTGAATGTCTTACAGATGGAATCGTAAAATACGTGGTCTCCGGTGTCTGAGTGACTGCTTTCATTGAGCACAATGGCCTGAGTCTCAGCCATGTTGTAGCACGTGCCAGCACTCCCCCCTGCTTATGGGTGGGCGATATGTCGTGGTACAGGTGTACTACCACACAGGACTTATCCGTTCATCAGCCAGTGGACATTGCAGTGTCTCCACTTTTTGACTATTATGAATAATACTCTTATGAATGTTAGTGTACGAGTGTTTGTGTGGACACTCATTTTAAGGGTCCCCCACCCCCCGGGATATTGAGGAGCCCTGGTGGTGTTGTGGTTAAGCACTGGGCTGCTAACCTAAAGGGCCACAGTTCGGAATCACCAGCTGCCCTGCAGGAGAAAGACGAGGCTTTCTGCTCCGATTAAGAGTTCAGTCTCAGAAACCCTCAGAGCAGGAACCCTGTGAGTTTGGAGTGGACTCGACGGCAATTGGTTTGATTTTTTTCTTTGGGTTTGTTTGTTTGGGTGGATATGGCCGGGAGTGGAATGGCAGGATGCGGTGGTAGCTCTATGTCTAACTTTCTGAGGAACTTCTGAAACATTTGCACTGTGGCAGCACCACTTTCCATTCCTCTGAGCAGTAGAAGAGAGTCCAGTTTCTTAGCATCCTCACTGGCATTTACAGTGAACCCTCGTTTATCGTGGTTAATCAGTTCTAGACCCTACCGTGATAAATGAAATTCCGCGAAGTAGGATTCCTTATTTGTAAATCAAATATTTTCGTAGTTAGAGCATAGAGGACATGAAAAAACACCCTTTAGTCACCATTACACGCATATTACCCAATTTATTAAATGAAAAAGGGAAAATACAGTAAAACATTTTGGACGTTACAATTATCATTTATTATTTATTATATTATTTATGACATCTAGTTTACAGTATTACATATTTCACATACAGTATTATTATACATAGTTCTTACAAATACTGTAATCAATAGCCTATGAAATGACTTAAGGGATGTACTCTACAGGTGGGTTGCCGTCTTTTTCCTCTGAAGGAGCGGGTGTAGGCAGTGGGTGCTGTTACGCAAAAACCGCGATAGAGTGAAGCCGCGGAAGTCGAAGTGCAAAGTGGCGAGGGTTCACTGTATTACAATCTTTCTGATCTCAGTCCTCCCAGTGGGCGGGGTGGAGTTCCTCACCGTGGCCTGAGTGCCCGGTGTCCTCGTGACAGTGTTGGACATCTTTCCCGTGTTTAAGCCCATGTGTCTACTGCAGAGGCTCGCATGTTGCTGTGAGGCTCATGGCTGTCATCGGTCGGTATTTCCGTTTCCAACAGGGTCACCCAGAGTGACCAGCGGTCTCATTGGTGCTTCCCAACTAAGGACAGGCTATGAAGGAGGACTAGGCTGTCTGGTTCTGAGGACTTGGCCGCTGAACCCCTGATGGAGCGCATCCGAACATTGCCAGTGACGGAAACCTCACGGACGGAGGCAGAACATTGTCAGAGACAGTGCCAGGAGGTGAGCCTCCCAGCTTAGAAAGCACCCAACCCCGTACCTGGGGAAGAAGCTGCCGTCTCAAAGTCAAGTCCACCACACCGGAGGGGCTGGAGAGAACCTCGGAGACCTCCATTTGCTGCTGAACAGAAGCCACTGCAAACACCGATTAGTAATCAGAACGTGGAAAGTGTGAATCTCGGCAAACTGGAGGTCATCACAAAGAAAAGGGGACACACGAAGATCCCAGGCCTTCGTGAGCTGACCGGGGCTGGGAGGGGTTGTTTGAGTCAGCCCTCGTACGAGCTCCTATGCTAGGAAGGACAGGTTCAAGAGGAAGGGCGTCACATCAGGAAGGACATGTTAAGATTTATCTTGAAGCACAATGCTGCCTGTAAGAGGATAGACTCTATACGCACACAAGGAGACCCAGGGAGCACAACTATGACTCAATTTTATACCCAACCGCTGAAGCCAGCGATGAAAAGACCCTAGCACTCTGCCAAGTTTCTCAATCTGAAGTTTCTTAAGCCCGTGGGCAAGATACTTTGAAACAGAGAGGAAGGAAAAGATGGCCTGCAGAATAGAAACAAAGCTGGAAGTTGCCGGGTAGAAGTTAGCCAAACCAATGACTTCTTCATTGCAAATACCATTGCCCAACAATATGAACAATGACTAATACACGTGGACTTCTCCGGATGGAATACCCAGAAACCACATTGACTGCTTCTGTGGGACAAGACAATGGAGCAGCTCAATATCAGAGGCCAGGGATCGACTGGAACAGACCACCAATTACTCATTTGTCACTTCAACTTGAAGTTGCAGGAAACAGAAATGCGTCTATGAAAGCCAAAACACGACCTTGAGTTTCAAGACCATCTCCCGAGTAGATCTGACAGAAGACAGGACAAGCTGTAGGATGTGATCAAGAACATCACATAGGAAGAGAGCAAACGGCCCTTGAACAGACAGGGCAGAAAGAACAGATCAAAGTGGATGTCAGAAGAGACTCTGAAACTTGCTCTTGATTACACGGTAGCTAAAGTGCCTGGAAGAAAGGGCTAAGTTAAAGAGCTGAGTAGAAAACTCAAAGGGCAGCTCAAGAAGATAAAGTATTACAATGAAATGTGCATGACCCGGAGTTAGAAAACTAAACGGGAGGAACACACACAGCACAAATCAAACTGAAGAACTGAAGGGGGGAAAGTGAGCTTTGATTCGCAACGTTGAAAGATTCTATGAGCATAATAATGTTGAGTGATGCAGGAAGCATCAAGAGACAGTGGGAAGAATACACACAGTCACTAAAGAACTGGTTGGTATTTGACCATTTCAAGAGGTAGCAGATGACCGAGAACCAATGGGAATGAAGGAAGAAGTCCAGGTTGCACCGGTGGCATTAGCCAAAAGCAATCCTCCTGGAATTGATAGACTATCAATGGAAATGCTGCAACAAACTGATGAGGTCCTGAAAGTACTCACTCAGCTGTGCACAGAAATGTGATAGACAGCAACCTAGCTAGCCAATTGGAAAAGATCTATGTTTATAACCATTCCAAAGAAAGGTGACCCAACAGAGTGTGCAAATTATTGGACAATGTCACTAATAGCACATGTAAGTGAAATGTTGCTGAAAATAAACAGTAATTGCAGCCAGAAATTCAAACTAGATTCAGAAGAGATGAGGCACCTGTACGTGGGTCGAGTGGCAGCTGTTCAAACAGATCAAGACAATACTGCATGGTTTTAAATCTGCAAAGGTGTGTCTTGTGGTTGTATCCTCTCGCCATACTTATTCAATATGTGTGCTGAGCAGATGATCCAAGAAGCCGGGCTATACGAAAGAGAAGGTGGCATCGGGATTGGAGAAAGCTTATTAACACCCTATGATATGCAGGTGACACAGCCTTGTTGCTGAAAGTGAGGCGGACTTGAAGCAGTGACTGATGAAGGTCAAGGGTGGCAGCCTTCAGTGTGGCGTACAGCTCAATGTAAAGAAAACCAACAACCTCACAACTGAATCAATAGACCACATCGTGACAAACGGAGAAAAGACTGACACTGTCAAAGATTTCTTCTTGCTTAGCTCTACCATCAGTGTTCCTGGAAACACCGGTTGAGAAATCACATGATGGATTACACTAGGTAAACCTGTTGTACAAGACCTCTTTCAAGTGTTGAAGAGCAAGGATGTTGTCCCGTTGAGGACTCGGGTGTGCCTGACCCGTGCCACAGTGTTTTCAGTTCCACATATGGATATGAAAGTTGGACATGGAATAAGGAAAACCAAAGAAACATCGATGCATTTGAATTATGATGCTCGCGGCAAATCCAGACGAGTGCCCTGGGCTGCCAAGGAACCAGCACATCTCTCCTGGAAGCAGGAGGCCAGAGTGCCCCCGAGGAGAGAGGGTGGCATGGCTTCCCTTCACATTGTTTGGGCATGTTCTTGGGAGAGCCCAGGCCCTGGAGAGGGACATGGTGTTTGGTAAAGTGGGGATCATCGAAAGAGGAAGACCCTTCACCAGATGGATTGGCACAGTGGCTGCAGCAGTGAGCTCAAACCTAGCATTTGTGGGACGGCGCAGGACCGGGCAGTGTTTCATAATTCTGCATATAGGTTTGCTATGAGTTACAACCACCTCGATAACCGTTAGGCATTTGTTTACTTTCTTTAGAACATTTCATTTTTAAATCTTTGGCCCATTTTTATTTGGATTGCTTATCTTTTTCTTATTAAGTTGTAAGAGTTCTTTATGTAATCTAGATCTAGATCTTTTTATATAATTTACAGAGGGTTTTTTCCCATTCTGTGGGTTATTTCATTTTCTTGATCGTTAACTCAGTACAAAAGTTCTACATTTTGATGAAACCCTTTTTGTTTGTTTTGTTTTGTGTTCCTTGATGTTGCTGCTTATATTTGGATGTTATTGTTATGAAAAGTTTGCTTCGTACGAGAGCAGGAGACCTCCTCTTAGATTTCCTCCTTTGGGTTTTGGAGCTTTATCTGTTCCATTTAGACTTTTGACCCATTTGAATTAATTTCTTAATGCGGAGTGAGGTGGTGGGTCCAGGCTTAGTCCTTTGCACTTCCCAGCACTGTTCTTTCCTCCATTAATAATCCTGGTGCTCTTGTCAAAAATCATGTGATGGTAGATGTATGAGTTGGGGTTTTTCGCTTTTGTTTCTAAGCTAAAGGAGAGTCTCCCCATGAAGGGGCATTGGATCTCAAATAAGTTTTAAAGAGACCGCTCGTGGATGCGGAGTGTAATGTAGGAAGCCAGTTGAGAGGCTGTTGAACTAAACCCAGGGAAAGGTGAGGGTGGTCATTTCTGGATATTATCTTGACAGGAAGGCCGACAAGAGTTTGTGATGGAAGAGCTGTGAGGTGTGAGGAGAAAGGAGCCTCCAGAGAGGTGCCAATGGTTTTATCTGAGTAATGGAAAGAAACGGGTTATCATTTATTAGCTTGAGCAGGACTGTAGAGGAACATATTTGAGGGTGGGAAATCAACAGTTGGTTTGCATGTGCGGCTGGAAACCCAAGTAAAGAGAGAGTAGGCAAATGGATAAGAGAGACTGGAGGTTGGATTTACATTCAACCTTATCCCCCCCAAACCCTAAATTCACTGCCATTGGGTCAATCCCAACTCACGGTGATCCTATAGGACAGGGCAGACCTCCCCCTGTGGTTCCCAAGACTGACTCCTGACGGGAGTGAAGGGCTCATTGTCCCCACAGAGGAGCAGCTGGTGGATTCGAACTGTCAATCGTGCAGTCAGAAGCCGACACATATACGGTTGTCACCAGGGCTCCTGTGATATTTCTGAAAGGAGCTGTCTTGGTTGTGCTGTGTTACTCTTCTAATTGATTTTGTTATCTAGTTTTTTTCCCTTATACGTTGTACGTGTGAAATTGGCTTCGACGTTGCTTCACTTGTGCCAGCTTTATCTGATTCCATTGCCAGGGTGATTCCCGTTTGGCAACATGAATTGGGAAGCTTTCCGTCGTTTTAGGTGCTCTGGGAGCGTTTATAGACCAGACACATTAGCTGTTCTGCGCAAATCAAAAGATGCTGTGCCCATCTCCCTTTCGTTCCCACAAGTCCGTCCTCGGCTTTGGTGGCTTCTTCCATGTTTGTTGATCACGTCAGGTTTCTAGCGTGAGTTTCGGTGTTTTAGGGGGAAAAAAAGGTCTATTTCGTTGAGGTGTTTATTTCAAATTTCTCAGCATAATATTGAGCACCATTTTGTAAATCTCCTCTGGATCTTTTCTTATATGTTTTTCCTCAGTACACATGTTTCCCACTTTCCCCCGTGATTGGACATGCTAGTTCACTTCTATTGCTGTCACGCACGTGAACATTGACTCGGGAGCGCTCTGTGTGTGCGGGGCAGGGTGGAGCTGTGCTCCACATGGTTGATCGTAGACATCGCTCGCTAGGCCTTTAGTAACCTTTTACATGTGGAGCACAAAAATGGTCACGTGGCATATTGTTCTAACTGAAATTAACCCGAGGTTGAGTTCCCACCTGCAGGATTCACAAAAGTCAGCATCTCTCTTTAAAAACCAAAAAGAGAGAACTTTTTATTGTGAATTAGGCGATGGCTTACAGAGTAGATAGATCATCAGTGTTACAGTCAACAATTCATACACCTGTTGCCTCGACTCCTCCCTTGCGGTGCCCCCACCCCCACCCCGTGTGCTATCCATCCGTGCAGTTTCTCCCTGGGTTTCCTGTGCCCGTTCCCGCATCTTATGCAACCCTCCGAGGTCTGCTTGTTTGCCGCAGGGGTGGGTTCCGTTCCAGACCTGAAGGACGACGAAGATCATAGTCTTAGTGGGTCTCGCCGCTTTCCTTCTGACCAGCAAGCTTGTGCTTTTTCATGAATTGGAGTTTTGTCCCACCTTCCTCTCCCACTCTATCTGGGCGCTTCCCATGGGGTCCTTTTCAAAGCTGTTGGCAGTGGTAGCTGGGCACCCTCTCGTTCATCTGGTCTCGGGGTGTGGAGACGGCTGTTTGTGGGGTCCCTCCCTTCATCCGTTGGACTAATCCTTTACAGATGCCTTTTGATTCCCATCCCTCGTCTTTCCACTGGTCAGGGAGCTGTTGGGAGCTCTGACTGCTCACCCAAGGAGAGTGTGCAACAATCTGGGTGCTACGTTATGCCAATAGACCGGGGTGCCCCCCCAAGACAACAATCCCGATCCCCAAGGCCCAGTGACTCATTCTGCCATGGAATTTGGTTATGTTATGAAGTATTCATCATTTTGTCTCATGTATTTCCCACCATATTCGTGGATCTATTTGCAGCAAAGATAAATACACATGCAACTCTTCTCTTGTCAAATCTGTATGTGTGTGTGGGGGGGGAGCGGCTTACAACCACTCTCCCTTTCACACTATACAACCCGGGTATCCATCCAAACACCTACTTGAAGACCACCACTACTGCAGGATTGTGTATATACAATATGTGTGTTGGGTTGTCTAGAGGAACAAAACCAGGGATACTCATTTCTGTACAAGAAGGAACTTTTATATCAAGAAGTAACTTATAATCAAGAAAGCATCCCAGACCAGTTTAACTCAAGTCCACGGGTCAGATGCAAACAGGGGCCCTCTTCAGACTGGAGTGGCCAAAGGCCAATGACTCAGCAAGGTGAAGTGGAATGCAGGAGACCGTAAGCTGGCCATTGCAGTCATGTGGGTCCACGGCTGGTAGAAGCGCAGCAGGGCGCTGACAGTTCCCAGGTTGGCTCCTCGGGGCAGTGGTCCGTAGGAGGCCCCCCTGAGGGCAGACACAGAGTATCAAGGAGGAAAGTAAGCAGGGGGTGGTGCTGGAGAGAGAGAAGTTGGAGGTGTCGTCTTATAAAAAGGCCTTATTTCCCAGGGGGCATCATCAGGCCATGACCTGATTGACAGGCTGGGCTCCAGCCCTACACACATGCAAGCTGACATCAAACCTAACCACCACAACCAGTATCTACCTCTGTTGCCTTCAACTCTTGCAAACTTTCCAATCTCTCGCTACGCCTCCATAATTATTTTTCACCAACTGCCTTCTTGTTGTATATTGCCTTTCCTTCCACCCAATTAATACCTGTCTACTCTCTACCCGTGACTTCCCCTCCCTTTCTCTTCTCCTCCTGGGCAGCACCAAAGCTTGTTTCTTTTGGTTCAGAAACCTAATCATGACATTTCCTAGTAATGGTCTCCTATGATATTTGTCCTTTTGTGATCAGCCGATTTCTCTCAGCATGATGTCCTCGAGGTCCATCCATGTGATGAGGTGTTTTGAAGATTAGTCATCATCCTTTCGTGTTGTACCGTATTCCGTTATGTGTATGTGCCAAAGTCTGCTTATCCGTGTTCTCACTGATGGCCACGTAAGTTGTGCCTCTCTCTGTGCTGTTGAGAACAGTGCTGCGATGGGTATGGGCGTGGCTATTCGTGCCACGGTTCTCATTTTCCTAGAATGTACACCAAGTAGAGAGATGGCCTGGTCCTGCCACATTTCTGTTCCCAACTTTTTGAGGACACGTCACACCGCTCCAGGGACACGGTAGTTCACGTTTTGCAGTCCCACCAGTGGTAGGTGAGGTTCCAGTCTCTCCACACCCTTCCCAGCATCTGTTGTTTTCTGGGTCTTTTTTATGATGATTTGCTTTTCATCCTGGGGTGAGGTGGCAGCTCACTGCTGTTTTAATGAGCATCTCTTGAACAGCTCAAGGATTCTGAGCATGTCTTCCTATGTTTGTTGGCTGCCTCCATATCTTCTTAGGTTGAAGTGTCTGTTCTTGGTCTCTGCCCAGTTTTTAATGGAATTGTTTTTATTTTTCTTGTTGAGATGCTTTCTCTGCACTTTTATCGTTTTAACGTTTTCTATGAGTTTTTGAGATTAGACCTTTATCACTGCCAAAAAAAAAAAAAAATCTTCCCGCCCGTGGGCTCTCTTTGTAGTCTCTGGGTGAAGTCCTTTGATGCACATAGTGTCTAATTTTAGAAGGTCCCAGTCATCTGTTTTGTCTTCTACTGTGTATGGTTTCGGTATGTGTGACAGTAGCAGCCTCAGTAAGCATCTCCCTCTTGGAATGCCACTTTCCTCTGGAAAGGCCCACCCCCCACGCCTAGTTTCCAATGCCCTTGGGAGAGCGTGGGTCCTTGTTTCCCACTGCCACTTGGGGGAGCTGTTGACATTGGTGTGACTGGTTGCTACATGAGCTCCAAGTCCTGAAGCACTTTGTGCTGGGCATCGTCAAGCTCCTCAAGACCAGCAACAAATGTACAAGTGTGCTCGACAGAATGGATGGATGGATGGATGGATTGGGATAAAAGCTGTACCAGTCCCCAATAACATGATTTAAAAAAGAAGAATGTCACTCCCACTAGGTGGCCAGGTTGCAATTGTAGAACAACTGCCTCACTTCTGTAGGCAGCTGCTCCCAGGATGCAGGAAGACGTTGGGAGGAGTGAAAGATCATTTTCCTCCCTGGATCCAGAACGTCTTTGGGGATTTTTCTCTCCCGTATCCACACAGCTCTCAGGGCCAGAGAGAATTTCCCTTAGAACTCTACCCCTTAACCCCCTCCTACTGCATTTTGCTACCCAGCAGAGCCATCTGCTCACCTTCCTTAAAGCAGCCACCTGATTGTTTCTGGCTCCTAGCCCACAGATGGTTAAGATTTCCCGATGCTTCTCTCGCTAAAACTCAGAAAGAGAAAGAAAGAGCAGAAACGAGTTAAATCTTTAGTGAAACATCCTGTTATCCTGTTTTTTTAGCCCAAAGAACCAGCCCTTGGAATTTTATTGACTCTGCGTCTACTTAGCTGCTTCCTAATGTGTTTGCTTCTACCTCAATCTTTATTAATATCTTCCTTTGTGCATAGTTTGCCATTTGTCTCATTTCTTTATTTGCATACTTAACACATTCTTTCTTTAGTTGCTAGTAAGTGTACTTAGGCCTATAGGTTTTTCTATATTGCTTTGGTCAGACTTTTACACTTTTAGCTAAATCTCTAAAGAAAAAAAGTTTTAATTGCTTTTGAAAGTTGAAATATTTTCAACTTTTGCTTTTCTAAGCCCTACATGAAAATGCAATGATATGTCTTATAGGCTACAAGCATTGCCACAATCATGCACTCCCTACCTCATCACCTCCTACCTTGTCGGGTTCTAATTGGAGGTGATCGTTTCATTTCACTCTTTACATCATGAGCAGTCTTTTCCCATTACTATTTAAAGTACTGGTTTTATCTCGAAACTATATTAGATTAGCTTTAGTTTTAAGGTCCAGGTTTTTATTTACCTGGCTTTAATACCCAATGATAGATCTTTCATGGCTCGTGTCTTTGGATTTCTGTCTTTGGCAAGAGTGCATGTCTGAGGAGTGTGGTTCAGGAAGGGTGTCTGGGTTTCATAGCTACCATGCCCTTGCATAGACCTGCCGCTTTCTGTTGCTTCCCCTGCCAATGACAGTTAACCAAGCATACAGTTCTATGATCTGAATGTTGTTCCTGAAGCCTCTGGAGACAGTGCATCAATGTTGTCATGAAGGCTGATGCAATCTGACTGGGATCCTTTATAGATTAGCCTGTTTGTTTGTTTGTTTGTTTGTTTGTTTGTTTTTAGACCTCGACTGGATGTTTGTAGGATAAAGAAACAGAAAAGAGCGCAAATCTGATGTTTATTCTGCTAAAGCCTGGTCAGTATTTTTATTTGAAGAATTGGAGTTTTTCCTCAGATCACAAAAGTTTTCTTCTACTATGTCTTCAAAGACGACTCTATCGCTCTGCTGCCCTTTTCTGAAAGAGCAGGAATTCACAAGTGCGTCTCCGATCTTCATTCTCCAGATGATTTGTTCCCCACCGGTCAGTCTGATCGTAGCCCCTGTGCTCTACATCCTGGGAGAAGAACTCAAGATTGCCCTCCACAATACCCATCACCCCACCCCACCCCCACAATCAAATTAGGGTCTCCATTGCTTTCATGCTTCCTAAAATTGTCATCACGTTATTGGGCTTTGGTCATGTCTATCTTAGCTTTGCTTGCGTTTACTTCAGTTTTATTTGCCCTCATCTCTTATTAGATCTGAGACCAGTTTTTCCTTGATCTCCTGAAGCACAAAAAGAACGTAGCAATTTACTCTGGGTTCCTGGATAAAAATCCTTTTAGAGACGGCTCTTCCTCTGCTTGACTTCCTTGAATTTTTTTTCCCTTTCATATTTCAGAAAGTTTTCTGATGCCTCATGAGCATCTGCCCTGGTGGCACCGTGGCTTAGACTTTGGGCTGCTAGCTGCAAGGTTGGTGATTTAAGCCCACCAGCCACTCTGTGGAAGAAAGAAGATGGTGAAGATTGGCAGTCGTGGAGACCCTACATCGGGGCGCTGTGAGCTAAAGGGGGCTCGAGGGCAGTGGGTTAGGCCTCTCTCGACACATGGGTCACTGGAGTCCGAATCCACTTGACAGCAAGTGCTTGGGTGTGGTTGACCTGGTCATCTGAGTGCATCCTCGGGGGAGCCCTCCTGGTTATGTCTGGTTGCTGTTCGCTCTTGGCCTGGGGTATTTAAATCACAAAGACTGTGCACGTTGCCAGCAGGCAGAGAGGGCTGGGGCACACTTGGGTGCTGTGGGCATTTCTTGGTTGGGTAGTTTTCATTCCTCTGAGCTTGTTGACACCGCTGCTCCAGAAATCCAATCCTCGCCTCCTCCCTGTTCTCCCGCCTGCTGTGCCCTGGGAGACAGATAGGCCTGTCAAGGGGAAAAAGAGCTCGGGGAGGTCTGGCATCTTCTCAGATCGATTGGCTCAGGAACTTCTGAAGTCCGTGAGGCTATTCATGATCGGGAGTCTGGGTGGTGGGCTCGGCACCCTTCCCGGGCCTGCCTTCTCCTTCCGCACTCGCTCGCCCACCAAGGGCTGCGGCGAGGGGCCCAGCCCGTCCACCTGCCTTCCCCTCGGCACCGCACCAGTTTCTCGGGAACGAGGACTGTGAGTCAGCCTTCAATCTGGTTTCCCTGGCACTGTCCCTAGCAGAAATTCCTCAAAGTTGGTGGCATGTTGATGGCACTTTTTCCTATTTTCCGTTGCTGAAGCAGACTCCCCTCTATTTTTACCCTCTCAGACTCTGTCCTTTCTGTTGCCTTCAGAAGGAGGTAGCTTAGGTGGGAGGTGGACATCTGTGCCCAGCTCTCTCGTCGTTCCCCAAAGTTTCGTAGTGAACGCTGTTCCCCGTGCTTTGTACTTCAGCTTGTGGGGAGCTGAGACGCTCCGGGCATTTTCTTCCCTGTGGGACCCCCTTCCAAATGGCGCTGTCTTTACAGGGCTTCATCCTATCTCGTTTTGAAGTGATTCCCTAGGCCTCTTTCCTCTCCCCCTGGGATTTCAGTCCCAAATCATCTTGATCCAATGGAACAAGCAACTCCCCCCAAACGTGGGGTAGCCAGCCTTCACAGTGAGTATGCCAAGATGCCTCCCATCCATCCGCATTAGGGGTGGGGTTTCCCCCACGCCCTCCCTCCTCAGCCAGTCATGACCTTCAAGTGGGACAAGAAAAGAAACCCTGCTCCCATCCCCAGCGTAAGCCTTGAGTTTCTCTAGAGAGCCATTTCAGACTCCTTCTGGCACGCCCGGCCGCTCCTGTGTGAATCAGCAGATGTAGGCGCAGGTGGGGGTAGGGGTGGGGGGGCGCAGAGGCTCCCCAAGCTGTGCTTGGCTGCTCGCCCTGGGAAGACAGCACATCACACAGTTTGCCATCTCAAGTTTGTGAACAGCTGCCTCCCTGCCCTCTGTGGGGATTCTCACCGAGCACCACACCTCTGCTCCTTCGGGGGGGGGGGGGGGGGGGGGGTGCTGCAAAGACACCTCCCACTTCAGTGCCCGTGAACCCGCTTCAGGGTCCTGTGGGGTCCGCCAGCCACTGTGGGAGGGCCCACTCTCGTGGGTTTAGGCCCCGTGGCTCTGCCACCGTTTCTCCCCTTCCCTCAGATGCCACATTTTGCCTTCTCATAAACATAGTCATGTATTGAACTCCAGTGGCTGGGAGCCCTTGGCATCGACTGGCTTATCTTAACCTCTTTGCCAACAACCCTTAGCAGAGGTTGTGGCCATGGCCTTTTGCAAGGTGAGAGAAGAGCCCCGGGAGGTGCCTTGCTTGTCTAAGGCTGCACTGGCAGTGTGACCTTGCTGGCTACAAACCTTGAGCTCCCAGATCAGACCTCAGCCTCCCTAGAGGGAGGAGATAGGACTTCAGGCTCTTTGTGATCGGTTTAGAGCAGGGATCCACAAACTATGGCCTCCCTCCTCCCCCCCCCACCACACCCTGTTTTTGCAAATACAGTTTTATTGGAACAGAGTGATGCCCGTTCACGTACTCGCTATGTGTGACTGCTCTTGCAATACGATGACCGAGTTGAGCAGCTGCAACAGACTACGTATGGTTTGTACAGCCTAAAATATTGACCGCCTGACCCTTTACAGAAAAGGCTTGTTAACCCCTTGAAGTGTGAACTGTGAAAGAAAATGACCCCACAGTAAACCCCAGCTGTATGGCCCAGGGCAACCGACTCAACTTCTCTGAACCTCACTTGACTTATCCATACAATGATGACGATTATGCCTTTGGGGTTCATACTGGTGATGAGTCGGAGGGAGGGTGTGAGGGGCTCAGTAGCCATGAGTCTTCAGGATCGATCCCACCATTTCCACTTACCAACCACAGCCATGCGGCCTGCTCTGCCTTCTCCCCTCCGGTTTTCCTCTCTGGAACATTCCGGCCTTCCTGCCTCAACACGCTTCCTCCTCTCTGATCCCCAGAGTGCAGCCCCTCCTAGGCCAGCCCTCCCCTGGGAAGGCGAGGCAGCCCTGTAGCCGATGCTCATCCCAGACAGGTGGTCTCATCCAGCCGTTCCTGACTGAGCCGGGCTATTTTGCTAGCAGGGGTCAGACAGGCTTCTGGACCCTCTAGGCACTCACAGCCAGAGACAGGCAGCTAGATGGACAGATGAACAGCCATGACCATGTGACAGATAACCTTGGTGTCTTCAGAGCCTGGTCCCCTTTGGAAAATTCCACTTGGAGTCTGCTGAGTAGATACCTGTTCCCCGGAGCTGCTGGATCCCGCCCTAGGACGATGCGTTATAAAACTGCTGAGACCAGCACCGCCTTAAAGGCTGCCCCCGGGCTGCCCGCTGGCTCAGCACTTTGGTGCAACGTCCACCCCGGGCTCCGGGCCGCTCACCTGGCCAACACCCCTCCCTGATACACTCAGCCCCTCCGGGCCTGGCTGGCTTCACAGGCTCCAGGCCAGGGGATGACTGAACATGTCTCCTGACCTTGGCAGCAGCTCCTGGGTGCTTCAGCCTTCCCCGTGCAGCAGCAGCCCTGATGCCAAGGGCAAATGACCCAGGAACAAGGGAAGCACGGGCTGGCTTGTGCTTACTTGCTCATCTGTCGGGAATCATTTCACTTCCTTTTCATCGCAAACGAGAAACATCTTCTTTCGTGCCACAGATGAGCAACGTGTCTTGTACCACCGAAGGGGTGCGGAGGATGTGGAGGAAGTGGGGGGAGGGTGGGAACAACTTCTTTCCTGCCAGGGGGACGGGGCAGGGAGATGTGTGCCTGGCTTCCAGAGGGACTCGAAGCCAAACAGCCACTGCTAGACCCAAGCCAGGGAGGGGCGGGCAAAAGCTCTGAATGCTTTCTCCTCCTATCGTGGACACCCACGGGGGCCTCCCGTTGGCCAAGCCTGACCAGATACAAGGAACCACGGGGCTGCATGAAGCTGCCCAGGCAGGTCCAATCCTAGGCACAGAACAGGGCGGGGCAGGGTGGGCATGTCCCCTGCCTGCTTCTTCCCTCAGACCCTGAGTGAGTGTAGAGGGAGGAGAGGAAGAGAGGCCGGCTCTGGGGAACAGTTTGCTGAGGGTGGCCCCTACCTTCTGATCCTCCCTTCACCCCCCACTCAGAGGGGTCTGGAGGAAGCCGGCTGTCTGTGAAGCAGAGAAGAGCGGTGAGAAGCCAGCAGTGGGGAGGAAGCGTGGAAGGGAAGCACAATCCCCTGGATTTGAGGGGCAGGTGACCCCCCAACAGCTCAGCGAGCTATTCCCTCAGGGGGCAGAGAATCCACCCCCTGGGTGCCACGCCACCATGTGCTCCTCGTTCCTGGGGTCCCTTCTCAGAGAGCCAGCAGGCAGCCCTGCCCTCCACTGGGAGCCTCAACACCTTCTGCAGAACCCCCACCTGCTATGCCGGGAGCTCACTCCCACCTGAAGACCTGTGGGTCCTGGGACCACCTAGAAACGTTCTGCCGCTAGGGAAGCAGAAGTCTACTTCCCTTTGGCTGCCCACGGGTCCCGCCCTGCTCCTCTCCTCCAGGACGGGATGCCCAGGCAGGCTGCTTGTCCCACAGACTTGGATTTCTCCACGCGGCGCCATGGTGGAGCCACCAGGAGCAGGAGTGGGGCCAGCCAGGAGCTGCTGGTCAGCCCTGCTGCCTGCAGCGCTCCGGGCGGCTTCCGGCCCACCATCCCTCTTCCATTGTGGAGTCAGGCTCGCACTCGCTGATTTCCCACGGAGGCTGGGATTCATCATCTTAACTGGATAATGTCTCCGCTTTATTAATACCCAAATATTTTTGTAGATGTTGGTCTGGTCCCACGAGTCTGCCGCAATTAAAGCCATCGGCACTCTCTTCCAAGAAGAGCAACAGGATCCTGATAGCTAATTTTGTTCCCCAGCAGTTCTGTGTCTCGGGTGCAGCCGGCTCTGCTGATGGCTCAGAGGGTGGCAAGTGGAGGAGGGCCAGGGCGGCGGGCTTGTGGCGATGTGGGAGTTAGGAGGTTCAGGGCACGCCAGCAGAGGGCTCAGGAAGCCTTGGGCCTTGAGGCTGGAACCTTCTCTCTCCACTAAGACGTCAGCTCTCTGAGAACAGAGCTGGTCTGGTTCACCCCCAGCATCCAGTGCGGAGCCTGGCCTGCACCAGGTGCTCAGAATTCTCTGATGAATGCAGAAGGAATCAGGTGCGCCCAGGCTTGTCTGTAGAATCAGGTGCATCCTCCGCCTGGAGGGGGTTCCTGTCTTGCAGAGTTGAGTGCCTCCTGGGGGGCAGAGGAGGGTCCTGGGACAGTGCAGCTGGACCTCGAGCCTCTAGATGGCCCCCTGTGAATGAGAGAAGCAGGTAGCGCTATCGCACCCTGTGAGGACCCCTTTGGGGCCCCCACGAGGCAGCTGGCCACTAGAGTCCCCTGAAGACAGTGCTCATCGGCATGTTCACTTAAGTGACCGTCCTTTCTGGGCATCTCACTCATGTCCATGCTCGCCTAGAGTGAGGCCGGTGCACATGGGGCAGTGCCTCAGGCTGTTGTGCATCAGGCTACTAGGAGTCAGAACTGACTCACGGCAACACAGGTTCTCACTGGAGGAAAGGAGGGGGGGCAGGTTCCCTGCTCCCTAGGAGGTGCCGTCTCGGAAACCTGCAGGGCCAGGTCTCCTCTGTCCTATCACATGTGTCACTGTGAGTCAGAACAGACTCTGGTCTCGAGCAGTGGTTCTCCACCTTCCTCAGGCCGCGACCCTTTCATACAGTTCCTCCTGTGGTGGTGGCCCCCCAACCATAACGTTATTTTCGTTGCTACTACATCACTGTCATTTTGCTACTGTAATGAATCGGGCGACCCCTGTGAAAGGGTTGTTCGACCCCCAAAGGGGTCACGACCCACAGGTTGAGAACCGATGCTCTAGGTTATCATGCCTACTGCCATGGGGGTGATCCCCGATCTTGGGTTTCTGAAACTGCACCCTCCCGGGATCTAGTTATTTGGCGTAGTGGTTACACGTTTGGCTGTGATCCACAAGGACGAAGTTCAAAATCACCAGCCTCTCCGAGGGAGAAAGATGAGGGCTTCTTCTCCCGTCAAGAGTCACAGTCCGGGAAACCCACGGGGTAACCCGCCTTGTCCCAGAGGTGGCTGTGAGTCGGCATCAGCTCGATAGCTCGATGGAGTGGGGTCTTTGAAATCCAAAAATCAGGGGCACTGTTTGTAGGCACACATTCTTCTGTCAGTGCCCGTCAGATTAGGAAAGGTGGACATACACACAACCCACCGACCCCTGTATCAGAATCTGCATTTTAACAAGATCCCGGATTCTAACGCAGGAAGTCTGGAGCAGAAACATAGATGCTGAGTAGGGGCAGAACCAGAATGAACCAGTTCAAAACCCCACGCCCCACGTGGATACCTTTCTACTAGGATAGAAGTGTCTACTAGGAACCTCAGCACCGCCCATTGTTGCCTGGGCAACGAAAGGTAAACTTCAAGTAGGCAAAGCGTGCGGCAGGTGGGATGCTTAAACATATCCTTCCCCGAAACCACAAGCTGTTGTGATGAAAGAACTCCCTTCTCCAGCATCCCGGACCTGCTTGCCATCTGATACCAGGAGCTTACTACCTACCGAGACAGCCCTCTCCGTCATTAGAAAGTCACCAATGGTCTGAAGCCAAATTCTGCCTTCCCGGACCACCCTCCAGCTCCGGAGTGCCCGGTACCACGTGGCAACCCTTCACTGACTGAAGGTAGCCATCCCTCCCCGCCTCCATCTACCCTTCTCCGGGCTAATTTTTTAATTAGCTTAAATTAATGGCGGTTCCTGGGAAGCACCAGCCCCAGCAAAAGTGACCTGAATTATTCAAAGATTTGAGTGTTTCGAATGCTGTTTATCCTAATTAGCATCTTAACGGCTGCGGTGGCCTCTGCCTAGGAAGAGCGGCGTTCTCCCGTGTCCCGTATTTTAATGGGTTTTCCTTGAATGAACGGTTTAATCGTGTGAAGACACATTTCATGAATGAATAGAAGTAAATTTATAATTGTACGCTTTAGTCAGGTAAGAGGAGTGACATTTCCGCACAATCCAGGGCTATATATATAACAAGAGCATTTGAATGACAAAGTAGGTTACCTCGGCTTCCATAGGAGAGCTGGGAATTCGCTTTGCTCTCAGGTTCATTTTGCAACCTGATTAGAATTTGCAGAGGGTTGTAAAGTACACGTGCAGCCGGTCTGGCTCGCCCCCTCTCACCTGGGCCTCTGCTCTCTGGGGCGATGGCTCAGCTGGTCCAGTGGCCTGGGGAGGAACCACGGTCACCATAGCCAGTGTCCTCGAGCCTTGGGTATTCCTGCAGCCTCCACTGCCCTGTCAGACATGTGGTGAGAACTTGTGACCCACCACTAGCCCAATGTTGTACTTCTGCCCTTCTCCCTGCCCATCTCCCCCTCTTGCCTTCTTCTCTCCACTTAAAGCCAGTGTTGGCTCCTGGTGCCAGGAGGGGGAGGCTCTAGGCGACTACGGAGGGATTCGGGGTCCTTTCAGGGTGGAGCAGGTGGGTGGGAGGAGAGGAGAGGTAGCCTGGATCTGGAGAAAGTGGGGGTAGGTGACTTAGGGGAGCATCAGGGATTGGTCCAGCCAAGTGACAGCCCTGTGGCTCTTACCCCTGAAGGTCTTTAGTGGTAGAACTCAAGCCTTGCTTGTGGGACACCTGAGTCCAGCTCCTGGCCAATGCTCTTCACCTGCCTTCACCACCGGCCCCCTCCCTCAGTGGAGGTCGGCGTGTTGCCCTAATGCAAATTTCAGTGGAGGTCCCAGTCTGAAGTGGCCCTGTAAGAAAGGTCTGTGGGTGTACCTCTGAGAAAGCAGCCAGGGAAACCCTGTGGTCTCACCGTGGGCTGATCCACAACCAGCCCCGGGAAGACACCCAAGCTGAGAAGGCTTCGCTTCCGTGTGCCTGCGGTGGCCGAGCCAGAACCGTGGCAGCTAACCACCACCACCTCATCTGCACGCCCAGAATCATTGGTGGTGGTGGTGGTTGTTGTTGTTGTTGGGTGCCGAGAGGCTGGTTCTGACTCCCTTTGGCAGCAGATTGAAACACTGCCTGGCCCCGTGCCACCCTCGCAATCACTGTTGTGTTTGAGCCTATTGTTGCAGCCCCTGTGCCAATCCATCTGCGCCCTCGTGTCAGGGGTCTTCCTCCTCTACACCCATCCCCACTTCACCATGTGGGAGAAAGACGGGGCTTTCTACTCCCGTAAGCGGCGGCAGTCTCAGAAACCCGATGCCGGGTGTCGCCGGGAGTCAGCATGGACCCGACCTCACTAACCATGCTGCCCGTTTCTGGAGACTGGCCTCGTCACTCTCGTGTCCTCAGAGCTCCTTGGTGGGACTTGAATCACATGGGGAGCTATAAGCTGCAGATGCCTGGGCCCGGAGACTCTGATTTCATCGTCCTAGGATGCAGCCGAGGCGCCAGGCTAGTCAACATCTTGACTGGGACCTCGTGGGAGACCCTGCGCCAGAGCCAGCAGCTCACGCCACTTTCGGGCTCCTGGCCCTTCGAAATTACGTAACACGATAGATGCTTGCTGTTTACGCTGTTACCCCGGGGCAGGGCACTAGATGGCTAACACAGACTGGTCATTGCCAAGCCGTCCCTCAGGTCAATAATTCCCTGCCTCCTCCACCGTCTCCAGGGGCGTTTGCCTGGAGAACTGCTGTAGCCCCTCACAGGCCTTACCTACACTTGACATTGGTCACCTGGTCGTAGGCTCAGCCAGAAAACTTTCGGTAGTTTGTTTTCCCAACCCATTTGCTTTCTCGGCTCTTTGCCTTCTCCAAACTGCCCACTTCTCCGCCCACAGCTGGTTGCCTGGAGAAAGACGGGCTGTGCCCTCCTTGCCCCGCATGGGAATGAGACTGCACCCCGTCACTTGAAGAAATGAGGCCATTGTCATGGCTTCATGGAAATGACAAGTCTCTGTCCCCCTCTTCTTCCATGGCCTGGGGACAAGCAGACCCACTGACCCCTGCATCCAACAGCACAACTGGCCTGACGGTGTTACTCTCTGGGCAGGCCCAGCCCCTGGCTCCTACTTTTGCCCCACAGCCTCTGATTTCTCCTGGGTCTTGACGTATTTCAAGATGTTGGGCTTCCTTGGAGCTTGAAGTCTGTGTTTGGATGGGAAAGTTCTTAGTTGGATGTTTGACTCCCAGGACTTCATGGGAGGCCGGAGGGGGCTGGAGGGGCCTCAGCCCTTGTCACCTTAATACTCCCACACCCTGATATCAACACCCCACAAAAGGGTCCTTGCTGTCTGTGTGCTTTTGTCCTGTGTCTATTGTATCCTGGGCCTGGTCTGAGGTGGCCAGACCGGAGGAGGACCGTCCCCTTCTCCAATCTAGATGTAATATCTTTTAAAATGTGGTTCCTAGTTCCACCACTTTTTCGCACAGTGTTACGGACATATAATTCATATACCACACCGTTCGAGGATTTGAAGACGTACATTTTTAAATTGTGCATCATCAGCACAAGCAACGGTAGGACATAGTCTTTATTTTTGTGCTCGCTGGTGTTAGCTTCCCTTTCCCCTCGACCTCCTCTGCCTTAACCTTAAGAAACTATTAATCTAGTTACTGTCCCGAAAACTTTACCTGTTCTGGATTTCATATACGTAAACACGTGCAAATAGAACAAACAACTATAACAAAATAAAACACCGAAAAACATCTATCCAAGAAAGCAGGGAATGATGCAAACGATCACAAAGGAAGCGGTCATAGGGGAGCACGTGGTGAGATGTGACATTTTAACCTCACTACGGCTGCACTGTTCACTCTCTGCTGTGCTCAGGGCTAGGCTCTTCATCTCCTCCATCAGTGGGCTGAGGAAACTCGATGAAGGCTTGCTCCCTGTGGGTCTCTGCAAATGGATTGTGGCCTGTCTTCCGTTGCCCTTTGCAAACTTGGTGTTCAGAATTGAAGCTCCAATGTATTTCCCTCCTCTGATCTTATCTTTTATTCTTTACAATCCTCGGATCACCCAGGCTGATGTGCTTTTCCCACATGGGCTTCCCTAACACCTCACATACCTGGCTGCTTGTTGAAAGGAAGCTTTAAAGACCCCAGACACTATTCTTTCAAATAGCCAGGCACCACAAAATTTCTTCACCACACTTCGCTGTAGCACCAGATCTTTCGTGATCACTTCAGGGGGGTAAGTAGGGAGCAGGGCCACATCATAAGAGCTGATCATTCTTAGATTAGGGTTTAAAATGAAGTGCAAGCTCCCAATCCATTCATATATTTAAGATATATATATATCCCTGTTTTACCTTCTTAGCAGCATTATCAGCTTTTTGAGAATCATGTAAGTGACCTTCATGGGGCCTTTGGTAATCCAATAATGTTGTTGGATGTCAGGCCTTGAGTGCCGGATTGCCATCTGCTCTGACCCTGCCTGGCTCGCAGGTCCTGTCCACATCTGGCGGGATCCAAGCTCACTCAGAAACATGGAGAGAACTCGGACTGGGTGTCCCACCTCGGTGTCTTCATCTGAAGAAGGAGGGGCAGGCTGGGTCCCCCCCCCCCCGAAGTTTTATTCTTGTTGGTGTGCCATTCTGGTGGCCTGCACCTGCCTTCTCTCTGCACGTGCGGGACAGCTGTGCCGGACAGTTGCATACAAATAACTCCACACACTTTCACGCGCATGTGTGGGCATCAAGTCCAGCTTTTAAGCATGTCTGGACTTCAGGGATTTTAAAAGCCGTTCAACATCTCTAGTGTCTTCTTGGGGCTTTGAACAACCTGTGAGTGGCTGGCTGACTTAAGAGCACTGGGGGAAGTGGCTTGTGGAAAGAGAGCACCAGGCCTTGACTGGCCAGGACCGGCGGTTTGTGCGTGCGGCTGCATCGTGGGGCCGTTGGCAGGTTTTCCGTGTTGGGTCATTGCTGTGTCTCCACCACACGCACAAAAGACCAACCAGGGGACCCACTGACATCCGGAGAAGGATTTGAGGGGGCCAAAATCAATGGTCATGGCCAAATCAGCATTTTTTCAATCAACTAATCGTTCCTCAAATTGCAACCATGGACAGGATTCAGTCTGAGGGCAACCGCTTCTATCTTTAAAAAAACAACAACATAAAAACCGTTTATCCTGCTGTGTTTTGAGCTTTCTGGGGTGGGGGGAGTGCAGACGAAAAGAGCAAATTGCAATGGACCACCTTTCAGACGTAATATGTGTCCATACTGTGCTCCGCGAGCCTCCAGCTCTCTGAAGGAAATAAATATGTCCATTCCCACGGAGACTTCCCTCGACTCCCCATCTGTGGAGGTGGCTTCTCAGGGAGCATCCTGCCTCTCTGAGACACGTGGGGCCACATGATTCAGGACCCTTGGGCACAGGCACACAGGGTCCACCCACGGTTGAGACGAGAAGGGAAGGAGTGGAGGCCCAGAGAGAGGACAGGGCCCACAAAGTGTCACTCTCCTAAGCAAGCGGGTGGCAGGGCTGGGCCCCCACTCCCAGCACCAGCACCCCGGGTTCACAGCCCGTGAGTTACACACATGCCCCGCCCAGGAGCTCCGGACAACCAGAGTCCAGCCCTGTGCCTCTGTGGCCTCCTTGTGCCCAGCTTCCAAGCGCAGGGCTGCCTGGGGAAGGGAGGAGACTGGCTGCAACGAGGAAAATCTCAGTCCTGCTTTTCTGTTGTGAGGAAGCAGAGGACACGGGTTTGGAACCACCTCGCTCAGGTGGGCCGTTTCCGCAGGGTGGAGCCTCTGTGCCGACCCCGTGGCCACCTGCACACCCACCTTGTGCTTTTGTTCTTTGTGGCAGGTGAGGAACGACCTGACGGGGGTGCTGTACGGGGAGGACATCGAGATCTCAGACACAGAGAGCTTCTCCAGCGACCCCTGCACCAGCGTCAAGAAGCTGAAGGTTCGTGCCCTGGGCGCAGCGGGTCAGCGGGTGGGGGCACAGACACTCGTGGGGCCCCCAAGGGCCGTGACGAGACGGATCTGAGGTTGGCGCCGTTACCTTTCGTCTGTGGCATCCGCCACTTAGGGAGAGGTGCCTGGCTTTTCCTGGTCTCTTGTCCAGCGCTGGCCAAAAGCCTGCGTGCCGGTTGTACAGCAACCTGGGACTCACCCAGCAGCCTGCGAGGCAGGTAGGGCACAGGTCGTCCACATCTCTGCTCTGAAAAGACTCCGAGAGACAGAAGCCCAAAGGTCCTGAGTCCTGACCCCTACCTGCTGACCATCCCTGAAGGACGGAAAGGGTCATTCTGAAGTTCCCTCCATTGTAAATAGGTCTCTAACTTTCATCCCATCAGCAAACATGCACCAACTTCTTTTCTGGGAAGGGTTCTCCCAGGCTCCCAGACACCACTGCGTGCCCTGGGGCATGAGGAAGACAGGCCCCTCTGGGGACATGGGAGCAAAAGGGGGGAAGTGATTCATCCCACCTGGGCAATGGGAGAGGGTTTCAGCCAAGCCTCTGAAGCAGCCACAACCGTTGTTTGGGGCGCTGGGGCAACAGGCAGGATCTGGATCTGCAGGAGGCCCACTGGGGAGAGTGGGGAGGCTCAGAGGGCAGAGCAGCCTGCTCCTGGAGACCGGGGTGAGGGATGCTGAGGCTGGAGACAGAGCTAATGCGACCTTTGATCCCAGGGGCAGGGGCAGGAGGGGAGACTGCTGGGTACTGTAGCAGCGACAGACTCAGACAGAGCTGAGCACACCGTCCGGATACCGACCGCTATTGTGTCTCTTCTGTCCAGGAGTCTGCGTCCTAGGCTACGCCTGTGGCCACTTAGATGTTTGCCATCCTAACCCCAGTTCACAGAAGAGGAGCCTGGGGGCCAGAGGGTGGGGGGCAAAATGAGTGTGGTCTGTGTTGTGCACGTGCCACGCTCCATCTGCCTGGCAGCACAGGCAACTGCCGCAGACATGGGCATGGGCAGGCGAAGGACGGGCCACAGGCCACTGGGCTGGGCTGGGGTGTGCCACGCCTGCAGTGCGCAGCCTGGCTGTGTGTTCTGCAGGATGATGGCCCAGAAGGCTGCACTGCTGGGGCTGGAGGTTTGGCAGAACTAGGGGTGGGGGTACGTTGTGACCCTGCAGGGAGCACTTGGAGGTGCCGAGCGGGAAAGGTGGGCCAGTGACACTCTGCTGCCACACCTGCGGTGTCTCCCCAGGGCAAACACTTGAAACAGCTTCCTATGCCTCCAAGTCCCGGTGGCGTTCTCTCGGCCGCTTTCAAGTGCAGAGGGCCTTTGTGTGCGGCACCGAGGCCCTAGTGCAAGCCAGCGAGACATCGGATTGGAACTGGGCGGGGCGCTCATCACCTGCCTTGGCTGCAAAAGCAGCAGAATAGGAGTCATATCAACAACGGTGGAAACAGCAGCTGCCTGTCCCCGTGCACCAATGGAGGGCCAGGGCCCTGCACACCCCAGCTCCTACTGCTCACAGAGCAGGGATTCTTACACCCCCACTTCACAGACAGGGGGCTTGAGGAACTCACCCCCAAATAACCCAGCTAGAAGAGGGGGAAGCATGCTCCTGTACTGTCCCTCACCCCCCGCACTCTGAGCATGGAGTGACATCACAGACGCTGCTGAGAGCAGGGCCCAGGACTGCATGCTCAGCTTGTTGGAAAAAAAGCCTCGACTTAGAATGTTCATCCCCCCCACCCCACCCCTGACTCCTGCTCTGGGTTAGTCTGTTCTCTCCTCCGTCCTCCCATTCAGAGCGGCCTGCCACGCACCCCTTATTTAACATGAAACTCCCTTCCCCTGCTCCCTTTGCCCCTCTTGTGCCCACTTCCTTTACCCCGTGGATGGGCACCCAGCCCTCTGCTCCTTTGACGCCTGAGTCCATTTCTCTCCTGTCTCCTCACTGGGAGGCCGGGGCGCCATCGGTCTCGGTACTGGTTTGGTTTCCCAGAACTTCCAGCCAGACCCAGAGTCCATGAAACGGCCCTGCCAGCCCCCCCACCCCCCACCCCCAAATCTCTGCTCTCTCGTGGGCTCAGCTGGAGAACACATCGAGGACAAGGGGGAACCTGGGGTATTCAAATGGTGAAAGTCTGCCAGGAGTGAATAGAGAGCAGGGTGAAGGCCAAGGCCAAGTGCCCCTGAGAATGTGGAAGACAAGCTGGAGATGGTTTCCAAGACTCCAAGGATCCAACAGATCCATCCAGTGGGGCTGGAGAAGGGGGACCTGGTGGGGAAATCCGAAGGGGGGAAAGGACAGGGGACCACGATGCAAAGCGAATGCATAGTTGTCCCAGCAGCGCTGAGCTCACCCAGCATCTGGCTCTAGGTTTCCAACCAAAGGAAGCAGGGCTCCCTGGGGAAATGACTGGTTCTATGGCTCCAGCAGGAAGGGTGGAAATTGAGCCCGGAGCCCCTTGTGGTGTCCGGAAGCAAGGAGATGTTCTCAGAAAACCGCAGGGACAGGGCCGTGTCCAAGGGACACAAGAGCCGACAGAACGAGCCCCCAGGGGCTAAGCATTAACCCATCCCAGCCGAACATTGAAGAAGGTGGTATTGTGTTAGAACCCCAAGGATAACATTCGTATCCTCCACCCTACTGATTTAAATCTGCATGACTAAGTAAATGGGAAATCCTAGACAAGTCTCTGGTACTCGAGTCCTCATAATGTATGCAGCTAGATCCCCGTCAAAGAGGTGGAGTTTAGTGTCCCAGCCCTGGGCTGGGACGTGTTGGCCAAGAGGATGGGATGGGAAGAGGGAGGGAAAGAAGTTCCTTTGCAGAGGAGGAATGTGGCCGGCACTGCGTCAGCCAGCGACTCAAGGTTGACGCCTACGGTGATCAGTTCGTGTTGATGGTGAACGCTTTTGATGTGATAAAAATGGGCTTGACCTCCGTGGCCTTCCTTCCGAAAACACAGAAAGCCATCAGGCAAATCCCAACGGAGGAGGGGCACTCGGCAGGCACCCGACCACGGCACCTCCAAACTGTCAAGGTCATGAAAAATGAGCAAAGCTCCCTGGAGCCTCTGGGACATGCCCACTGAGCATACCACAGCTACTCTGGCCGGATCCTGGGACAGAGAAAGGGTGCCTGAGGGAGAGAGTGGGACAACCCGAGGGACATGTGGACTGTAGTTGACAACGACCTATCCATTTGGGGTATAGGGATGTTTATAAACACACTGAAGCGGTGAATTCAAGGACTCGGGGCATATGAGAACTCTCTGAACTATCATTGCAATTTCTCTATAAGTCAAAAACTAGTCCCCAATAAAAAAGTATATTTTTAAAAAAGGAAAAGAGATGTGTATCCAGCCATTCAAAACTGCCAGCATTCAACTTCTTTGTAGCAGCCTATTCAGCCATTTCATATGATCCAACCCGCTACGTACAAAGGCGAGCCGGGCTTTCTCTGCTGTGGCAAAAATCATTGGAAAGAGGGCAATACTGTGACAAATGTTGGCAAAGGGTCCAGGCATAAAAGAGGGGAAACGGTACAGATAGCGAGGCCAGGAGGAATCACGTGAAGGTCTCACCAAGGCACAAAACCCAGGCCATTCTACGACTCCATGGAAGCAGGCAAGAGACGCGCTGTCCCAGCTACGTGCCCTTCGTGCAGCCAGCGAGTCCTTGAAGTCCGCAGCCAGCCGTCGAGAGCAATGGCAAAGCTTTAGAGCGGAGGTCGTGCTAGAAGGGCGGCGCAGGGACCACCAGAACCTGCGGGAAGGGAGCCGAGTTGACACAATCATGATCAGAGGGGGTGCAGGTAGGAACATCATTTAGAAAGCAAATATAAAAAAAATAAAAAGAAAAAAAATAAAAAAATAAAAAAAAGAAAGCAAATATGCCTACAGAGTGCAAGACCGAGGGGGTCAGAATCATAAATGCGGTGTGAAAATCCGAGCTAAATGAACAGAAATGGAGAGCGGGGGAGGGGCGTCAACCCCGCGGTCTTTCAAAAAGTGGCCTTCACTTGATTCCTCCTGGCCTCGCTATCTGTAAACTAAGGAATGCCTTGAAATTTTAATAGCAAATATAAAGAAAACAGGATCTGACTCGAGGCCAACGAGAGTTGAGTCTTCCAAACAGAATGATTCTGGCCATACCTTCAAGTAGGTTCCACCAAAACTCCAAACCCACGGCTGCAAAGTGGGTTCTGGCCTGTGGAGACCCAGTGGGGCAGAGGACAACTGCCCCATATGCTTTCTAAGGCCCTGGTGGCGCTTTGGGTTAGGCGCTAGGCAACTAACCGCAGAGCCAGAAATTCAAACTCACCAACCACACCATGGAGGCTGTCTGCTCCTGTAAGATCTACGGTCTCGGCAATCCAAGCACCTCTCTAGGGTCACTGTGGGTTGGACTAGATGTGATGGCAGTGGGTCATCTCTACGGAAGCCGGCTGGCGCAGCACATCCTTCTCCCACCGACCCGAGTGCGCGACCACACAGAGCTTCTTCAAAGAGGTCAAGCCCACTATGGAAGGGCACAGACTTTCGGATTGTGTTGACTTTTTTGATTGCTTAGAACAGATAAACCACGTGACCCAGAAAGGTAAGATAACCGCCAGTTTGCCAAGCAGACCTAACTGAAGCAGGCATTGCCGTATGCTTCAGCCCACCGAGAATCCACGGGAAAGGTGTTCAGCAGGATCAAGGAGGGCCATTTGTATAGACAAGGGTCCAGTTCAGCGTGAGAGGAGCACGCGGTGGACTATACCACTCTCAATCACATCTCAGTGAGACGGAGGACGCAGCGCCTGTTATCAACACAAAGAGGAATTGATAGAAGCACAGTGGTCTTGGGAGACAGAACATCTCACTCTCAGCCTTGGACCGCTCACCCAGGCAGAAATTAAAAAAAAAAAAAAAGCTAGAACATCGGGGGATGGAACAATGACAGGAGCAAGGCTGATTTAACAGATAGGTATCAACTTCCATAGAAAGTCTGGGAATAAAACCCTCGCTGTGGGATAAAGACCTGGCGCCTCTTACGCCCCCTCTGGGCCCATTCCAATCGGAGGGATTTAAGGTTTAACTGGAGCCAGGCTGGGCTGGCAAGCGGCTGAAGATAGCCCACCCTTGGGCACATCCGCGGTGCAGCCCCGAAGCACTGGGTCTGGGGGTGAGCTCTCCGCGTTTCGGATTCCCTCTCCGCTCTCTGCAGTTGCCCTCTGTCAGCCCTCAGGGCGTGTTTGCATGTATGTCATGTGAGTGTCCTGATGTTCAACTCTGGGACATCCGCAAATCCTTACTTACTTCTCAAATGGGGATGTAAAGGGTCCTGTCCTCAATTCAATCCAGACACCGTGGAGCTAAATATTTTGGTGGAAAGAACAAGGACTTTTTATTCACGTGGGCCCAGGGATTCACTCCTGCCCCTGCTTCAACACCCTTCTTGGTGACACACAGGTTGTGACACTCCTGTGAAGGGTTGTGTGGTGGTGATTATTGTATACTGAGAACTGGGTTGGCTGAACCGGCAGCTATGAGTCTCTTGAAGTCGAGAAAGCACGGCATAATAAACTGGTGGGTGTGAAGGAGAAAAAGCAAACAACAATGAATGCCCTATTTTTTTTTCCCATCGATGTCTGAAAGTAATAACAAAGTACCCTGTAAACTTCAAGTTTGGGGATATTTATCAAATCCAGGAGGTTAGGGGAAATTCACTCGAGCCCTCAGTGCCCCAGTGTCCCCCCAGAGCTCCCATGTTGCAGGTGGATTTACCAAAGGAGGAACCTCACCCTCATCAACACCCTCATCAATGCTGTGGACGCCACATGTTCACTCTTGGGCCAGTTCTCTCTCTTCCTGTCTTCCCCGAGCCTCTTCTGCCCTCACCCACGCCCATGGATGGCACTCTTCAGCACCGCCCAGTGCCCTCGTTTTCTCTTCACAGCCACTCCTGAATAAGCAGAAGCCACAAACATGGGCGTTGCACTGATTCTGGTTCACCGCAGCCTCGTGTGTTACACAGCAGAGCTACTCCATAGGATTCCCTTGACTGATCTTTCTGGATACACTTCCCCCAGTCCACCGAGGGGTTTTGAACTGCCAACCTTTTTGGCAGTAAAGTGAAATCATGTTTGCCACTAGGTCCTTGGGTCTCTAAGGGAGGTTGGCAAACTATGCTCTGTGGGCCCAACTGGGCTTGCTGCTAGTTCCTCTGGGTCAGGGTGTGCTGGAACCAGCAGTGTCCTTTTGTGTCACATGGTTTGGGCTGCTTCCTGTCCCAGCAGCAGAACTGAGTTGTCGCAGCAGAGATTGTATGTCCCGTGGACCTAGGTTCCTTACTATGTTACCCTGGACAGTAAAAACTTACAGCGCCCTGTTCTATGAGGCAGGCGCTATTATTTGCCCCTGTGCCCATCGAGAAACGGAAGCTTAAGGAAGTTTAATCATATGCTCAAAGTCATGTGACTGGTAAATCGCTGATACTGGGTTGATAAATCTCCACCCAGTAGCCCAGTAGCTCCTAAGACTGGCTCTTACATCCCCAGCCCCCCACCCCGAGGCCCTCTCTACCTTGTTGAGTGCCTTCACGGCCTCCGGATATTGCCTGTGACCACCCACATCCCCAACACTCAAGAATGACCTCTTTCTGAGCTTTCTCTGCAATCAAACAGGAATGAGGGAGCTTTGAAATTTAAATTCACACCATAAGCCAAGAGGGGGGAGGGACTCGTTTCCTATGTCTGCCCCCACAAAGTCCTGCAAAGCGAGGAGCTTCTCAGAAGAAAGACATATCGTCTCACACTTCTGGAGACTGGGAGACCAAAGGCTGGTGTCAGCAGGGCTGTGTTCTCCGAAAGCCCTAGAGCAGGGGTGAGGAGCCTTATTCCTGCCCAGGGCCATTTGGGTATTTATAACCTGATTTGGGCCATGTCACATTGTCAACTTGAAAGTCCGCCTGCTGTATTTGGTCACACCTTTCATCCACTCGCCCTGTGTGATGGCTGGAACGACGGCTCTGTGGTGAGGCGTGTGATGTGAGCGGTATTGGTGCTTTCGCAGGTCTTATCCAGCCCACGTTTCCCACCCCTCCTCTAGAGAGACGTCCTTTCTGAGCTCCCAGCTTCTGGTAGCGCCTTGGCTGCGTGACTTCAGGGCCACATGGCCATCTCTCTTCTATCCTTCTGGGTCTCATCTCCGTTACATAGGACAGCACCCGCTCTAACTCTGTGACCTCATGAGTGAGAACCCATCCTAGTTCGGTATGACCGCATGTGAACTTGATTCCGTTCTCTAGGGCCTCATCCTAACATCTTCCTCCTAACATCTTCAGAGACTGCATTTCCAAACAGGGTCCCATCCACAGGTACGAGGGGGTAAGACATCAACATACCTTTTGTGAGGGCATGGTTCAATCTATCACAGGTGATAAAGAAAATAAAATGGACTTTCATCCACATGCCAGGCTCAGCAAGGCTGCCATGTTCATATTTTATATCTGTGCAATGTTTGTGCTCCAGGGAGGCATCACATAGACCTCCGGCATCAAGCCAGGTCTTCCTAATCTAAAGAAAATTGACCCCTGCCTACATAGGTATGCTCCACTTTCTGAGGGATTGACAAAAATAGCTCAAATCTCCACCAAGAGTAAAGGGCATCATTACGTCTCAGGTGTCACATGGAAGGGACAGCTTTGACCAGAAAAGCCACCCAGATGATCCTCAACCATAGAAAGGAGCCTGGAACCTCGGGAGAAAGTGGACAGAGGCTGAATCATTCTCAGGTCAGGGCCCGCCTGACCCCAATGCCCATGACATTGGGAGAGAAGTATGTTCCTTTCCTGTGGCTGCTGAAATATATGGCCACCCACCAAGTGGCCTGAAACAACACAAGGGTGTTACATCTCTTACAGTGCTGGAGGCCGGAACTCTGATGGGTCTCAATGGTGTTGGTAAGGGTTGTATCCTTTCTGGAGGCTCTAAGGGAGAATCAGTCTTATTTTGTCTGTTCCAGCTTCTAGACTCTAGAAGCTGGTTTCCCAAAGCGAGTAAGACCACCCTTTGTGGGGCACTGGAGTGACCCGGGTGGGGGGGGGGACTACCAAAACAGACACCTATACTCTCTCCTGGATTATGAGCTATAGGGGCGCTGAGCCAGGGGGGCGCTGAGTAGTTTGTTTTCAGAAAAGGGGGCCAAACACGTTTGAGGACCTATGTTCTAGAGGTTGCCAGCGTTCCTGGGCTGGTAGTCCCCGCCCATCGTCACAGCCAGCAACAATCAGACAGCCCTTCCTCACACTGCAAGGCTCTCACATGACTCAGCCCTCTTCCTCTTCGAAAGACCTTTGTGACCACATCGAAGCCACCCGTACAATCAGGTTATGCCCTCTACTCAAAGGTCAGCAGTTAGCCCATTGTCAAGGGGCCCGTTCCAACCCACAGTGACCTGTAAGGCAGAGCTGATGTGCGCCATAGAGTTTGTTGTTGCTGGTCGGGGCCGTGGGGTCGGCCCTGACCGATGGTGGCCTGGTGGACCGCAGAAAGAAATACTGCCTGGTCCTGTGTCATCCCCCCCATTGTTGCTACCGTCAAGCCCATCCTTACGGCCACGGCGGCTCTCCATCTTGTTGAGGGTCTTTCTCTCTCTTGCTGCCCTTCTACTTGACCAGGCACCATGTCCTTGTCCAGGGTCTGGTCTCGTCTGATAATGTGTCCCAAGTACGTGAACTCAAACCTTGCCATCCTTACTACTAAGGATCGTGCCGGTTGTACTTCTTTCATGGCACATTTCTGTTTGTTCTTTGGCCATCTACGGTACTTAACATATTCTTCACCGGCACCGTGATCCAAGTGCATGATTCTTCTTCGGTCTTTCGTATTCAAAGTCCAACTTTCCCATGCGTATGAGGTGATTGAAAATAACCTGGCTTGGGTCAGGCTCACCTTGGTCCTCGGAGCACCATCCCTGCTTTTGACACTGTAAGGAGGTCTTAGGAAGCAGATGCATTGCACCCCATGCGATGTGTCATTTGGTCTCTAGATTGCGGCTTCCAAGCGCATCGCTTGTGCATCTAAGCAAGAGGAAACCCTTGACAGCTTCACTCTTTCCTCTTCATCAATCTTTGTCAGGCTGTGACCCATTGGTCCCGTTGTGGGGATTTTTGGTTTTCTTCACGTTGAGGTCGAATCCGTACTGACGGTTGCACTCCTTGATTTCACCGGTGAGTGCTTCTTGTCCTCCTCACTTCCAGCAAGCAGGGGTGTGTCATCTGCACGCTGCAGTTTGTTCTAAGTCAGCCTTCCTCCGATCCCAATGCCCTGCCCTTCCCCATAAAGTCCAGCTTCCCGGATGACGGGCTCAGCACACAGATGGAAAAGTATGGAGAGAGGATGCAACCCTGAGGCACGCCTTTCTGATCTTAAACCATGCAGTAGTCTTGTCCGGTTTGCCTCTTGATCCATCCATGTACGGGTTCCACAGGAACACAGGGCCGTGTTCTGGAATTCCCATTCTTCTCAAGGCTGCCCATGGTGTGCTGTGATCTACGCAGTCCAATGCCTGTGCATCGTCCATAAAACACGAGTAACCATCGTTCCCGTATTCTCTGCTCTCAGCCCAGAGACAGCTGATGTCGGCAAGAACAGCCAGCCCTTGCTCCACATCCCCATAGGATTGACAAGGCTGTGATCTTTATGGAAGCAGACTGCCGCCTCTTTCTCCCTTGGGGCAGCTAGTGGGTTCGAACCGTGGTCCTTCCAGGTAGCAGCTGAGTGCTTGACGGCTGTACCACGGGGGCTCCTGGTCAGCTACTTTGCTGTTGTTGTGACGTGTCATTGAGTTAGTTCTGACTCATGGCAATCCTGTGTGCAAAGCAGGGAACCCCTGCTCGGGCCTGTGCCTTCCCAGAATTGTTCTTATGTTTGAGCCCATTGTGGCCACGATGTCTGTCCATCTTCCTCGCTGCTCCTGTTCTTTACTGAGCATGACGTCCTTATCCAGGGACTGACTGCTCCTGACAACATCCCAATTAATCAGCATCCTGAATTCCATCTGCATTCTTCACAACCCTCCTTGCTGCATACCCTAATACACTCGTGGGCTTTGGGGACTAGAATGTGGACACCTTCGGGGGGCAATACTATGCTTGGTGCAGGAGGGCTACAAAGACAGGTCTTGAGGGCTGCCCTCTCCTTTGTTCCCTGAGGGAGCCACCTAGGCCAGAAACCCACCCTAACTGCCTGGAGCTGGGGTTCACACAAGCACCCCAAAGGAGTGCAACGCTAACGCCCAGACAAAGAGCATTCTCCCTGAGGGTAAGATTTGTTCAGAAAGTTGGGGAGGAAAAAGCATGATTTTATCTAAAGACATAGTTATATTATTAGAATGCTAAATACACATGCATTTTTCAGATGAAATAAAACCGTTTAAAGAAATGTCAGGCTTTGCCAGTGGGCTGCTATGGGCTCTTCCCTCTCCACAGCCCCCTCCTTGAGGGGACATATTTCCTGCTTCTGCCTTTAGGGTTATTTTTGATAGGAGCAAGAGAGTCTAAGAAAGGCTAATTTTAGCTGAATAAAAGAGAGTACTCATTCTGGGTGTGGAATCCATCCCTCAGAGCTGGGAGGGACTTTGGAGAACATCCAGACAAACCCTCTCGGGCCACCCCCAGTCTTGGGAAGACAGTGGCGGTGGCAGCTGGCTAGCCCCCAGTGCTTATGCCAATGTCCTCTGCCCCAGGGGTGGTTGCATCATGGCCAGCCTCTAGGAGGCCGGCCACCTTAGGGTGCGGTACCTCTCTGGCCCCTATCTGCAACATGGCTCGGGGTTTCTTTTGACTCTTCAGCAGCCCAGTGGGGGAGATAGCACAGGTCTGGGAAATTGAGATACAATGGAAAGTGGGACTCCACCTCTGCTACAAGACTCCACCCCTTCTACAGGACTCCACCCCTCCTACAGGACTCCACCCCTCCTGCAAGACCCCATCCCTCCCTGCTGCAGGACTTACCCCTCTGCTGCAGGACCCCCACTCCTTTCTGTAGGACTCTACCCCCCTCCTGTAAGACCCCTTCTCCCCTGCAGGATTCATCCCACTGCTGCAAGGCCCCTTCCTGTAGGACACACGCCTGCTGCTGAGCACCACCCCTGCTGCAAGGAGACAAAACTGTGGCCCTGACCTTCCCAGGCTCTGGTTCCCTCTCCTCTAAATGAACAGCAGCTTTTTAATGACTCTGGGCGACATCTGCCCTTTTCAAATCTGCGTGATCTATGTGTGTGAATCGTTGCTGCTGAACATAGGCTGCCTTCCAGCCACTCACACCTGGCGGGCTTGTTTTCCCTGCTGGGGAGGCAAAACACAGTCCAGTCTGGGCTGGGGCCCATCGAGTCCTACCTGTGTGACATGGAGTCCAGGCAAGATTCCCTGGTAACAGAGCCAGAGAGATTATAGCAATGATGCCTTGCAGGGGGTGTGCTCAGTAGACCAGGGTGCCTCTTGGCTGAAGCAGAACTAGGTCTCTCCTTCCCCCAAGGGAGCAGAATTTTCTACCAGTGTTTTCCAGAAGGAGCCCTGCTGATGCTATGGGTTAGGCATTGGGCTACTAAGTACAAGGTCAGGGGTTCGAACTAGCCAGCCCTTCTGTGGGAGTTTGGTCAGGATTCTTTTCCCATGAAGATGTACCGTCTTGGAGCCTAGGGTTGCTTTAAGTCAGAAGGATACATGCTCAGCATGTCTTAAACCAAAAGAACTGAGGAGAAAATTCAAGTCTTGAGTTGTAATACTGAACTTTTCTATGGGCAACAAATTGAATGATGTAGAGAGCATCAAGAGAAGATGGAAGAAGACCCAGAGTCACTGTACCAAAGGAACTATGACATGCCACCATTTCGGGAGGTAGCACAGGAGCAAGAACCAATGCTGCTCAAGGAAGAAGTTCAAGCTGCACTGAAAGCATTGGCCCAAAACAAGGCTCCAAGACTTTGATGGAATACCAATTGCAATATTTCAACAAGCTGGTGAAGCACTAGATGCACACGCTTGTCTGGTCCTGGAAGTTTGGAAGACAGCTGCTTGGCCCACTGTCGGGATGAGATCCATATTTGTACCCACTCCAAAGAAAGGTAACCAACAGAATGTGCAAATGAAAGACGAGGATCTTGAATATCACCTGCAAGTACAATTTTGCTGAAGATCATCCAGCAGCAGTTGCAGCAGTGCATTGACAGGCAGTGGTTCAGGCAGGACTCTGAAGGGGACCTGGAACAAGGGACATCAGATAGATCTTGGCTGAAAGCAGAGAATACCAGAAAGATGTTTACTTGCTGTGGTAGTTGCATCATCTGGTGTCGACGTGAGACTATTAAGAGTGAAGGGGTAGAGTTTAGCCTGTTCAGCTTGATGACCTCATTTGGAGGCGCTATGGAGATAAATAGCTCACTGGGGGGCCAGACCACTCTCTCTCTGCTTCGTCTCTCTGCTTGACATCCTGTTGACAAGCCACATGGAGCTACGCTGATGGAGCCAGAGTCCTGGGCCTGGGGGAGCCACATGGAGACCTATGCTAGTACTGAGATGCTTCCATCGCTACTGGATCTATAAGACTTTCCACCCACTCACCTGTGATCTTCCTGCATTCGGCATTATTGCATGGCTGCTTGAGTCTGAAGGGAATTTTTAGACTGGGCTGGGATGTTTTCTGAATATGCAATTACTCTTTATATAAAGCTCGTTCTTAAACACAAATGAGTATTTCCGGGTTTGTTTCTCTAGTCAACCCAGACTAACACACTTGTGTTTCATGGACTATGCAAAGGAATTCAGCTGTGTGGATCACAGCACGCTTTGGACAGCCTTGAGAAGAATGGAAACTCCCGAACACTTCACTGTGCTCGTGTGGAACTTGTACATGGATCAAGAGGCCATCGTGTGAACTCCTCACCATACTCCTTCTCTCACCGTGCTTACCAAACATGATGTCATTCTCCAGGGTCTGGTGTCTCCTGACAACATGTTCAGGATACATGAGATGGCCTTGCTAACCTTGCCTCTGAAGAGCATTCTGGGTGTCCTTCTGCTAAGACAGACCTGCTTGTTCGTTTGGAAGTCCATGGTGCTTTCTCCGTATTCTTTGCCAACACCATACTTCAACTGCATCGATGTTTCTTAGGGCTTCTGTATTCAGTGTCCGACTTTAACATGTTCACATGCATAGGAGGTGGTTGAACATACCTTGGATTGGGTTGTGCACAGTTTTTAAAATTTTCTTTTGGGTTATGCACATTTGAGTCCTCAAAGTGACATCTTTGTTTTTCAACACTTTAAAGAAGTCTTGTGCAGCAGATTTACCTAATACAATGTGCTGGTTGATCTCTTGGCGGTTGTTTGCATGAGCACAGATCATGGATCGAAGCAAGATACAATCCTTGAGAATTTAAATCTTTTCTCCATTTATGTTGATGTTACCTATTGGTCCAGTTGAGAAGAGTTTGGTCTTTTTTACATTGAGTTGGGATCCATACTGAAGGCTGAAATCCTTGATCTTCATCAGCAAGTGCTTCAAGTCCTTCTCACTGTCAGCAAGCAAGGTTGTGTCATCTGCATATCACAGGTTGTTAGTAAACCTCTCTCCAATCCTGGTACTGCGTTCTTCAGATAATCTAGCTTCTCTGATTAATTGTTCAGCCCATAGATTGCATAAGTATGATGAGAGGGGGATACAACCCTAATATACACCATGCCTGATTGTAAACCATGCATATTCCCTGGTTCTGTCCACACAGCTGCCTCTTGATCCATGTACAAGTTCCACATGAGCACAATCAAGTATTCGAGAACTCCCATTCCTCTCGAGGCTATTTATTGTTTGTTGTGAACCACACGGCCAAATGCCTTTGCATCATCACATGTAAACATCTTCCTGGTATCCTCTGCTCTCAGCCAAGATCTATCTGATGTTAGCAATGATAGCCCTGGTTCCATGTCCTCTCCTAAATTCGGGCTCAACTTCTGACAACTCATTGTCAATGTACTGCTACAACTGTTGTTGAATGATCGTCAGTAAAATTTTGCATGCATGTGATATTAATATGGTTCTCTAATTTACATGCTCTGTTGGTTACCTTTCTTTGGGGTGGGTACAAATATGGATCTCTTCCAGGCAGCTGGCCAAGTAGCTGTCTTTCAAATTTCTTGATATTGACAAGTGAGTGCTTCTAGTGCTTCGTCAGCTGGTTGAAACATCTCATGGTTTTCCATCAATTTGGGGGCTTTGTTTCTATCTAATGCTTTCAGTTCCGCTTTGACTTCTTCCTTCAGGAAAACTGGTTCTTGCTCATATGATACTTCTTGAAGTGGTTGAAGGTTGACTCGTTCTTTCCGGTACAGTGACCGTGTGTTCCTTCCATCTTCTCTTGATGCTTTCTGCATCATTCTGTATTTTGTTCAGAGAATTTTTCAAACTTGAGGTTTGAGTTTTTTCTTTAGTTCTTGCAGTTTGCAATATGCTGAACATGTCTCTCCTTTCTGGTTTTTCTAAGTGTAGATCATTGCTCAGTTCATTACAATATTTTACATTGTCTTCTTGAGCTGCCCATTGAAGTTTTCTGTGCAGGTATTTGACTTCATCGTTTCTTCCGTTTGCCTGGCTACTCTGCTGTTACGAGTGAGTTTCAGAGTCTCTTCCAACATCCAGCAGGACTTTTCCTGCTTGCCTCTCTTTTTAACGACCTTTTGCTTATGTCATATATGGTGTCCTGATGTCATCCACAGCGCCTCTGGTCTTCCGCCATTAGTGTTTAGTGCATCAAAAATGTTCCTGAGGTGTTCAAAATTAGGGTGTGATAGACTCAAGGTCATCTTTTGGTCCTCATGGACTTGTTTTCATTTTCTTCCACATCAACCCGAACTTGTACGTGGGCCATGGATCTGTTCCCCAGCCAGCCAGTGGCCTCATTTGACGCAGATATTGAGCTTCTCCGTGTTATTTTCCCACAGGGGTGGTCAGTCTGACTTCTGTGTATTCTATCTGGAGAAGTCCACCATATATAGTTTCCTTTTGTGTTCCTGAAAAATGGTGTTTGTTATGAACAAGTCATTGATTTTGCAAAATTCTATCATACAATCTCCCGCTTCGTTTCTGTCACCAAATCCATATTTTCCAACTACTGTTCCTTCCTCTTTGTTTCCAACTTTTGCATTCCAGTCTCCAATAATTATCAGTGCATCTTGATCGCATCTTTGATCAGTTGCAGATTAAAGGCGTTGGTAGATTTCTCTAACTTCATCACTCGCTGTCATAGTTGGTACATAAGTATAAATAATAGTTGCATTGACTGCTTTTCCTTGGGTACAGATAGACACTACCCTCAGAGACAGCATTGTACTTCAAGACAGATCTTGAGATGGATCTTTTTGGCAATGAATGCAATGCCATTCCTCTTGTTTGTGTCATTCTGATTTATTAAACCATATGATTTTCTCATTCAAATTGGCCAATACCTGTCCATTTCACCAATTGCCTATGATATTGATCTTTATATGTTCCATTTCATTTTTAATGACTTCCAATTTTCCTAAATTCATACTTCATACCTTCCACGTTCTGATTATTAATTGATGTCTGCAGCTGCTTCTTCGGATTTTGAGTTGAGCCTCATCAGCAAATGAGAGTTCACCCGGCTTGACTCATGGTCCCCTCTACTACGAGAAGGAAGCGCTCTTCTTCAGTCATATTGTGAGCGCCTTCTGACCTGACCTGAGGGGCTCATCTTCTGGCTTTATCTCCGACAACCTTCTGCTTCTATTCATTAAGTTTCAATGCTATGATACCATTGGGTTTTCGGTGGCTAAGTCCTTTAAGGGGACAGCCTGTACCCTCTTCGAGCCTGTTCTTCCTCCATGAAACGTGTTCACTTTGGGTGACCCTCCTGGTATGTGAAATACCAGTGACCTAGCTTTCAACGTCACAGCGAGGCACAAGCCACTACAGTATGACAAAATGACAGACGCGTGGTGGATCAGGATGGGAGGAAGGTTAATTAACAACCTGCAGGTGATACAGCAACCTTGCCTGCTGAATGAAAGACTTGAAGCACTTGCTGATAAAGATCAAGGCTTGCAAACCTTCCATCTGGGTTTATAAAGAAAACCCAAATCCTCCCAACAGGTAACATCAAGGTAAATGGACAAAAGATTGAAACTGTGAAGGATTTCATCTTGGTTGGATCCACAACCAATGCTCATGGAAGGTAGTGATCAAAAGATCAAGACTCATTGCATTTGGTAAATGTGCTGCACAGGACCTCTTTAAAGTATCAAAAAGCAGAGATGTGACTTTGAGGACGGAGCTGTGCCTGACTCAAGCCATGGTGTTTTCGATCGCTTCCTATGCATGTTCAAGTTGGACACTGAATAAGGAAGACCTAAGAAAAACCAATGCCCTTGAATATGGCCTTGGCAAAGGACATTGAAAGTACCATGGACTGCCCAAAGAACAAACAAATTTATCTTACAAGAAGTACAACCAGAATGCTCTTCAGAGGCAAGGCTGATGAAGCTTCATCTCATGTACTTTAGACAGCTTGTCAGGAGAGACCAGTTCCTGGAGGAGGACAGCATGCTTGGTGTGTCAGTCTGGGTACTCTAGAGAAACCAATCCACAGCAACTCAGGTATAAGAGAGAGTTTTATATAAAGGGTGAGTGTACATCAAGAAAACATCCCAACCCAGTGCTGCCCAAGCCCACAAGTCCAACATTAACCCATATGTCCAACACCAATCCACAAAGTCCTCCTCCATCTCACAAAACAGACACAACGATGCCGACTGCAGGAGGAAAGCCGAGTCAGCGAATGTGTAAGCATCTCAGCACTGGCAGGGGTCTCCACACGGGTGCTCCAGCACCCAGGGCTGCATCGGGGTAGGTCCATGTGGCTTCTCCTTGGGGAAGGTCTTGCAGGAAGTCAACCTTGCCAGCTGAAGCTGGAACTGCTAAGGCAGCTGCACCCTGGTCCGACCATCACAAAGCAAGAGACCGGAGAACTAGAAAGGCGAGGCTCACCGAGCCATTTATGCCTCCGCCCTTCAATGAAGCCCACATGTGTTTATCGGCCAGGCTGGCACAATAAACTAACTCACTTGGGAAAGTGGAGGGGCAGCTAAAAAGAGGAAGGACCTCAAGGAGATAGATTGACAGTGGGGATGCAACAGCGGACGCAAACGTAAGAGCAATGGTGAGGGTGGTGCAGGACCAGATCGGGTTCCAGTCTGTTGTAGAAAGGGTCGCCACGCGTCAGGACTCACTCAAAGCCTCCTAACAGCAACCTCTGTCATTGACTGCTGTCTCCAAGACTGGGGGAGAAGCATGACCTTCTGGGGATCAGAGGCTCTTGTCGGGGGAGCACAGTTCTCCAGAGAAGGGGGATTCTCCCTGGAGCGGGAATGAGTGTGCCAGGTCCGAGGAGATCTGGACAGGACCAAAGTGTCTGCCACACCTGGAATTGTTTCTTCATTCTCTGTTTGCCCATCTCTTTCCAAAGTGGGCAGGGTACTAGGGTGGACCGATGGACCAGTAGCCCAAGATCGAGAAAGACTCTAAGACTTGTTATTTATTTTTACTGTGTTTGGAGCCCTTGAATTACTGAGGTTTTTTTTAATTGCATCATCCTTTCTAAGGGTCGTATTGGTGTTTTCACTTGATTCTTAAGAGTTTGTGAATATACTATATATATGGATGTTTGTGAATATATATGTATGTGTGTGTATAGATATGTTCCAAACTCACTGCCATCATGTCTGTTTCAACTCCTGGTGACCTTAAAACAGAGTAGAACTGCCTGTTGGTTTTCTAAGGCTATATGTCTTTATCTTTAAGATTTGAAGCAAAAATCTCCATCTCTCTCCTGGTGGGTTTGGACTGCTGACTTTGCAGTGAGCACCCCTCTGACCCAATAAGTCACCCCCATGGCTCCTGTATATGTATATACTTGTGTATATAGATGTAGCTGTATACATAGATAGTGTGTGTGACTTACCCCCTTTAGTCACAGACACAGAGGTTCCAGACAACAGGCATGAGGAACAGGCCTCCGGAGAAGGAGGGAGGGACACCTCCAGCTTGCAGCACCCTCTGATCCCTCTCCAGGGGGAGTGTTGGGGCTCTCCTGCCCAGCTCATCCTGCTTATGTTCTGTGGAGTCTGGGTTTGGGATGCCCAGACAGCCTTCCCCCAGTGGTCCCCATTTCTCCAGGGCTGGCCTCTTGAGAGTGTTAGTGTAGGTCTCCTCCCAGACAGGGCCTAGGAATACATGGGCATTCATCTGCCCCACCTCCGGCAATCTTCCTTCACCCCAGGCAGCCCCTGTCCCCACCCTCTCTGTTCTCCCACTCTTGTCCCCAGACTTCCGGAGGCTCTGGCAGGGAGGTGGGAGGCTTGAACAGAAGCAGGGTGACTGGCATCTAACAGGTGTCCACTTCCTGCTCTCAGGGCTTCTGTGGCAGGATTCAAGGAATGCAGTGCAGGAAGTGGGATCCTGGAACTTCTGGGAGAGGTTATATACGATAAAAACTTTTCAGATCCCAAACCTTCCCTTCCACCCCTGAATCTTCCAACCAACAGCTTTCCAGAAATAATCGGATCTCTCGCCAAGCTTTTCTAACCTGGGTTCTCACCGTGTGCCCCGGGGGCGCATGTACTCCAATGTGAGTAACTCTCAAAGCTACACTGTTCGCCAGGGGACCCCTCAGTCCCCAGTCAAGCCAGCCCCTCCTCTGCCTTCTCAACACCCCTGATCCCAGACAGCAGCTACAGTGGTGGCGGGCCGGCAGCCCTCCCCAACTCTGTACCCTCTTGCCCCTCTTACCTCCTGCCTGGGATCAGAGAGGATGTGGCCAGTCCCCCCGGCATCAAGCACAGCCTGCCTCTGGACGAGGTGTTTCTTCAGATCCTTCTGGTGGTCGGAGAGGGACCAAGGCGAGAACTCTGTCTTTGGGGGTGCTATGCCCTCTTGAGGAGAGCTGTTTGCCTTTCTGGGAAGGAATTAACTAGATCAGTGATCCCTTGGGCTCCCCTCCAACCCTAATAGTCTGGGAGCACAGAAACAAGGCAGCCATGCAACTTGGTTGTCATGGTAACCAAGATACGAAATAGTCCACCAGTGGGCAACACTGGTTATTTATCTGTCAGCAGGTGGTCAGGCGGTCAGCCATGAAATGTGAGTCCCCCGGTTCACTTCCGGAAATGGACTTGGTGAACCCCATCAAGTCTGGGCCCAAGGGCCAGCATTAGTGTAGCCAGGAATAGGGCTACCAGCTACTGAATAGCCACTGTGGGCCAGGCATTGTGCGGGTGCTTTATACAGCATTCAGACACCCACTCATCCATTCAGCAAATGTTTATTGATACCCGTGCCATACCTTGTGACCGGACCTGAGGACCCAGAGATGAGGCAACAGAGGAAGACAGAATAAGGAAATGGACCAGCGCCATGCTTGCGGGAAGCACAGAGTGCTCCGGGCCCACAGAGAAGGGCATGGCTACCAAGCCTTTATAGGAAAGAAAGAGGAATGCCCAGGCTTAGACATGACATGTGTGAGCAGGAATTATCCAGGCCGAGGGCTGGGGTGGAGGACAGGCATTCTGTACACAGGATGAGTTTGCAGAAAGATGAAAGGGAGAGAGTAAGAAAATAGATAGAGGAGTGGTTGGTTGTTGGGATGGATGGATGGATGGATGGGTGGGTGGGTGGGTGGGTGGGTGGATGGATGGATGGATGGATAGATGGATGAAGACAGACTTGTTTCAGCCAACTGAAGGCGGTTCCTTCTGACTGTTGTGGAAGGGTGGTGAGAATTGCGATTAGAAACGTGACCAGGGGTCAGTTGGTGAAGAATATAGAATGTTCCACTAAAGAGCTCAGTATTTCATCTGAAACCATAGAGAGCCATGAATGGTTTTATTGGGTCGTATTTGGATCTTGGATTAATCGTATCACCTGCTCTGTGGAGCATGAGCCCTTGGGCAAGACTGAAGGCCAGGATTCCAGCAAGGGGACAGTAGTGGTTCGCCAAGTGGGGGATGATGGCAGGGGGGATGGTGAGTGAGGTGGGGATGACCGCAGAGCTGGTGAGCAGACTGGCTTTGATGATTGCTTGGAGGCAGTAGGTGAAGGCCAGGACTGAATCTAAAAGGGCTCCCAAGTTTTCCACCTGGGTGAATGGAAAGTTGGTCATGCCAGAGATGAAGAACATAAGAGGAGGAATGGTCCTTGGGGAGAGATGCTGAGTTCTGCTGGAGGCGTGGCAAGCTGGAGGTACCTAGATGCATGCCCAAGAGCAGCTGGAAGAGGCTCAAACTGGGCAGAGGGATTAGGGATTCCATAATCCGCAGGAGGAGATTGTGCCTGGAGCAGGAGTGAGTTTGTCTTAGGAGAACGATGGGAGCAAAGAGTCAAGGGCAAAGCATTTAGGGAGGAACAGAAAGATGGGGCAATTGAGGTGGATGCTGAGCAGGATAGTGACCAAGAAGGGGAGCCAAGAAAAGAGGCCTCATGGGAGCCAAAGGATGAGTTTTACACTCAAAAATCCTATAATGACCAGGCTCAGGACCGGTTGGATTTTCCTGTTTCAGAGATTGAGACTCAAGAGAAGTCAGACTCAGGGTCATATAACTAGTTAACAGCAGAGTCAGGATTTGAACACAGGTCTCTCTGACTCCAAGAGCTAATGAGTGACCTGGTTCTACTCCACCAGAGCGTGGCAGAAAGGAGATGTTTGATGACTATTGGATAGATGGGCGGACAGATGGACGGACAGACAGGCACGGGGTGGATAACTACTGTAAGCAGTGAGAAGATGCTAGAAAGAATTCAGCCGACGAGCAGAAAAACCTTGGCGTGAGCCTGGGAGCTGGTCCACAGAACGGAAGTAGCTCGGAACTTTTTATAGCCCTGCAGACGTGGCGATGATGAAGGCTTGTCTTTCCCCAACTGCTCTGCTAACGATCTTTAAAGTCCTTTCAGAGCAAGTTCCCCTGCATTCTTGCTCGCAAACGAAGGATGATTTTAGAATCCAGGCCTTTTTTATTTTTGCTAAAGTACATGATGAGCAAAATGGCCTCCCAGTCAGCACTTTCCAATTTTGAAAAGATGCTAAAAACTGATCTCTAAAGGAGACATGTCTTTCTTTTTTGTGCATCAAACGGCCTTGAGGCCCACTCAGCAGGGTGGAACGGACAAGAACAGCCCCTGAGAGGGCCGGCCGAACTGCCAAGAGCAGGGTGGGGCAAGGGCAGTGTGGGCAAGAGTGGGGCTTGGCTCAGCAGGCCCCGTCGGCCTGTCCTCATGGACAGAGCCCAGCCTGGATGCTCGCCCTCTCAGAGCACAAACAAAAGCCTCTTGCCCCTCCTGACCCAGAAGAGACCCTCGGGCAGGCACTCAGGAAGTGTCTGTTGACGGGCATCCGTGAGAGGACAGAAGCTATTATCCCACGGACACCGAGCCACCGCATTCACATGGCACCTTCACACCCAGAGTGTCCTTCAGGGGCCAGCGCAGATGCAGAGGCCACCGTTTACTAGTGGGTACCAGGAATGGGAGAAGGGGAGACGGGCGTCAGGGCTTAGGAAGCCTTGAGTTTCCGTGCCCAGTGATGGAAAACTTGACCACTGATATCCCCCCATAGCTGGACCACATGAGTAATGTCATTGATGCCGTTAATCTGTATACATGAAAATGTTAAATTGCCAAATGTTGTGGTGTGTGTGTGTGTGCTTACAACATTTTTTAAAAAAACAGGCGAGAGGAAGATTAGGAGTAATAAAACTACCTTGCACTGAGTGTGTGTTTCATGTGCCCCGTTTTAGATGCTTGAGAGGGGTGGCCTCACTGAGCCCTCCATCAGTCTCCTTTTTCACACGAGGAAGTTGAGGCCGAGGCGTGGAGAGGGTTGTGGGTGGAGCTTAACAACCTGAGACTTGCTGATGGGGCTTGAACTTGAGCCAAGCTCTGGCTCTGACGTGTGGGCCCTGAATGGGGAAGCTCTGGGGGAGTCGTCTCACGTGCTTGGGTCATGAGAGACCAGTCTCTGGAAAAGGACACCTTGCTTGGTCAAGTCAAGGGGCAGGGACAAGAGGAAGACCCTCAACAAGCCAGATGGACACAGTGGCTGTGACAGTGGGCTGGACCCTCACTGGGGTGGGGACGGCACAGGACAAGGCCGTACTTCTTTCGTTTGGTTGTGCGTGGGGTCATGGGAGTTGTAACCAGCTCAGTGGCACCTAGCAGCAGGAGCACACCAAGGGGACCTTGGCAGCTCTTTGCGCCTCCTGGAGCCTCAGTTTCTCCATATGCAAAGTGAGGGCAAGAGCCTCGGCACCTGCAGTGGGGGCCTGCTTCTGTTCCCGGTGAGCAGGGCCAATTCCCAGACTCCTCAGAGCTATTAACTTCAACCTCTTGTCTACACAAAACTGCCTCAGGGACAGCAGAGCGAAAGCCATCCCCAGAAAGGGTCAGAGAATCCAAGCTGGGCTGGGTGAGGGTGAGGTTCAGTCCTGTCCCCTCCCCTCTCTCTGCTCTGGACCAAACTCTTGTTTGGAGAACCCAGGGACACACACGTGTGCTCTGTCCGTGGTCTCGAGCCCTCTGGTATGGCCCTTGTTGACTCAGGTGTTCTTCTGTCCACAGGGGAATGACGTGCGCATCATCCTTGGCCAGTTTGACCAGAATATGGCAGCAAAGGTGTTCTGCTGTGTAAGTCACCCTGTCCCACTAGTCTGCCTTTGGGTCTCATGCTGGGGCTGGGACTGGGATCACGGGGGCTGGGTGGTTGGAAGTAGAAGTGATGTACTCACTGCTTGCTCCTTCTTTGCCAGGAGATAAATCCCCAGGGCTCAAAGAGCCAGGGACCTAGATGGACTGAACTCACATAAGCCCTGTTGGCTGGTTCTGGGTCCACCCAATGCAATCCTACTCAATGGACCCCACAGAGAACAATGCACAGATCGAGACCCCAGAGATCTCAGTGAGACAGGACGATGCAGACTGTGCCCTGTCTTTTCTGGACTCGAGGCCTTCGTTTTAGAATAAAGGATAAACTGCTGATATGACCCCGAATTCTCTTCTGGTGTGTGATAGATGACAAAGCACTTTTTTTTCCAATCTTATTTTCAATAACCACAGAAAAACTAACTCATTGCCATCAAGTTGTGTCTGATTCCTAGCGATCCTATAGGACAGGGTAGAACTGCCTCTGTGAGTTTCCATGATGGTAATTCTTGACAGGAAGAGAAAGCCTCATCTTTCTCCCAGGAGCGGCTGGTGGTATCGAACTGCTGACCTTGAGGTTAGCAGCCCAGCCTTTAAGCACTACATCACTAGGGCTTCTCAACCCCACATCCTTTTTCACAGATGAGGAAAGAGATGCCCAGGGAGGTGAGGGCGCTTGCCCAGGGGCTCTCAGCCATTGGTGGCAGAGCCACGGTCAAGGTCTTGCTTACCCAACTCAGTGTAGTTCTAAGGATTCTAACAGAAACTAGGCCGGTTTGTATCTTAATGCCCCTGCCCACCCTCTCTGTCCCCGGTGAGGATAAAAAGTGAGCCGAATGAGAGCCCTGTTGGTGGTCGTCCACCTGAGGAGACCTCCCGTTAGGCTGGGGCTACTTCAAGCACAGTCCCCAAGGCCGCAGGCCTTTGCTCTCTTGACTTCTCTGCCAATAACTTGGGCAAGTTTATTAAAAACAAAAGTGAAACAAAACAAGCAAACAAACAAAACAGGCTTATAGGCGTTGTAGAAAGCATGACATATTCTAGATGATAGAGCCTGGGTGCAAAGAACATTTGGATTTGGTTAACTCCAAGAAGGTTAAGTCTAATGGTCCTAATGTACGGTTATGATACTAGAACAAATCAAACTGCCCAGGTTCAAGGTGGCATAGCTAAGGAGTTCCTAGACGCATGACTAGAAGCCACATCAGGTGGGAGCAGCTCATCAGGAAGGCTCAGGAGCAAGGTGGCAACCTCCATGAGTCTTCTGCAGGGGTGCATTTCAGGAGCCAGTCTCTCTGGGCTCTGCTGTTTGGCGGCATGTCATCTGCTCGGCATGTCATCTGCTCGCTCTGAACCTCCGTGGGTCAAGTAAGTGGACTAGGAAGCCCTCAGTTGTCTGAGGATAGAAGGGGCCGCCATTGGGCTGGTCAGTTTCCTAACTCATGGATTTCACAGGATTGGGTGGGGCGGTTTATGGGTCCTTTAAGGGGAACAGGGGCGGTCTATTTCCATACAGAAATCTAGGGAGGAGCATTAGGAGCAAATGGAAAAGACGGAGCTAATCTTCTTCAACATTTAAATACGTTGACTTAAATGCATTCAACATTTAAATATCCCATAGGCCTTGTGCTTTATTGTCTAGAGTCCATTAAAAAAAATGGAAAAAGAGCACCCCAAATTGGAGAATGCCAGTCTTTTAGGGAAGAAACAGGATTCGATCTCCTCGGGGCTTCGCAAGGAGTATGTGTGATTGACAGAGGGTGTGTGATTGACAGAGGGTATTGATCCAATGAGGGAAACAGTCATTTCTGCAGGAAATTAGTACAGTCCATGCGACGCCCGCACAGTGCACGCCGGCCAGCCGCACTGTCGAGAAGCGCAGATACACCTCAGGCTTTGATCCAGGCCAGAGCCAGCCGGGCCTGCTTCCCACTCGCTGCTCTCTGAGCCCAAAGCCCCACAGCACGGGGACACCACTGCCTGCGCACCCACCTTCCTCCTGGCTTAGAGATGGCTTTCTTTGAGTGGCTTCCCCGACGGCCTCGCCCCCTGAGGAATTTCTGCGAGGTTTCTGGTGGGAGGTTATTCCAGGCCTCGGGACACAGGGTCTCCTCTTCCAGCCCAGCAGAGGGGCTGCCCAATGTCTTCATCCTGGGTCTGTGATGGAGGAGGGGCTCAAGGACCCACACCCACACCCAAGAGAGCCAATGGGGGCAACTAAGTCTGTCCCGTCCAAGGGCTGCGGTGCAAAGTGTGTGTGTGGCTGTGTCCTGGAGTCGGGGCCTGCCCCACGGTGGGAGCTCAGGCTCCCCCAAATGCAGGGCCTCCCTAGGGCTCTGTGGCACGGGGCCGTTCAGCTCCCACAGTGGAGGTTCTCTGCTTTTCCTCTGTCCACGGGGGTCATCTCCACTCTCAAGCACTCCGCCCTGAGGTCTGCTTTCTCCTCTGCCAGCTGTGTGACCCCAGGCAGGTCCCTTTAGGGCTCCAATCCCAGATCCTTCACCTGGAAAAGGACTATTTTGGTCCCACCTTCCTCTACCTCCCAAACTCCAAACCATACTTCCTGCCACCAATTCAATCCTGACTCATAGCCACCCTCTGGGACAGGGTAGATAGAACTGCCCGGCTGCGTTCCTGGGTCTGTAACTCTTTATGGGAGCAGACAGCCTCATCTTTCTCCCAAGGAGCAGTTGGTAGTTTTGAACTGCCAACCTTCCAGTTAGTAGTCTGACACATAACCACTAGGCTACCAGCGCTCATAGGCCTCAAAGGGCTTTATTCTTCTCAATTGTTGTGAATCTTGATGAAAGACCAAAATGTCCTTTCTGCAGGTCAGGGAGGTGGCAAATGGAAGAGAAATAAAACAAGGAATGGGATTTTAGCCCCAAAGCCCTGTGGCAGAAGGTCACTCAGCTCCTGCACAGCAAGAGCACCCGCGGCACTTTGCTTTCCTGCGGCTTGCCAACAGATAGAGCCAAGGCTCTGTGGGGCGGCCTTTGACATGTGGTAGGGTCTCGCTTGGCAGCCCACAGGTCCTGAGACCACACTCCGACCAGAGACCGAGGAAATGCCAGCTGAGGAGACCAAGTGAACTCCGTCTCTCAGCACCACGTAGAGGGCCCTCTGCGCCAGGTGCCCTGCTAGGTTCTGGGGAGCCAGGGCAGGGTCAGGCAGGCTCTGAGTGTCCTGTCAACCCTGGTGAGGGGGCAGGTGGGGAGAATGTTCCTCCATTTCTGAGACTGGACAGTAACTCGTGGTGAGCAGGCAGGGCTATTGGGGGGCCTGGCCTCTCCTTTGTGAACAGGCTCTGGCTTAGCATCATGGAGCCTAAGTGGGGAGCGCTGGGAGCCTGCCCAGAGCCCAAAGAGAACCCTCAGGCTGCTTTCCCCATGTCCTCCCACCCTCTCACACTGTCCCTGTTCTAGGTCCAGAAACACGAGGCAGTGTGACGTCCGTTACTGCCCAACATGCCCTTCTAATGTAGGTGGCCCCCCAGGAACAAGTTGCAGAGCCGTGTGTGGGCAAGGTGCAGAGAGCACTGCTATCCGTGGGAATTTCGATCACCGGTGCAACCTGACCTCCATTGAAAAGCTTCATTCCAGACCCCATCCCTAATGGAACGTGCCATTCCAAGAAGTGGGATTTTCTGGGTGCATCTAAGCTCTCAGCAGGCTTTTACCACCTAAAATAACTGCCGGGAGAGTCGAGCCAAGTAGCTGTCCATTCAAATATTCTAGTGACTTTTTTCCTTCCTCCTATTTTGCTTAAGCAGGAAGGAGACATTGTATCTCAAGGGGCTCAGACTTGTCAGACCCAGGTTCCAGGCCTGGGTCTGCGTTTCTCCCGTCTGCGTGCCCTTGGAGGCCGGCCTCCCCTGTCTGATCTAGAGCTTCCTCGTCATACGCCCCGTCCCACCGCCTCACAGGGTGAACGCAAGCGATGATCCAGGAGAGTGTCTGTGGTGTGTGTGAACGTGAGGGCGCCGAGGGAGGATCTGGGTTTTGGTGCACACCCAGCTCTGGGAAAGATCCAGAGAGGATGTTCTGTTTGCCAAGTGGCATTTTACAGAAACTGCCTGCTCAGCTTGACTTGTCTTGGCCCCTTGCAAGGTTTGCAAGCTCACCCTGAATTGTGTTTGGAGGTTACAGCCTCAGCTTTCTGGAAGGTTCTGTGCAGCAGGACTTCATGAAAGCTGCTGGAATTGGCCGCCGGGATGCTGTTGATACCCAGCCAGCTGATTTGACAGCATCCCCATACACAGCCCCTTGTGATGCGCTTTGGTTTTAAGGCTAAAGAAAACATTTTGTTTACCCCTGAGAATCTGGCTTGTTTTCTCCTTATTAAGAGAGAGCTTGTTGCCCTTTCCTCTTGGGCCACGAGGAAGTGTAGCGTGAAATATGCTGCTTGTGTATGGTCTATCGTCTCTTCCTTTACCTGGAACCTCGTATAGCATGTGGTGTCCCCAGCGAGCCCTTATGTGTTATGTTTTATCCCGTGTTGATTATCTTCTTATACATGTTGCCCAGAAACCACCTTGGGTCCTTTGAGAGGTGGCAAGGAGTTAGACCCAACAAACAGAACCATGATTCAACCATACCCTCCACTCCTTGATGCGTGTTTGACTGGTGATGCCTTCGTGGTCTCCCATCTGTTTCAGGCGTACGAGGAGAACATGTATGGAAGTAAGTACCAGTGGATCATCCCGGGCTGGTACGAGCCTTTCTGGTGGGAGCAGGTGCACACGGAGGCCAACTCGTCCCGCTGCCTCCACAAGCACCGGCTGGCCGCCATGGAGGGCTACATCGGCGTGGACTTCGAGCCGCTGAGTTCCAAACAGATCAAGACCATCTCTGGGAAGGTCAGTACCTTGGTCTACTCGTTGCCGCCCCCAGGCCCTTCTGCTTGATCATTCGGTCTGCAAATGCTGTCCTGCACGCGCGTGTGTGTGTGTGTGTGTGTGTGTGTGTGTGTGTATCACCCGAGCAACATGCGGCTTCCACGCACACGCAAGAGGTGGCTGCACTCAAGGTGCATTGGCTTGGAATTGAACGGGAATCGCTTATGTGGGAGGTGAAAATTCTACTCCTAAGCCTCGCAGCTTACCCCTCGTCTGCGTATTTCCCCCAGCAGGGTAGAAACGATAGTTCTGGACTTCCAGGAGGATGGGTGACAGACTGTGCCTTGGTCTAGCTTGGCGCTGTCATGACTGGGGCAGGTGTTACAGTGTTCCCGGGACTAGCGTCACCCTTAGTCTTGACAGGAATTACACTGATTGTGAATGGGGTGCTTGCCACCTACCTTAACATGCATCCCACATTACCTGGCCCTCATAGGAACCTTGCTGCTAACTGCAAGATCAGCAGCTCAAAACCTGCAGCCACTCTGAGAAAGTCCGGACTTTCTACTTCCTTAAAGCATCAGAGTCTCCAAAACTCACAGGGACAGTCCTGCCCTGTCCTACAGGGCAGATTTGGCATTGACTCAATGGCAATGAATATCAGGTCCTCAGATGAGCCCAATGAGATAAGGGGGCAGGTGTTACTTCTCCCAATTGGAGCGTGAGAACGCAGGACAGACGGCCCTGGGCACGCTTGCAGCATGCATCTCTCCATTGTGCCAACAGCTCAGACACAGAGATATACAGAATTCTCTCCTGTCTTCTCTGAGTTCGTGAGGATTGTTAAATTCTCCACACTACCCCAGGGCTTTTACAGGTCCTATTTCTTTTAAAGATAGGCTTCACATCCTAGTGAAGTAAATAACATATAGAATATAAACCTATACGTATGGTAACATAAAAATCATATGTACATCTGTAAATTTCATGTTCATTATCTAATCTCAACCAGAGCCAACCCCACACAAATTATTTATCGATTTGTCAAATTAAAAAAAAAAACAAACTTAGAACAGGCAAATCATTAGGACACAGTTTGTAAACAACACTTTAGATCGTGCTGGTTTCTGGAAGATTCGGGGGCGGG
>NW_022111310.1:2980687-2993332 GCF_000313985.2 Echinops telfairi | reverse complement strand
GGGGCCTCTGGTTAGAAAAAGTGGAAAGATAGGTTTAATACATATCAAAACATCAAGCTGTTCAATAGTAAGTAGAAACAACTGGCAATTCATTTTATTCCAGTGAATGCTATTTTTAAAAGTTATTTTTAGTTTATTAAAGAAGACTTAGTGTCCAAGGGTACCCCTTGTTTTCATCTAAAAATAGTATCAAGTATGAGAAACACACACACATTCACCAAAATAAGACAGATGGTATAATGACTACACTGAAAGACCGGGGGACTGAAGGCTGAAGTCATTGTGCCCGGATCTGAGCAGCTAAGTGGGGCAAGGTCCCCAAGTGTCGGGACAGGGCCTGGAACACCTGCTCTCAGGAGCCTGGGGTTTGCCCTGCGAGTCGGGGTGGCATCAGGGATGCAAAGCTGTACACAGGAATGTGATTTAGAGAGATCATGTTTCGAGATATTTTTCGAGGGAAATAGTTTGACATTTATAACAACATTCATCAGATCATAAACTTTCTTTATTTAAAAAAATGGGGGGGGGGTCGGTGAGGAGGTTGGCCTGTTTCTCAGTGGACACTTTGGAGCTGTGCTCGGGCTCCTCACTGCACCCCAGAACGGTCAGCGGCCCCCTCGTGGGCCTCGGGGGTGGGGCCTGGCCACGGGGGCAGAGGCCATTGCAGGAGTCCCCACCCCTGTCCCTGGGGTCTTTGAGGCAAGAGGCAGAGTCTCTTACATGATCCTGCAGTTCCAAAATCATTGACATCATCCGGGGAATCAGCGGGGCTTGGGCTGCCCTCGAGAACATGTTCTCCTGTCTCCAAGCCCATTCTCAAATCCTTCCCACGGCTTCCCTGACAGTCCCTCTGAGCCTTTACCCAGTCCTGCTGAGCCCGGGCAGGGCCTGCTGGCCCCTCTCCCACTCATAGCCCTTCATAGCTTTGGGAGCACTGGCCACATCGCTGGAGGCGTCCATCCTCCATACTAAATAGCCCCAAGGGCTGAGACTAGGAGCAAAATTCCAAGGGGTGCCCAGAGTCTCAAGATGGCATTAATTTGTTAAGTCAAAATTAACACACACATACAAGCTCATGATAAGAAAAATGTACGCATTTGCGTTAAATCAAACAGGACACGGCGCTGCCCTGCCATGACCTACCTCCTCACCACCCCCCAAGACTCCCCCCTCTGGATGTCTCTTCATAGAAAATTTTGTTCACCAGGGGTTTCCTTTTTTTCCTTATTGGTTATTTTTCAACGTTACGCTAAAATATTACTCTCTGGGTTACTCAGTGTTGTTGGCTTCGGTCCTGAGCCTGGAGCGAGTCCATTCCTTGCCACCCCACAGCGCTGGCCCCGGGCACGGCCTGCCCCCGCCTGTGCTCTTGTGGAAAGAGGACGGGACTGGGAGCCAAATAAAGCATCTCTGGTTGTGATCTGACCACAAGTCAGCATCCCCACCACCAGAAGCCGCTGTCGGCGGAAGTCCTGGAGCATCCAGACCTGCTTCCTGAGTCTGAGTTCGTGTTGGTCCACCCGAGTGGCTCAGGGCCCTCGTGTTCCGGGCCCTGCCAGTGCCCGTGAAGACAAGCAGAGGTAGCTTTTTAGCAAGCAATGGGCTCTTGCCAGCCTCACCATTGTGCAGATGGAGAAACTGAGGAGCAGAGAGAAGGACCACCCCTGGGGCCCCTCTCTGATGACAGCACCCTCCACACTCCAGACAGGCAGGCAGGAAGGGAGGACGGCAAACACCGGTCATTTCGACCCGATGCCCGGGGACCCTTTCTGTGTGCAGCCAGCCAGGTCTTCCTCTAATTCTGCAGCTTCGTCTTGAACAACGGTTGAGCAGCGATCTCTGCTCCGTTGTTTGGGGCTTTCTCTTCAGAAATGCCAAGAGTTTGGGGGCTGTTTGGCGGGGGGGAGTGTTTCCTAGTATGTGAGCATTATGTGAGCATTATTACGTTTTGACCTGTCTCTTCCATCCCTACAACCTTCTCTCTGGCTCTTTTCATTTCTCTCTGGCTCCTTGGGTTGCTTTTGTGGGTGAAGAGTGGTTCTCAGTGTTGAGATTCGGCGGCTTGTCTTTGATGCGGAAAGAAATTCATTTCCCCATATTTTCTTTCCTCCCCCGTCCCACCAACTGAGTCTTCCTTTATTATTATTATTTGCCTTTTTTCTTTCAGAAGCCAGAGGTACTTAGGAGACTGTCCCTTTAAATTTAATCTGTGGCTTTAAGTAGACGCAGGGGTCCTCAAACTTTTTAAACAGGGGGCCAGTTCACTGTCCCTCAGACCCATTGGAGGGCCGGACTATCGTTTAAAAAAACTATGAACAAATTCCTATGCACACTGCACATATCTTATTTTGAAGTTAAAAAACAAAACGGGCAAAAACACCTGGCAGGCCGGATAAATGTCCTCGGCGGGCCACAGTTTGAGGACCCCTGAAGTAATGTTTGACCTTTTCTACAGTGCCTGTTTCATTGCAGGCCTGGCCCTCTGTATGGTATCAGACCCTTTAAATCAGGGGTCCTCAAACTTTTTAAACAGGGGGCCAGTTCACTGCAGACCGTTGGAGGGCTGGACTATAGTTAAAAAAAACTATACAAATTCCTATGCACACTGGACGAGTCGGCTGCGAAGCAGGACAGGCAGTGTTGGCCAAAACACTCGGAGGGCCGGATAAATGTCCTCGGCAGGCCACATGTGGCCCGCAGGCCGTAGTTTGGGGACCCCTGCTTGAAATAATGGACTTTGAAATTCCCTTTCTCTAGTAAGTGCTCAGACCTGTCCAGTCATAGGACTGGAGCAGTCCGGTTTTCTTAGGAGTGGACTGGTCTTTCTGGTAGGAACTGGTTGCAGCTTGCCCTTCCTTCACACCCGCCTTCTGTCCCTTCACCGTCTCAGGCTGCCTTTGCCTGCCACGAGAGCGTGCACCCGTGCGCGCGTGACGGGACTGTTGTGCTGGCCGTTGTTCAGCTCACTCTGTCACTTGGCCGTTTTGCTGCTTCAATATTCTCTGTCTTCAGGGATGGGGGAGAGTGTGGTTTTGTGTACAATTTTTGTAGCTATGATGCTATTTCATCTACGAGCAGTTTGGGGGATGGAGCGTGGGGGAGATTAATTACTACACAGCCTCCGTTGTCTTTAGCTACCTGGATGTGCCCTAGTTGGTGTTTTTCAAGGAGAAGAAAGTATTTTCATGAAGTTCACCCCAAGGTCTTTAATAAACCATTCTCATTTTGTTTTGTACGAGCTTTGCCGGTTTACCTTTCGCATTTATATGTAAGTTGTTCTTAGGGTTCAGAACCCCTGAGCTGGTCCTGACCCACAGTGACCCCGTGAGCAACAGGACTAAGCGCTGCCCGGTCCTGTGCGGTCCCCACAATTGTTCCTGTGTCTGAGCGCGTGGATGCAACCGCGGTGTCAATGCACCTTGCCGAGGGCTCCTCTGTCTTGCTGCCCTCTAGCAAGCCGGCTGTAAAATCAGTCTGCAGTGGACTTCGGTGCAGAGAAGTGAGGTCAGCAGCAGGATTCCCACACTCTTCCATAGGGATGTCTAATTGATCCAGCAGCCATTATTGAAAAGCCCACCCTTTCCCATACCGACTTATCATAAATCAAATGACCACTTGGTTATTCTTGGCTCTGCATTTCTACACACAAGAGTCTTCAGAAAGTTTATGGGGCAAGAGATGTAAAAGAACATGGGATTTTCCCGTGAACTTTTTGAAGCTCCCTCATGCATGGTAACATCAGCTTATTAATTGACACACACATGCGCAAAGCTGCTGTGTTTCTTATCGATATTTTTACTGAATCCATAGACTGACTTAGAGAACATTGACATCCTGATAATACTGAATACCCAGTCCGTGGGTTTGTCTCCCCTTGCATCTAGTTCGGCTCTTTGATTTCTCTCGGAAGCGATTTTGGTTTTCTAGATGGAATTCTTGCACATCTTTTCCCGGATGGTTTCTCGGCATGCGTTTTGGCAAGTGTGTGTGCACACTTGGTGTGTAATACTCGGGAGTAGAGTCAGAAGCTATGCATGTTTGCAGCCTTGCTGGACATTACCACATGCCTTCCGAAGGGGTTGTACTGATTTTCACACCCCTGGCTGTGATGGGGAGTTCCAGTTGGTTCTCACCCCAATACCGATATTGTCAGCTTTTAAATTTTAACTCGTCTGGTGGGTGTATGACGGCATCGTTTCAGTTTGCGTGTCCCTGAAGACCAGTGAAGTTGATGCCTTTTCCTAGTTTTATTAGCTGGTTTTATATCCTCTTCAAGTCTTGTTCTCATTTTCTTATTGTCTTCTCTGGTTTTGATTGATTCGTGGAAGCATTTTTTATATTCTTAATGTTGGTTCTTTGATAGCTATACATAGTACTCCTGTCTTCCGTCCTCTAGACTTGCCCTTTCTCTGTAAATGATGGATTTGGGTGAGTGGAAAGTTTTCATTTTGTTGGGGTGCAATTGACCAGTCTTCCTCTTCACTGTTAGTGTCCTGCTGAAGGCATCATTGTCCACCCCGAGGGGATAGAGATTTTTTTCCCCATTTTGTCTTTTAGAGGGCTTTAGTTCACCTTTCACATTTAGATCTAGAACTGATGTGGCACTGATTTCATGAATGGCCCGAGGCCTGTTGAGGATTTTTTCTGAAAGACTAATGATTCAGGTGTCAGAGGAAACCGGTCTCTAACAACCGAGGGGTCTGAAGGCGGCGCAATTGTACAGAGATAATATATAAAGGTCATAGTAAGGTCATAGAAGATAGGAGGGAGACTAAAATAAAGGAGTCAGACACAATGCATGGTAGCATGCTCACGTCAGCCCCTCTTGGTCGTCCATGTGGAGGAGGGAGAAGAGAGAGCAGGAGAAAGAGGGAGTCTTTACTGTCTTGGGATATTTATAGGTGGCCACAGACATGCACATTCAGTAGTGACATACGTCACAAGGTGGGTGGTAGCTGCACTAAGGTCCCTGAGCTCACAGGTGAAGGCCCTAATACCTGCATTGTGGGAAGGAGTGAGGGAGCTGGGTAACATGGTGGAAGGAGATAGCAATAGGATACCTGCTTCCGTAGGGAGATAAAATCAACCGTGTGCACACGTTAAGGCAGCACAGCTGTTAGGGAGAATCTGTGGGAACAATATTTAAAGCAGGATAATGTACTTGGACTTTATCTCTAACTTAGCAAAATGGTGGCTTTCCTACCGTGGAATACTAGCTTTCCAGCTTCCCTCTGTGATAAGTTAGGGAATATAGTCCTTGTCATATTTCCCTCAGTGTTAGTTTCCCACATTCAAGAATATTCAAGCCCATCACCACCCGACCCCAAACTACAGTGTTACCCTGAAAACCAAATGGGTGTGGGTCTGTTTTAGACTCTCAGTTCTCTTCCATTGGTCCATCTGCCAGTCCTTGCACCAACATCTCACTGTCTTAATTACCAAGACTTTAGTGTAGCACCTGCTGCCTGATAATAAAAGTCCTTTGTCTTTGTTTTTGTGGGTTTTTTTCTTCATCGTTTTATTAGGGGCTCATACAATCCTTATCACAATCCATATATACATCAATTGTGTAAAGCATATTTGTACATTCATTGCCCTCATCATTCTCAAAACATTTGCTCTCCACTTAAGCCCCTGGCATCAGCTCCTCACTTTTCCCTTTCCTACCCGTTCCCTCCTCCCTCATGAGCCCTTGATAATGTATAAATTATTATTTTGTCATATCTTGCCCTGTCCTACATCTCCCTTCACCCACTTTTCTATTGTCCGTCCCCCAGGGAGGAGGTCACATGTAGATCCTTGTAATCAGTTTCCCCTTTCCAACCCACCCTCTCTCTACGCTCCCAGTATCGCCACTCACACCACTGGTCCTGAAGGGATCATCCGCCCTGGATTCCCTGTGTTTCCAGTTCCTATCTGTACCAGTGTACATCCTCTGATCTAGCCAGACTTGCAAGGTAGAATTGGGATCATGACAGTGGGGGAGGAAGCATATAGGAACTAGAGGAAAGTTGTATTTTTCATTGTTGCTACATCGCACCCTGACTGGCTTGTCTCCTCCCCAAGACACCTCTGCAAGGGGATGTCTAGTGGCCTATTAATGGGCTTTGGGTCTCCACTCCGCACTCCCCCACCTCATTCACTACGGTAAGATTTTTTGTTCTGATGATGCCTGATCCCTGATCCCTTCAGCACCTCGTGATCACACAGGCTGGTGTCACAGGCTGGTGTGCTTCTTCCATGTGGGCTTTGTTGCTTCTGAGCTTGATGGCCGCTTGTTTGCCTTCAAGCCTTTAACATCCTTGGTGTTCTTGGATCTAATAGCATTGTTCACTGACATCTACTCAGTTCTTTACACTCGTTCCTGCACGTTCTCGCCCTCTTTCTGTTGTTCTGCTTCGGGGGTTTCTCTCTGACTGAGAAGGTCTTTTGGCCTTTCAGTGTGAGTTTACCAGAGGTCAGTTTGGTCTGTTTCTGTTTATCTGAGATTTGCTTCCACTTCCATTTTGAGGACTATGTTAACTGAGTCTAGGACTTTAGATTGTCTTATTTTATTGTAGCACTTACAGTGACATTCATTGTCTTCTGGATTCCATTGTTCCTGTGAAGTCAACTGTCAGCTTTATTGTTGCTCTTTGAAAGGAATATGTCTGTTTCTCCAGCTGCTTTTAAAATGTTCTCAAAGCTTTGGTCCACACCAACTTTACTGTGTTGTGACAAAGGCAGGTTTTATCCTAATCAGAGTTGACAGAGATTCATAGAATTTCAAGAATCCGTAGATTGATACTGGGGAAACCTTAGAATCGTAACCCTTTAAATGTTGTTTTCTGCCTACACTAGGAAACCAATTATACATATATTATCTCTTTTCAACAGACTCCATGTATTTATTACATTTATTTCTTCTTTTCCATGTTGTTTTAGTATGATTATATACAACCATCCAGTCTTCCGGTTCACGAACCTACCGTCTGCCTTGTTTAATGTGCTGCGTAACCCCTCCATTGCATCCTTAATTCTGAGGGTGTCAGTGAGTCTGCCACCATCTAAAACCTAGAGTTTAGGATCAGGTAGACGAAATATTCTCTAAGGTGCCTTCCAAATGAGACTCCGTGATTCCAACATCCTATGTGGGAAGCTAGAGAGAAATTCTGCCAGTGTTGCCTCTGGGGTGCTGAGCTGAGCCTGTGGAAGGGGGTGGGTTAATCCTTCTCATTCTCCTCCTCTCTTCTGTCCGTAAGGGTCCTGCCTTTGTTTCCCAGGGCTGCTGTACCAATGTCTCACAGAACTGTATTCTCTCCCAGCTTTGGGGGCTGGAGGTTCAACTTCAAGGTGGCAGCATGTCCAGGTTGACTCTGAAGCCTCTGGGAAAGAATCCTTGCCTTCCTTGTTCTACCGTCTGGTGTTGCCAGCTATCCTGGGCTTGTGGACACATCACTCCAATGTCTGTCTGTGTTGTCACATGACCTTCTTCCTATGTGTTTCTAGTAGTCTTCCTGTAAGGATCCTCATTATTGGACTCAGCGCCACCCTCATTCCGTACGGTGCATCCAAATGAGGTGGCGCATTCACAGGCCCCGGGGATTAGAAATTGAACGTTTCTTTTTGTCAGTCACCAGTCAGCTCACAACAGCCGCCGCCTTCAGCAAGCAGGGCTCAGCCTGTTTCTGTTGGGGTGGCAGACCCGGGCAGTTGAGTCACGTCATGAAGGAGGACATTGGGGTGAACTAGTCTAGGAACAGAAACCCTGTTTATAATGTGGTTCCTGTGGGGAAATGTGGTCCAAATTCTCATAATCTCCTTTCAAACATATGCTGAGGACAACATGCCGGAAATGGAGAACTGTCTGTATCAGGTTATTTTCTCAGAAAGTTTTCGTCTCCGGGATACATAATTAATCAGCTCTTTGCTTCAGCTTTACAAGTGGAAGAGAGTCTTCTGTCCTGAGTAATTGGAGACCTGCTTTCAGGACAAGGGTTGCTTTCTCAGACAATTGTGAGAGCCTTTCTCCCTGCCGTGCTTGTTTGTCCAGGGGAAATTGGAGCTGGCTTCACCTGGGGACAGTGATGGATGGCCTTAGATATAATGTAGTAGCAATGACTTCTTCAACAGGTTCCTCACACTGACAGCAGGAATGAGGTCACCTTTCAGAGCTTGGCCACACCTGTGCTGTAGTCCAAGTCTCTACCAACCGTAATGAGGTAAACAGCCAGATTCCTCATTTCCTCGCCTCCTCCGCCCTTCTACCCCAGAAGAAAGAACAATGTTATAAGATAGAAAAAGATACGGACTCGCAAGTGGCACATTAAATATATTTTATATAACTGATATTCATGGTTTTACATCTAAACCCAAACCAACCATGCAGTTATTGATTGATTTTTTAAAAATAAAATGTGAGGAAAGTCACTAGGACACATTTTATAAACAACCAATGCTTTCGATCATTCTGGCATCTGGAAAAGTCCTGGAGAAACCTTGGCTTTGTAAAAGAAGTGCTTTTTTGGTACCAAAAGCCGTGGCTATACATCTTTTAAACTGAAATGCTGAATCATGAGGCAAAACCATTGATTTTGTTTCAGCAAATGCCACTTTTAAAGGTTCTTTTTCACTTACTAAAAGACAGTAGGAACTAGGGATACCTCATATTTAATCTAAAAATAACATGTATGAAGGAAGTACAAACAGGATTTAGAGGTCCTTCAGAACAGATGGCACAGGAGTAAGCTGACAGGCTTAAGGACCCGCAAACCCAACCTGCTGCCATCAAGTCCGTCCCGGCTTGCGATGACCCATCCAGGGCTCCTGAGACTGGATATCGCTGTGGGAGCAGACAGCCTCCTGTCTCCTGCAGCGTGGCCGATAGGTTTGGACCACACACCGCCTACCTGCAGCGAAGCAGACCAATGTCTAGCCGACAGCACTAAAGGATTACACCTGAGGCAGACAAACAAGGCAACCGAGACGTAAAAAAGTTGCAGGATGGGGCAGTAAGGGGGGCGGGAAATCTTCCCTGAAAAGAGGCAGGTGTTGATGTGAATGCTGGGATTGTCATACAGTGAGCAAGCGGAGCTTTCCAGAAGAGGCGTGAGGTGCAAGGAAATCGAAGGGCCCCAAAGGTTTATGGGAGAGACCTTCTTGGGATGAGCCATTCCCTGCTCCCCAGCATATGTGCAAGTGTCCCAGGATGATGGCACTGCAGTGGAAGCCAGCCCGATGGGAAGTCGGGGTGGGGCGGGGTGACTAACTGGGATGCTGGTCTCAAATCTGAAGGGAGTTTCTGCTGTGCTCTTGGATTGATGATGGCAGGCTGGGGTCCATATCTGAGGGAAATGGCGAAAGGAGAAGGCCTGAGCCGTCTCGTGGCCACAGACCAAAAGCAAGGAGGTGGGTCCCTTGCTGCTCAGGGTCAGGTTGGGAGGGACACCACTCATGCAGGACTCAAGGCAGCCCTGGGCAGCCCCGCTCCATGAAAGCCGTGAACCAAGAGCAAGACACCGACCCACAGTGCCAGCCAGGGATCCCGCCCGCCTCTGGTGGTCCGCTGCACCTCACCTCCATCTCGGGTGCTGGAGCCAGTCCCAGCATCGGGCAGTGGTTTCCAGAGAGCACTTATGAGGTGGGGGGGCGCCGGAAGGAAAAGTTACGGCTTCTGAGGCATCGATGCTTCTGTGAAGGGCGATGGGAAAGTTTGGATATGGGCAGCGATGAGTTCTTGTGAGCAACATGATCCCGTAACCCATATCACTGAATGGTACCCCTGACAGGCGTTGAGGTGGCAACTGTTTGGTTACCCATAGATTGACCACAGGAAAAGCAAGGGTGCCCCCAAAAGTCAATGATGAACGACCTAAGAGAGGTGCAGGGAAAGGCTTGTCTGCACACACACACACACACAGCGATTGTGGGCAGGCCTCAGGACCATCGTGTGTCAGGTTGGACAAGGTGGGTGAGGGGGTGACTATCTCTAAGTGCTTTCTCAGTATGAAGCCAGGAGAGGCAATGGTTTCCCAGTGGGATTTGCCCCAAGGAGGGTTTTCCAAAGGCTGGAATCACAAGGCGGTTTCATTACTTGGCAGCCACCGTCGGAATGTTAACATCATCGATGAAATTCTTTCCTGGAATTCAGCTCAGTGTAAGAAAAGCAACACTCTTTTTTATTTTCTTCCCCTAACCGTTTTACTGGCAAGTAGCTTGCATATCATATTACTCAATAGTTCGATCATTCAATCATATCACGGAGAATTGAACAATCAGCCCCGGGTCGAGTTTAGAGCGTGCTCTTTAATGCTGGCTGTTTGCAGACACTCCTGTATCATGGGTGATTGACAGGAGAGAGAAAGGGGATAGAGGTCAGAGCCATACCGGCCCTCTCACCTGGCCTGCTTACCCCCAGGCCTTAGGACCTCCTTGCTCAACCCGCACAGGGCTCAGAACCCAGAGGTCACAGGGCCATGGCCGCTGCGAGCTGCTGTCCCTAGACCATGCCCCAGTGTCCCCACCTGATCAGCTGGAGCTCCTTCCTGGGCCTGAGGGTCCCCTTCAGTAGTCTTTCTTCTTGAGGCTCCTCTGTGCCTCCAGGGGACCCTGGGGGCTGCCGATGCTGGGACAGGAGATGTGGAAGGGCTTGGATGGGGTGGGGTGGGAGATGACAGCAATAGGGTGGGCCACAAAGCCAGGCTGGCTCTCCCCAGGACTGTGTCCACTCAATGCTCTGAGGAAGCCAAGCATGTCGAGTGCGGACCTGGCCTTCCAGATCACTCGTCGTCGCCAGTCAGTGAGTCCGTCCCAACTCCCAGTGACCCAATGTGACGGAGCAGAAGGCCACTGAGGGATTTGACCCACCAACCTTGCCTTTAGTCACGAAGTGCTTAGCCCACGGTGCCACCAAATCTCCTAGGAAGGTGCCTTTGGAACAGCAGGGAGATAGACCATATTTTACTGAATAGTTGGTTCGCTTGAGCTACACAACTTAGCTGTTTGAACGCGTGACCTTTGCCCTCCACCCTGCAGCCCCAAATCTCTGCAGCTCTCCAGGGCAGGGCTGGTTGGGATGTTTTATTCCCTCTCCTCCAGCTTTTGTGGACACCAGAGTCACATAGCCAGCCAGGGTTCCAGTTTCAGCCAGGCCTCTCACGACCTGCACGCCCTCGGCAGCCAGTCGATTTGGGGGCCGTGTGAAAAGGAAAGCAGTAAGAAAACCAGTAAGAGATCACGCCTGCCCGGGCCCAGCTCAGTAGATGCTGGACCCCTGCTGCCGGCGTCGTGTGCCTGACGTCCCCGGAGCTCTCACTTGGCATGTCTTGGACCATTTGATTTGCAGACTCCGCAGCAGTATGAGAGAGAGTACAACAACAAGCGGTCCGGCGTGGGGCCCAGCAAGTTCCACGGGTACGCCTACGACGGAATCTGGGTCATCGCGAAGACGCTGCAGAGGGCCATGGGGGCCCTGCACGCCGGCAGCCGGCACCAGCGGATCCAGGACTTCAACTACACAGACCACACCCTGGGCAGGATCATCCTCAATGCCATGAACGAGACCAACTTCTTCGGGGTCACGGTGAGTCCCAGGCCTCTGGCCGCTGGTTCCCTTCCTGCCCTATGGAGACTCCCCACGCAATGAGGTGGGGGGGCAGTCTGGGGTCTGCACCCTCTGAGGTGTGGCCCATCCTCTTAGAACAGTGGTTCTCAACTTTCTTAATGCCCCAACCCTTAATACAGTTCCTTATGTTGTGCTGACCCCCCATCCATAAAATTATTTTCATTGCTACTTCATCACTGTAATTTTGCTACTGTTATGAATCGGGCGACCCCCCGTGAAAGGGTCTTTGACCCTCAAAGGGGTCGCGACCCACAGGTTGAGAACCGCTGTCTTAGATTGTTGTAACAACTTTTTGTGAGTTTAGGGTTTTTGGCTGGTCTAAAGGCAGACTCAGGGCATGCTCTTGGCACATGTTGGAGAATGTTTTCTGTGACTCATCAATAACCATGGGAAGAGTGAACTGTGTGGTTCACAAGACAACTAGAGTTTACCCAGTAGTATGGTGACCCAAAGTCCAAATCAAATCCCAGGCCTCCCACATGCAAATTACCTTCTTTGAGCCCCCTTTGGTTTGGGGGCTTGGAGTTTGTTTGTTTGTTTGTTTGTTTGTTTGTTTCATTCATTCACTGAATAGGGGTCATAGGTACCTACCACAAGGTCAAGATAAGCCATTGTAGAGAATAAGTGGCTAATGTTTGCTGAGCAAGCGACTTTCTCTGAGGCTCGCATTTCTTGCATGGAAGATGGGGTGAAAAATGGATGTCTGGAAGGGGAGGTGGTGAAATTGGCAATCATAATCGCCGTTAATATTTATGTCTCTGATGTTGTGCTAGTCTGGGTAGACTAGAGAAACAAATCCATGGACACATATATGTGTATAAGAAAGAGATTTATATCTAAGAGCAACTGAACATTGAGAAAACAGTCCAGCCCAGTCCAGATCAAGGCCATAAGTCCGATATTAGCCCATATGTCCAATACCAATCTATAAAGTCCTCTTCGGATTCACAAAACACATGCAATGACGCCGAATGTAGATCACAGGTCAGTGGGTAGAAAGTCTTTGGATCCAGTGGCATTGGAAACATCTCAGTGCTAGCAGG
>NW_022111310.1:2976780-2980521 GCF_000313985.2 Echinops telfairi | reverse complement strand
GAGAGTCTCTCACCTCCAAGGAGGAAATACTGGAATTCCCAGAATCCTTAGGGGAAGGCTATACCCACACAGAAGCCTCATTGGCTATGACCTGATTGACAGGCTAGACTCCACCCCTACATGCTTAATCCTTAAATTGACAATTATATAACTCCCACAGATGTGCTAGTCATTGTTCTGAGCACTTTATGTAGGTCACACTTGAAGATACTGTAGGCCCAATGCCAGGCACAAAATCGACACTCAAGAAACACTGCCTATTGTTTCTATTAACAATGGCCTCCTTGCCTCGGATGCCACCTGCAGGAAGTAGGTGTTGCTGTGATCCCACTGATGGTGAGGAGCCTGGAAGGCAGAAGACTTACATCCTAACACTGATCAGAAGCAGGCTGGGGATTCAACCTGGGCCCCTCCGACCCTCACCTGCCCAGGTTCCCCACTGCTACCTTGCACTGCCTTCTGGTGACGGCGCCACATGGTCGTCATTGTTTTTATTTCTCATGATGACTCTGCTCCCAGGAAATAAGGGACACTGTGTCTCAAGAGTAGGTGGAATGGGCTAATACGCTGCTCTGAGCACAATTTTAAAGCGCCATGCCCATAGTTCATGCTATCTTGAAGGAGCTAAGAGGAGTGGGTAAGATGAGCTCATTAGCCTATTTCCTAAATCTTTATAGTTGTGTATGTTTGTGCTTAGCCTTTTATTGGTCTGGTGGGCAGGGGTGTGGATACTGAGATGAGTAAGGTGGACTCAGGCCTTGGAGCCCCCAGTCCAGACACAAGGATGACACATAGCTGCTGGCCAGAGGCTGGACGTGCTCAGTGATATGTTCATGGAAGCTCTGCTCAAATTACCCCCAAAGTGGACGCAACCCACATGTCCATCAGCCAATGAATGGGTATGCAAAACCAGGCACATTCATGTAACAGACTATATTATCTGGCCATTTGTGGGGGAACAGCCTCCCCCATCCGGATGCGTCTAATCAGTGGTTGTGTAATTGAGGGTAAATTAAAGAGACATCAGACAAGATACAGCATGCAAGGCTCACCTCTCAAGAACCAGGTCCAAGCAGAGAGAGTGAGAGAGTAACGTAATCTCACACGCTGATAACATCTTGGGCATGGAGGTCATGGTGGGCACATACATACCAGGAAGGGGTTGTACAAGAGGTGTACACATAACAGGAGGGGGCCAGCTAGGGGTGTACACGAAACAGGAAGGGGAGGCACACATGACAGGAAGGCCAGGTGGGCATGCTCTAGAGTCAGGAGGGCAGCCTAACCTTGGTCGTCCAGTTGGCTTAACCTTAAGTGTCTTTGAACTCTTCTCCAGGGGAACAATCTATGATTCTTATCAGAAAGGAGTGGGCCCTACTTATCAGAAAGGGTGGGACAGACCATACGGTCTGATTGCCTTAGATGGCTGACCACCTGCAGGCAGATAGCCTTGAAGTAGTTGACCTCCAAGAGTATGCTCAGTGACCAGGTGTTTACAAACAGTACCTTAAGTTTGGCATTATTCTGGGGGACATCATGGGGAATAACTTTTCCTTCGGAGAATGCGAGTGGGACACATCTCCAACCCACGGACGCATCTCCAACCCACGAACGGGAAGGTTTCCTCCGTGGCAGCACTGACCTCCCAGACTCCTTAATGGACTAGTGTTGAGGGTTTGCCCACCCCCACTCTCTTGCCGGTGCTGTTTCCCACAGCCATTAGTAGAAGTAAAGTTCTGACCCTGGCTAACACGTGGACGGCTGTGACCACACTGTGCTGCGTGAGACGAGTCAGACAAAAGAGGACGGACATTGTACGGCCCCACTGCTATGGAATATCTGGGACAGGCAAATGCAAACGGGCAAAAGTAGAGCTTTCGTGGGCCTGGGAGGGGAGGGGAGGGGAGGGGAGGAGAGGAGAGGAGAGGAGATATTGCTCAATAACTGCTCGGTGTCTGTGATTTGTAACATAGCATAGATGGCTATACAACTTAGTGACTGTAATTAACGACTCTAACGTGTATACTTAAAATGGTTACATAGCAAAGGCGCCCTGGTGGTATCGTGGTTACACATTGTCCTGCTAGCCACAAGGCTGGCAGTTCAAAATCACCAGGTGATCCACTGGCGAGAGACAAGGCTTTCGCAGAGGCAGTTCTACTCTGTCCTTCTGTCTTACAGGGTCACTGTGAGTCAGAATAACGCTGTGGCAGTGCGTTTGGTTTGGTTTGTCCTATGTGTACATCCACAATTTAAAAAATAAAGTGTTCACTGCCACGGGAGAAACTGCCCGAGCCTGGAGGGATTTGAATCTCTGAGCCTTTGCTGAGAAAGGCAGGGAGGGTGTCTGGAGGCAGCTTGAAGGCTGGGTATGTGTTAGCCAGGCAGCAGTGGGGTGGCAGTCCGCTCAGAGGGAGCATGGTGAGCAGGGCACATGGGCGGCTCTGCATGGATGTGAGTGGGGCGGTGGATTTGCCTGGAACGTTGGAAAGGCAGGTGCTGAGGCTGAGGAGGTAAGCTGGGGCTGGGTTCCGAAGAAGCAGTTCTCAAACATGGGCCTCAGCTCAGCTCCATCGGTATCACCTGGGAGCTTGTGAAAAATATAATTTTCTAGAAAAGCCAAAATAGTGTCTTACCCAAGTACACCATGCTATCCCTCTATAATAGACTCCAAACACCCAGGGAGACATTCTGACAATCCTGGGATCCTGCGAATCAACTGAAAGGATAAAGGACCAGGTCGATGACTGATTGGAATAAGAAACTAACTGAAAACAATGAGCTCCAGCCGCCCAGCACGATAGCAAGACCCAGTGCTCACACGGAAACCCACAAAATGTCCAAGAGCCGCAGTAACTGTGGAGACAGGCCAGCACGGCGGAAGGCCTCTGTGACGGCCTGCAGTAACTAGAAGACCCCGGGCACGCTCACCCAGTGACCACAGGAGCATGTTTGCCCTCCCCTCCCCTTCCCTCCTAGTGTAGCCTCAGCACAGTAAAGGCTGTCTACACAGAACCGGTGCCCAGCAGCTCTCTCAATGGACAGAAACTGAAAACACCCACAGACCCCCGGCAATGAGTTCCTTTATCCCACTCCTAGTCGTCCTGGGCTGGAAGTCTTCACCAGCACCAAGGCAAGAAGGGAAAGGAAAGCCATCCAAATCGGCCAAAAGAAAAAAAGTAAAGCTCGCTCCTGTTGCACACTGTGTACATAGACAACGCCAGAGAGTCTGCAAGAAGTGACTGGAAATTACAGGAGGATTTGGCAGAGTGACAGGGGAACCAAGAACACAGCAGATTTCCACAAAACATTATTTCAAGACACCTACCTAAATGGACGGCCATGCCAGGCACATGCATAGGAACAGGCACTTAACATGGTGAAACATGCACTTAGCATCGATACGACCCCAAGCAATCTATAGATAGCATGCCATCATGAGGTAGATTTCATCAACTTTCCTGAAAGAGATAGAAAGCTCATCATCAACTTTATAGAGAGACCACGGATAAACTAATTCTGATGGGAGAAAAACAGAATAGGAAGCCCCACACAGAACCAACTTGTACCTTTTATTATTTTTTTTTAATTGTATCTTTTATTTATTTATTTATTTTTGAGATTCCAAGTAATTTATTTATTTATTTTTAACATTTTATTAGGGGCTCATACAACTGTTATCCCAATCCATACACACATCAATTGTGTAAAGCGCATTTGTACATCGTTTCTCAAAACATT
>NW_022111310.1:2941042-2974915 GCF_000313985.2 Echinops telfairi | reverse complement strand
CAGCTCTTTCCTCTATTTCCTTTGACTTTCCTTCTGTCCCACCATCATGCTCAGTCCCCACCCGAGTTTCAGCAGTTCCTCTTTGTTACATTCCCCTTGATCATGCCCTACCAGGCCTCCCACACCCATCTCACCACCAATTTGGATCACTTGTTGTTCCCTTGTTCCTGGGTTTGTTAACACCGCTACCTTATCCCCGACCCTCAACGGTGAGAGAATGAGTCTCAGTTATGATACTTCTGTTATAGCAGCTCTAGTTAACTAACACAAGGACTCAAAGGTAAATCTGCCGGCCAGGGACAACTGATCTTCAAGAAAGGGCAGAAACCCATTAAATGGGGATGAGATCATCTCTTTAACAAATTATGCTGGAAACACTGGCTATCTCTGTGTAGAAAAATGAAACAGGAGCCATACCTCACACCATATACAAAAACTAAAAACTAACTCAAGAAGACTGTGGGGGCGGGGCGGGTGGGAATTAGGGACAAAGCAGGGGCTCTGATTTATGACAGACTATTAAACATAACTAAAAATGAACAAACACAGAACATAAAGGAAACCGCTAAGATGACCTAAAAAGTAAACACGGTATTGCATCAAAAGACTTCCCCATAAGAGTAAAAGTATAAGTTATTTATTGGGGGCTGGGGCGGGGTGGGAGAGGTGGCAACAACATGTCTAACAAGGAACGAATCTCTCAAATTCATAGAAAATTACAACCCCTGAACCACAGAAAGACAATCAATCTAACAATGGCCAAAGGATATAGATGTGTTGACAAAGAAGACATTCAGACAACAACAATGCATGAAGTGGTCACCACCATTACCCATTAGAGAGGTGCACACTGAAACAGATAGGTACCCTCTCAGCCCAGCAGTAACAGCGATGATCAAGGAAGCAGGAAACCAGGAGCGCTGCCATGGTTACATGGAGGCTGGAACCCTCACCCCGCTGATGGGGATGCACAGTGGTACTACCACCATGGAATTGGTATGGCCCTTCGCTAAGAGCGGCTGTTCTATCCAGCAATCCCACCACTAGATTACTGTCTGATAAAAGGCAGATCAATGCATATCCGTGTTCATCACAGCCCAATACAGAAATATGGAATGACCTACGTGCCCAATAATGTAGGAACGAATGAGAAAACTATGGAACATAAATGAGTACATAGCAGAATGTTCCACAACCCGAAGAGTCAGGATGAACCCGCAAAACAGCTCACAACGTGCATGAACCTGGAGGCATGCAGGTGGAGTGAAAGAAGCCAGTCACAAAGGATAAATACTGGGTGAGACCACGCTTTTGAAAATTCAGGAAAAGGTTGACATGGGGGGGGGGGATTCTTTGATGGTTATCAGGGACGGAAGAAGAGGGAGGAGAAATCACTAACTCGATAAATGAAACCCAAACAAAACCCACTGTCACTGCCGTCCAGTCAATGGGGACTCGTGGTGACTGTAAGGGACAGGGTAGAACTGTCCCTGTGGGCTTCCAAGAGGGCACCTCTCTTTCCGGGCATGGGAAGCCTCATCTCGCCACCTCGGAGTGGCTACAGCAGCCCAATGTGTAGCGACTGCATCTCTTGACGTGGTGAAAGGCAAGGTTCTATCCAAGAAGAGGACTGAGACAAGGAAGTCGCCGGAGCTCCCTAAGAGTGAAAAGCAACAGCCTGACAAGGGCGACGCACGTGAGCTGCGTTCACAGTGATGACAGTGATTTACAAGGGGATGCCTCGGTAGATACGTACACTGAGCAGAACACACCCACAGTCTACCGAGGTTTGGCAGAGAATAGTTCTGTATGCGTGCTTATCCGTGCTGCAGATATGTCCACGTATACAGCGACAGCCTACACAGAAAGAGGAAAACATGGATGTCCGGTCGAGTGCCGACTCAGCAACCCAGAACCTGATTGGACAGAGCAGGAGGGCCCCAGAGGCCTTCCGAGACCACAGGTGCTTGGGAAACTACATGGCCGCTTTCACTTTCCGAGCAGCCTGTGGGTTTGAACTGCTGACCTTGTGAATGGCAGCCGGGTGCTTAACCGCAGCACCACCAGGGGCACAAAGTGATGAAGACTTCCGAGCGCTCGGGAAATTCCATTTACTTTCTGAAATTTCCTTTCTCCGAAATCGTACCCCTCCACAGTGGGTTGGAACTGCAGCTGTGGAGCCCAGAGGTCTGGAAGGTCGGATGTACGTGGTTACCTGCAATGTTCTGTTTTAGATCGCAGCCTAGAGTCGGACGGGGAACTTGCACAGGTTTTCCCCCAAACAGTGGTTTCAAAGACAGCGCTCACTGCCAGAGTCCATGACAGCTTCAAAGCCACCCATCTCAGGTTTCTGAGGCTGGACACCTTTACAGGAGCAGAACAGCTGACCTTGCGGGTAACGGCCCCTCTCCTATCCCTCAGCACCGCCGGGCTCCTCGTGAGAAATGGGGAGATTACATTGCACCTCATCCCTCCATGACAGAGGCAACCGGCCCCACGGGGCTTTCTTAGCTGCAATCTTCATGGAAGCCGGCCATCTGGTCCGAGTCCCACGAAGCCGCTGGGTGGCTATCAGTTACCCAGCTTTCAGTTTGCAGTTGAGTGTTCAGCTGTTTGCGCCACCAGGGCTTGTCGACACTTGCTTGTATATGGGGGTGGGGGGACCTTCAAAAAGTTCATGGGAAAATTGCATTATCTTTCCATTCCATTGTTGCACGAGCTCTTCGTGGTCCCCTCATGTGTGCATCGATTGGTGTTGGTGTCGAGTCCTCAATCAGGAGTCCGGTGTGAGTGTTGTTTCTCAAGCCCACGTGGGTTCGTGTAGATTTTGTTGTTTGTGTCAATCCGTCAGAGCACAGGGGAACAACACCTCACCTGGATCCCAATACATAAAACAGATGTAAGAGGACCTCCTTTTCGTCGAACTGGGTGAGAGCCCGGCACCCTGACCTCTCTCTCAAAGGACTCTGGGTGCACTCGAAGCTCTGGCCTCTTGATTGGCACCGCCCTGTTACACCCCTGTGCACAACAGGAGGGGTTGAATGGGAGGATCAGGGAGACATGTCCACTCTGGCCCCTTCTTCCCACAGCCCCCTGAGACAGGATTGGAAGAACTCCCGTCAAAGCATTTCTCCATTCCTGACTCCTCATTCCACGGCAGGGGTCCTCAAACTTTTTAAACAGGACCAGTTCACTGTCCTTCAGACGGTTGGAGGGCCGGACTATAGTTAAAAAAAAATATGAACAAATTCCTATGCACACTACACATATCTTATTTTGAAGTAAAAAAACAAAACTGGGCAAAAACACTGGCAGGCTGGATACATGTCCTCGGCGGGCCGCATGTGGCCCGCGGGCCGTAGTTTGAGGCCTCCTGTTCTACAGGCTCGGGGACTCAGAGAGGAGTGGTGTTCACTCAGGGCTCCGACCGTAGGCTGGTGGTGAAACTGTTTCAGAGCACGGGCAGACATAGCCAGGCCATCTTTCACGTTTGTTAGTTGTTGGGTTTTTTCTCCAAAATTGAGAGGACTGGGCTGACATCTCAGATGCAGCTCATTGGTGCCCACTTGTCAAGTGCTCCCTTTTATCCAAGCCAAATAATGCAAACCCCCGACTGGATGAGCAATTAGATAAGACTGCCCCAAACACTTTGCATGGCTTCAAGGTGAGTTTCTTCTTAATGGGAACGTCCTTGGACACCTCGGTGTGCCTGCCCATTTGTGACCCAGTCGTGCCTTGAAAGTCAGAGTGGACATGTCTCGCAGATCCTCCCCCATAGGAAGGTCTGGGTGGTGCTAACCAAGAGGTCAGAGCTTCAAGTCCCACCCCATCCCCACCCCCACAGCATACTTCAAAAGAAAGGACCAGACTTCTGCTTCCAAAACATCAGCCGCTGGAAACCCTGCAGAGCCCGTGCTGCTGGGACACCCCTGGGCTTGCCAGCAGTGGGCGTCCACTCAGTGGCAGCTGGTCCGTGGGATTTGGTTTGGTCTGGTCACGTCATGCATGAGTATCTAAGACCTGGGAGGTGGAGGTGGGGGTAGTTTTCAAAGTCTCAAAATCAAAGGTTTCCACAGAGCCAAGTTGACAGCTGGAGTTAGCCCTGCCCCCACCACCTCTCCTCTCCTTGTGCAAGTCCCCCTTCCGTGGAAAAAGAGATGGCCCTCGGGGAAGCATGGCACTAGGGAAAATGTTCTGTACTCATTTACCTTCCGCCTTGTCGAAGGCATGGGTCTTGCGGGCACAGCAGGTCGCGTGTTGGGCTGCCAACCAAAAGGTGAGCGGTACGATCCCAGCAGCGGTTTGACCTTGAAGAGAGAAAGATGAGGCTGTGTGCTTCCATGCATGGCCTTGGCAGCCCTCGGGCGTGTTCTTCTCTGTCCGGTAGGGCAGGGACCCTGTGAGACGGGAGCAACTTGATGACAGTGGACTTGTCCCCTTTGTCACCTGTTTGTCACTGGACTGTAGACAGGTTTCATTAGCATGGTCTTCTGATCAAAGACAGAAAAAAAAAAAAAGACAGCTTCTGACAAATCGAAGGTGGTTTGTGGCTCAGAGGAGAGAAGAAAGGAAGGAGCCGGGTTAGGTGGCCTCATGGAGGGGCTCCGTCAGGTGGCAACGATGGCTCTGAGTCCCCTCAGCCGCATGCTGACCATACAGAAAGTGGGTTAGACACATTAGATTAATTAGATCCCAGACTTCATGTTCAAGTGATCAGGAGGCACCCTCTCTGCAGGGAACTGGCCTGCAGCTCCTGGTTGCCCCGGTTGGGAAGGAGATTCCCACATTGGGGACCTAGCTTTGTTTGAGGCCCAGCGTTGCGTCATCTTCCTGGGAGTTGAGATGGGATTGAGGGCCACCCACCTGCTCGTCCGTGGCTGGGGGTCTGCTTACCTCTGATGCCCTGAGCGTAGAAGTCTAACCTCCCAGGGGCAAAAGCTCAGGATTGTGCCTCCCACTGAAAACCCCTCTTCTGTCAAGCCGTGAGGAGGAGACGCAGGTGCCGGCTGGTTGTTTAAGTGCCAGAGTAGCAACTGGGGGGAAGCACTTTTATTTTCTCCTGAAAGTGGACCATAGCTCACTAGGGTTCCATAGGGTGAGGACTCTCCTCGAGAGCTTGGTCAAAAATGCAGATTCCAGGGCCCCATCCCGGAGATTCGGCCTCAGAATCTTTAGGGTAGGACCCAGGAACGTGTGTAACTAAACGAACAGTCAAGGGTCCAAGAGAAAGAGGAAGGCTCTCAACAACCAGCTGGATTGACATAGGGGCTGTCACGAGGGGTGGGTGCCATTTCATCCTGGGATACATAGGGTCGCTATGAGTTGGAAGTGGCACCTAACAGTGGCAGCTGCCACCACCACCAAGCCATCCAGGGGCATTCTCCAATAGCTCCTGTTGGGGCTCCGATGAGTGAGTGCACACTCTTGCACAAACACACACTGTTTTTAAACCTATGTAAGATGCATTTGTCTACGTGCATGTGTGCATTCTGAAGCAGAGCCTACTGAGCTCCACTAAGGACGAGGCCAGTGCTGAGCGCTGGAGTATAGCAAAGGATTGCACGTGGCCCTTGCCCTCGGTAGAGGAGATAAACAGCTAGATGATATTGGTGGGCAGTGCTCAGGGTCTGCCCAGGGCCCCTAGAGGGGGACTCCACTCCAATTAGGGGAGTAAAAACCAGGGGCTGTCCTCAATTTACCCACAGTCTACTGCAAACCACTTGACATCGCCATCATTACTGGGTGCCCTGCCCTGTGCCCTGTGTCAGGTGTCATTGTAGGATCCCCTAGCCCCAACACTCATGACTATATCACTGTGGCTTATCAGTCTGCTAATTAGGAGGTGCCGTCTGGTAAGTACAGGCTGTTTACCAACCACAAGGTCAGTGATTCAAACCCAGCAGACTCTCTGAGGGAGAAAGATAAGGCTTATCTGCTCACATAAAAATGTACACCTTCTAGAAAGAAAATATTTTGAAAATGATGATGGCAACAAATGTACAAATGTGCTTGACACAATGGATGGATGGATGGATTGTGGTAAGAGCTGTATGAGCTCCCAATAAAATGATTAAAATAATAACAAATTTAAACCTTTGGAAACAATGTAAGGACTCTATAAGTGGGAATTGACTACATGGCTGTAGATTTGGTTTTAACAAACAACAACAAAAACAAACTCACTGCCATTAAGTCAATCCTTTCGCACAGCGACCCTGTCAGACAGACCTGCCCCTTTGAGTTTCCAAGGCTGTGAACCCTTGTTGGAATAGACAAGCTCATCATTCACACAAGAGGTGGCTGGTGGGTTTGAGCTGCCGACCTTGTAGTTAGCAGCCCATCACACATGCCACTATTCCACCCAGGCTCCTTCGGGTTTGATAAAGACAAACTAAATTCATTGACAGGAGAATACAGTGAACCCTCGTTTATCACGGTTAATCGGTTCTAGACCCTACTGTGATAAATGAAATTCCACGAAGTAGGATTCCTTATTTGTAAATCAAATATTTTCGTAGTTAGAGCATAGAGGACATGAAAAAACACCCTTTAGTCACCATTACACTCGTATCACCCAATTTATTAAACGAAAAAGGGAAAATACAGTAAAACATTTTGGACGTTACAATTATCATTTATTATTTATTATATTATTTATGGCATCTAGTTTACAGTATTACGTATTTCACATACAGTATTATTATACATAGTTCTTACAAATACTGTAATCAATAGCCTATGAAATGACTTAAGGTGGGTCGCCATCTTTTTCCTCTGAAGGAGCGGGTGTAGGCAGCGGGTACTGTTACGCAAAAACTGCGATAGAGTGAAGCCGCGGAAGTCGAAGCGCGAAGTGACGAGGGTTCTCTGTATAACCCTTCAAAACACACCCGGCAAATGGGTCAGTGGAGGCCAATCAGCAGGTGACAACTAAAGCCACCCTTTTCTTGGAACAATCGGTGTTTCATTCTCCCATTGTCCAGTCTCTGAAGACAAGGGTCATGTCCCAGGTTTTGAAGTAGATGAATCCTGTCGGTGTGTCAGACCGTAGATAAGATGACCTTAACCCACAGGCAGATGTTCCTTCAGTGGGTCTTTTAAAAGGATATCACATTCAGTTTCTGTTTCCTACTAAGGAGCCCTGGCAGTGCCATGGATAAGGCACTGGGCTGCTAACCCCACGGTCGGTGGTTCAAACCCACCAGCCACTCTCAAGAGAAGGACGAGGCCTGTCTGCTCCCATAAAGATCGACCATCTTGGAAATCCTATACAGGGACCCTGTCCATTGGAATTGGCTCCGTGGCAGTGGGTTTGGTTTAGTTTGATAGAGGCATGCCAGAAGAATCTCATTCTACTCTGAGATGAAAGGGTAGGACTAACAGCCCTAGGGAGCTTGGGTGGTACAAAGGTCAGTGCTCAGCCACTGAAAGGTTGGCGGTTCAAACCCAGGGTGTGTGGCGGGTGGGAATGGAGGGAGGGAGGCCGTGAGGCTTCCGAGTGCATCTGACCATCGGGACATGGGAATCAGCTCCAGGGGGCACATCTTTGATGGCAAGACCTCTCAATCTCTGTGACAGGATCCAAGGCCAAAGTCGGCACAGATGCAAAGAGGGTGAACTGAGAGTCCCTTCACGTGATCGCTCCCTTCTTCACCCTCTGTGCAGCCTCAGCCAGGACTGGGACTGGGGCTCTCCACTGGACAACCGTCCAGAGAGGCAGGCAGCTGGGGTCCGGGCCTGCCCCTCTGACACCGTTACTTCCTCTAGATCAGGGGGTCCTCAAACTACGGCCCACCGAGGACATTTATCCGGCCCGCTGGGTGTTTTTGCCACGGCTGCCTGTCCTGCTTAGCAGCCGACTCATCCGGTGTGCATAGGAATTGGTTCATAGTTTTTTTGAAAACTATAGTCCAGCCCTCCAACAGTCTGAGGGACAGTGAACTGGCCCCTTGTTTAAAAAGTTTGAGGACCCCTGTTTTAGATGCCGCAGCGCGCGCACGGGGCAAGAAGAGCAGCAGCCCTCAATTTGCGGCTGATCTGTTTGCGTTTGCTGCTGTTGAACAAGAAAGGCAGCCCCAACCAGCAGGTCCCTCACACCTAATTTGGATGCAGGATTTGAAAATAATGATGTCTATTAAGACCCACATACCGCCCACGCCAGCATAGTACCCAAAGAGGGGACCCTGGAGGGTGAATGCCATGTTGCTGAATTCCAAGTTCATGTGGTTTCCCAGTGAGGTTGAACCACCAAGCTGGAGGGGGACTGGCCTCGCAGGACAGGAGGAGCTGTTGACAAAGCCCCCATCTATTTCACACCCACCACTGCCTACTCAGACCAGCTCGCCACAAGTTGTGCAGTTGACTTCTTTATGGGAGCAGAAAACCTCTCTCTCTCTCTCTCTTTCTCTCTCTCTCGTTCTCTCTCTCTCTCTCTCACTCACACACACACACACACACACACACAGTCACGCACACACGCACATAATGATGGCTTCGGTGTGATACCATCATCTAGCCCATTCGCCGTTGGAGGCTGGATTTGAAGGAGGCAAGGAGCAGGGCACTAAGAACTCCATCTAGAATAGAACACATCGACCAGTCTGGTCATCCTGCCAGGGTGGACTCCCTACTCAACGGTCGGGATTCACCCATTTCTGTCTTGCACGTGAGAGCTTGTCCGAAGCTTCCCAGCAACCTCCGTGACCCCAGACCAGCTCCCCACAACCACGCCCTACCCCTATCCTAAGGACTCACACATCCCTTCCATGAACTTTTCCTAGCTGTTCCCTAGGATCAGCCCTTCCAGAACTTTCTCAACATTTACCCGACAGCACGCCAGACTCAAACTTGCTCTGAGAATTACCACTCCGTGCTTCCGCAGCAAATGCTGCGCTGCCAGCTCCCAGCTCCGTGGCTGTCTGCTTCCATAAGAACTGACCCTCATGGCGACCCTCCAGAGCTGTTCTGCTCTGCCCTCTACCCGTGTTCTCAGTGAGCCACAATCAACTGGGCTGGCAGGGGGTGTTTGGCTTGGGGGTTTGCCCAGCAACCCCTGCACCTGCAGTGCCTCTGTGAACAGGGCACACACCTGCAGCCTTCAGGGACGGTGGCCTGGGGGGACTGAAATCTCAGGTGGTGCACACACAAGCAGCCTGTAGTAAGCAAGAGGCAGACCCGGCCAGGTTCTAGAGCCAGTCCAGTATTCTTCCCAAGGACCCCAGAGGCCAGCCGACACCAGACCCCACACCCCACCTGGCCCTCTTCCTGCTCTCCACCACTCCATCTGCACAGCTGTCCCGTCCTAGTCTCTGCTTCCAGGAGCCCAAGCTAAGACTCCTATGGGTCTTTCGTGGGCCTTCCTTGGCAGATCTTCGAAAGGGAGTTCTTGCTACAGCCCACTGGTTCTCTGTGCGTGCTTGCAGACGTTAGAGCCAGCCAGGCTCCAGTGAGGTGCAGTGGCCCCGGACTCTTTTCCCACCTCCCCCTTGCTCTTGATATATTCCTGCCTGATGCCCTCAGCCTCGTGGAGACCCATGTGTCTCCTCAAATGAAGAGCAGCTCCCAGAGATGCAGGGGGACAGTGTCACCTCTCTGGCCCGCTGATCCACCACCCAAAGGACTGAACACCCGACGGAAGCTTATAGCCACCGAGCCCTTCAGCTGGGGTTCGCCTGGCCACATGGAATTCACACATGCACTGCAAGCACCGTCACCTGCTCTGCTGCCTTCCAGGCTCCCAGAACTAACGGCCTATTTGGAACTGACAGCAGCAGCGTTCACAGGTCTGGAATCTGTTGATAGCGAGTCCCGGAAGCCACTCGTTCACACAAGTTGCAGAGCTCTCTGTTGCGCACTGCATTGCAGGTTGGGGGGGCTTCTCTCCCTGACTCCTTGGGAAACCCATCCTTTACCTGCTCCTGCCTCTCCCATCCATCAGTAGCTCTGTGGGACTGGAATCCCAGGACCAGGGGATGGGGTGGGATAAAGGCACCTGCTGAGGGTCTCTCCCTGGCTCCCTACCTTCAGAAGATGTTCCTAGAAGCAATTGCTAGCCATCAACAGCTACGATAAGACCACTAGCCCTTGGGGCATGGCCGCCCTGTTTATAGAGCACACTTAGACCCCTTCCTCCTCCTTCCTCAGCACAGTGACATTTATTAGCATGATGCTAATCATAGGGATCAGCTAATAGCCTCTGGTCTCCCAGCCAGGACGTGAGCATTTTACACGTTGTGTTGAGCGTGATGCTCCAAACAGCCACTCAATGAGGAGTGATCCTCCCTCCCCTGTGTCACAGTGCTGCCCACGTCGCCTTCGCACAGAGTCCTCCCTGAGTCCCTGATTAAGATGGCGACTCCCTACCCCAGGCCCTGCTAGCCAACCCCTTCTTGCTTCTCCACCCTCGTTGCTACCATCTGACACACCATGGCTTTCATTTCTTCGTCTGGTTCCATCTTTTGTCCTAGCCCTGGGACTTAGCACTGAGTGCTGGGGACATAGTAATGCAACACCAAATCCACTGTCACCGGATCCATTCTGACGCATAGCAAGTCTGTACCGGGCTTTCAAGACCCCCGTCTGTCTTCAGGGCAACAGATGGCCCTCTCTGAGCTCTGCCTTGGACTGGCCGGTGAGTTTGAGGCACCGTGAGCAGCCAATGCCTAACCCGCCATCCCACCACAGCGCCCTGAGGACAGACAGAACAGGCGCCTGATAGATATGTGTTTAATAGATGAAGGCTGTCAATGAATGACGATGATGACAGAGCAGTGTAATGAAAGTGGGCCCCGCAAGGATGGGCAATTCACTCCCCATGCTACCTGTGTAAATGGCAAAGGTTTATTCCAGGCTGACGTCACGGGCTGACTTTAAAGGCCATGTTCTTAATACGAACATGGGATAGCTATGTGGCTAAGAGCATGTTAAATCAACCGGCTTCCCCAGCTCCTCCCTGAAGCCGGGCACAAGCAGAGGAAGTTGTGGTCTTTCCCCCAAGGAAGTCACCACTGAAACCAGGATGTGAGGAGTGGGGGAGGAGAGCAGGGGCCACTGAACCAGGCGGCCACTCAGCCGGTGCTCTGGGGGCCACACCAGGGAACTGTGCACCCTCAGGCTCGCAGGCTGGTGGCTATTTGGAAGTTGGTTCCCAGGCCCTGATCCCCAGGCACCTTAGACTCCCAGGCCAGCCATCCTTTAGCACCTGAGCGTGCAGGCCGGGAGCCCTGCCCAGGGGCGATTCCCATGTTGCTATGGAAGCTGCTGCTCTTCTCCAAGCTAGGTGACCCGTGTCTGCCTCCTCCGACTGGACAGAGAGCCTGTGAGCTCTTGGGCCCGGGATCCCATCATTTTAAACTCTGCAGAGCCAATCGAAAGCCCGTGTCCAACCTGGCCCTCAGCACATGTGACTCAGCACGTGGCTGAGTGACCGCCTTGAAAGAGTGCAGCTGCAGACCCCACCGAGTGTTCTGAACCTGGGGAACCTGGCTCAGAAGTAAATCCGCGGTCTTCCAACCCTAACTCTCCGTGTCTCAAAACCTTGCGTTCCAGGGCATGTCTTGGCCACCCCCTACCCCCACCCCGTTTATTTCCATGTAATGCCAAAAGCCAGCCTATGATGTGCAGCTCAGGATAAAACCTACTCCTGCTGTCAGGTAAATTTGAAAGATCAAAATAATGTGGTTTAGTAATTTGTCTGAATTGATGCTCAGCCTTCCGAAGCTCACAAATTTGACTTCTTCAAGTCAGGAGTGAAAAAGAAGAAGGAGGAGGAGGAGGAGCTGTTTCCTTATCAAAAAGCAGTGAGGGGGTGTATCGCTGTAGGAGAGCTTCAACAGGAGCCCGGGTTCCGTGTACACGCTGTCCAAGTCCACTCTGTCCAACGGGGAGAGTGTGCCTCATGGTGACCATTGCTCTAATGACAGACGTAACCATCTTCCCACTGCCTGTGGGCAAAACCCAACACAGCCACCTGACATAGGGCTTCTGAGACTGCAAATCTTTATGGGAACAGATAGCCTTCACTTTCTCCCCAGGAGCGGCTGGGGGGTTTGAACCCCCGACCTTACAGTTATCCAGTGCCTATCCTAACCCCTATCCCACAGCACCACAGGGGCTCTTGAAGGTCATTGAAATAGGCATGACGCATGGTTTTGAGCACTGCCTGCATGGGGAATGCTACGCTGTTCCAGTGTGACTGGGGATGCTGCAGACAGTTAAACCCAAAGGCTGGATAGTCAAGTCCTCCCAAAAGTGCCCGGGAAGAAAGGCCTGGCAGTCGACTACTGGCATCCCAGTTGTGTCAACCCTCCAGAACCCAGTTCTCCCCTGAAAAACATGGTACCACTGTGAGCTGGCACCTGGATCCACTGGTTAAAAAGCTACACTCTTAATGCGTGATCTCACTGAATCCTCACATGGACCCCACAAAGAGAAGGGTTACATAACTTCCCCCAGACCACAAAGCTAGTGGGTAGAGGAGCTGGGATTTGAACTCACGCAGTGGTATCCCTTGCTTTCTAGCCATTGCCTACCCCCCAGTGCTCCTTGCTAAGGGCAAAAGGCTCCCAGTTGCAGAAGGACAGAGTCGAAAGGCATCATGAGGTTACCCTGCCCACAATCCCACTCCCCAGGCTTTGAGGATGCAAAAGCTGAAGAGAGGCAAGGCTGAAGCCAGGGCCCCGCCCTCCCAACCAGCAGCGTACACGTTGCTCAGGTCTCGTGTGGCCAGCCTGTCCAGGCAGCAGCTCCTTCTGGTTCGCACTCCTCCCTGGCTGGGTGGGCAGGGGTCATTTGACAACTCCAGGCGGCTTGTTCTTGTTAATTTGCATATTTTAGAATGACAGACATTTCTTATTCTGGGCACAAAAGTAATACCTGTTTACAGTAGAAAAACTGGAAATGACAGAAAGACAGCAGAAAGGAATAGCAAAGGCACCCCCTGAGCTCATCATCCAGAAAGAGCTCACGTCACCCCCGGGTGTGATCCCTGCAAAGCTGCCCTCTGTGATGAGAACGCTCCCTCTATTCTAGCACAAGTCCTTTGCTGACTCATTTTAAGGTAATTCAGGGGCTTGGAAGCTACCTGGAACCACAATGCTGCTGTAGGGTGGTGTGCAGGCGATGGGGAAGCCAGGCAAGCCCAGTGCTTAACCATTACACCCCCGGGGGCCTTCTAACCACAGCAGCCCAGCAAACGCCGGCTGGAATTGTGAGCATGATAAACAGCACTTGGTTGCACACTTGCCAGTGGTTAAAATGGCAAATCTCCTGTCACGTTGGCGTTGGTTTGATTTTACCACCCCCACGCAAAAGCATAGTTTTAAAATGTTTGGAAAATGAGGAGCATTTCCATCCAGAAAGGAACCCTGGTGTTTTAGTGGGTTATGCATTGAGTTGTGAACCACCAGGTCAGTGGTTCAAACTCACCAGTGGCTCGTTGGGAGAACAATGAGACTGTTCCTCTAAAGATTCACAGGTAGGGAAACCTGAAGGGCTGGTTCTGCTCTGTATTATAGGATCGTTACGAGTCGGAATCCACTCGGTGGCCATGGGCTTGGGTTAGAGTGGGTTCTCCCTATAGAAACCGAAGGATGTACATTCTTCAAATATTGGAAATATAAATAGTGAGTGCCGTGGAGTGAATGATGCCCTCCTCCTCCAAAAAAAAAGGGTTGTATTTGGAAATCCTAATCCCCGCGGGTTCGGGGAGGCCTGGCGGTGTAGCGGGTGGCGTGCACAGTGGACTGCTGACCACAAAGTCGGCGGTGTGAGACCACCAGCCGCTCTGCGGGGGAGCGATGAGGCTTTCGGCTCCTGTGAAGAAATCCACCCTGTCCTTCGGGTCTCGATGAGTGGCCATCAAGTGGCTGCAGTGAGTTTCAGTTTTTCGAGACGGGAATGGGGTTGCCCTTATTAAGTTAATAAGACCCTATCGATGTAGGGTATGTTTTAAGCCAATCGCCTTTTAGATAGAAGGGAGAATACACATCTTGAGAGAATTGTCAAGGAGCCGAGGAACAGATGCTGAGAAGAAACAAGAACCCTTCTGCAGAGTCTACTGCTAACCGTGAGGTCAGCAGTTTGAAACCACCAGCAGCTCTGTGGGAGAGAATGAGGCTTTCCACCTGGAAAAGAATCACAGTCTTGGAATCTTGCAGGGGCGGTTCTACCCTGCCCTAGAGGGTCCCGGCGTCGGAATCAACTCCATGGCATTGAGTTTTTGTTGTTGCTGTTGTTCGAACTTTGGGACAACCCATTCCTGCTCGCTGAAGTCATCTCGCGGTGCTCGTTCCATTCTGCCCGAGAAACTGGGGGCAAAAGCAAGCGTCTTGAAGTCATTAACAGTCATTAAACGCCCGCAGCAGCGGCACCACTGCTGAGGGGAAATGCTTAGAAGATAGGCCCAGAGCCGGTGTTGAAACGCTGTCCAAAGGGCTCAGAAACTCCTCACCTGCACCCCGCTTGGTGGGAGGCCACAGGGCCCCCCTGGCTCCGGCCAGGCGTGTGAGCCTGTGAGCGTGCTGAGCCGGAAGGGCGTCTGCTGAGACGTGGGGAGGACAGCTGACCGGGCGATGCTCCACTTCGCAGTCTGATGGGCACCGGCCCCGCCCTCTGTGCCCCTTCCGAAGGTGCTGTCACTTACTGTGCGGTGGCACCTTTGTGTGGGGATGGCCATCCTAGGGCGAGGGGCGGGGGGAGGTGCCTCAGAACTTCATCATCTTGTGGGTGGTAACCCCCTCTGCATCCTTCATCTGTCTCAGGGACCTTCTGCTTCCCTGAATTCTTGCCTGAGGGAGTGGGGGTGAGGCCGCACACGTGCCCTTCTTCCTTCCTCAGAGGGGTGCTGCAGAGCAGCTAAGAGCCTGCACTTCCTAGTGCACATCCTGCCTCCACTTGCTAGTTGGGTGACTTTAACTTTGGGCACACATTTGATCTCTCGGTATGTGTGATCTCTGTGTGTGTGTGATCTGTGTGTGTGTGTGTGATCTCTCTGTGTGTGATCTGTGTGTGTGATCTCTCTGTGTGTGTAAGATCTCTCTCTGTGTGTGATCTCTGTGTGTGTGATCTCTCTCTGTGTGTAATCTCTGTGTGTGTGATCTCTCTCTCTGTGTGATCTCTGTGTGTGTGATCTCTCTCTGTGTGATCTCTGTGTGTGATCTTTGTGTGTGTGTGATCTCTCTGTGTGTGATCTCTCTCTGTGTGTGATCTCTGTGTGTGATCTGTGTGTGATCTCTCTCTGTGTGTGATCTCTGTGTGTGATCTTTCTGCATGTGATCTCTGTGTGTGTGATCTCTCTCTGTGTGTGAGTGATATCTGTGTGTGTGATCTCTGTATGTGTGATCTCTCTGTATGCGTAATCTCTGTGTGTGATCTTGCTGTATGTGTAATCTCTGTATGTGTGATCTCTCTGTATGTATGATATCTGTGTGTGTTATCTCTCTGTGCGTGTGATCTCTCTGCGTGATCTCTTTGTGTGTGTGATCTCTCTGTGCGTGTGATCTCTTCGTGTGTGTGAGATCCCCTCTGTAAAAGGATGATGGGCTCATTGCAAATGAACTGGAGACCGAGAGCTGCACGTAGAGGTTCCCCAGAGGGTACACTGGCCGAGGCGGGCTGACGTCAAAATGAGCCTGTGTCTGCTGAGCCTCGGGTGCCCCTGGAGCTGGGATGGCCCTCGGAGTGGTCCACATTGCGGTCCCGGCCTGTGCACTTTCTTCCAGTCACTGGCCATGGGCCGGGCCCTGTAAGAGGGCCATCCTTGTGTCAGGTGGCTCCCGAGATGGAGGTCTCTTCCCAGGAAGAGACCCAGCTGGGTCCCTCGGGAGCCAGAGCGGAGGGCAGGAGGGTGGGGGGTCTCTGCTTGAGAGAACATCCACAGTATCCCCTGCAGTTAAAAATGGGCCCTTCTGGAGACATTGGGCAGTGTAAGACATGGAAAAATAATAATAATTTATAAATTATCAAGGGTTCCTGAGGGAGGGAGGGTGTGGGGGGGAGGGGAAATATGAGGAGCTGACACCAAAGGCTCAAGTAGAAAGCAAATGTTTTGAGAATGATGATGGCAACAAATGTACAAATGTGCTTGATACAATGGATGGATGGATGGGTTGTGATAAGAGGTGTAGGAGCCCCCAGTAAAATGTGGTAAGGATTACAGGGTGTTGCATTTGCCGAGCCCCGCGGAGTAGTCAGCGCTCCGTTCCTGTAATGCACATGGTAGCTGCGCACCTGGGCAGCAGCTGCAGATCACCCTCTAGTGCCCACACGTCCAGGATTCGTTTCCCAGGAGAGGCTGGGTCAGTGGGTCGCCACGTTAGGGCCAAGGCCACCGTCCGGCAGCTCTTGCCATCCTTAGAGAGTCACAGCCCCGTGTCAACAGGCACCCAGCACGCGTACCTGGGCGTACCTCACCCGCGGGCGCACACGGACACTCACCTAAATATGTGCTTGGTGGGCACCCATCAAGAAGAGCTGTGGATCAGTCCACTCCAGGGCTTTCCAGCTTGTTTTTCAAGGGCTCTTACTTGGAAGCTGAAGACCATGGCCCCTCTGTTTAATGGTCTTCTCGTCATGAGTCTTACTCTCCTCCTTTTCTTTCCTCTTCTTGAAACTGGCTCTTGGGAAGGCTTCGTTAACCCTTTCTTTTTCATTTAAAAATCGGCAAGCACATTTCTGAAGGATCGAAGAGGAAACACCCTCTTCCTGGGGGATTTGGACCCCAGCCCAGAGGCCAGCTGACCTGCATCAGCCCCAGAGGGGTCCAAAGACCGGGCAGGTGGTAGTGTGTCTCTTGATAGCAGCTCAGATGGGCAAGATGGGACAGCTAAGCAGGTGCCTTCATTTTGGTTGTTAGGCACATTTATTTTAATATGCACTACAAAAATACAGCTAGCGTTTAAGGTGGTGGGATATGGTTACTTCTTTAGGCTTGTGTGCATTCTTTTGCAGCAGATCTTTAGAAAAAACACAGATGGGATGTGGACGCTGCAGAAATCATGACAGTGCACATGAGTGACAGGTTTGGGCAACAGTAGCCTCCTCGTGGCTCTCTCTGGACCTTCTCTGGAGCACCACAAGGGCCTTCCCCTTAAAAAGGGACAGGCTGACTCAGAAAAGGTTGGCGGAAAGAGCGAGAGCAAGAGAGAGAGAGAGAGACCAGCCAACAAGCAGAGCCCTGCTTTTGGGGGCCAGCTTCTGCGGTGACCAGAACAGTGGTCTGTGTTTTCACTCACAGGGCTTTGGTGGTAGGACGATGGCCTTTTGCTGCCACACCTCGTTCCTGCGTTTTAAATAGCAAGGAATGAGGTTAAGCCGAGGGCAGGTGTCCATTGAACCCACCAGAGCTGAGCTGCTGTGGGTGAAGCTGCCTCTGATGGCCTTTCAAATATGACCCTCGAATTCCAGGGGCACAGTGTGGAAATCCTGGTGTCTAGTCCCTATGCTGCCATCATTGTGACTCGAAGGTAGCTCGTTAGCACGACAAGAGAGGCTCCTACTAGCTTCTTGAGGGTAGCATCTTTCTCGAACTCACACACCATCCGGCCTGCAGTTGAGTCTCAGCGAACGGTAAATGAGCAAACGCCTGGGGAACGCTGTTCTCATTCACCCTTGTCTCCCGCTTCTTCCAAGACCTAAGGTCAAGTCCACCCCTGTGGAGTCAGTTCTGACCCACAGCGACCGAGGGTAGAGGAGGGTCTCCAAGGCTGTGGATCTTCATGAGAGCAGCCGCCTCGCCTTTCTCCCTTGGAGCAGCTGGTGGGCACAAACTGCTAACCTTGTCACCCCACACCATTTACGCCATCACGGCTCCTTGTATCTCCTTCAGGGCTTTATACGCAGTAGATGTACAGGGAAAACTAGCTAGGTGGTTATACAGGGGTGGATGAGTAGAGGTCTGGTTGGAGAAGCAGGGAGTTGGCTGGCCGAGTGGGTGGGAGAATACGTGGGTAGACTTGTGATCATAGGTGGCTAGGTGGAGAGATAGATGTGTGCATAAGTGGATGGGTGAAGGGTAGATGGATGGTGGGTGGGTGCTGGGCAGATGGTGAAGAGACAAAAATGACAGGGTGGCTACGTTGGTGGGAGGATGGGGAAGAAGGTAACAGAGTGAGTGCCTGAAGAGCAGGGCGATGAGAGGCAATCACAACTCAGGTGTGTCCTGTTCATTGTCATCAAAGCACACCTGCCCTGGGGGCATCTTCAGACACTGCCCCAATGCCTGGGCACCTTTTCCAGGGCAAGTCCTGACCTGGGGGAAGTGTTTGCTGCCCTTTCTGATGCAAGGCCCCTTCTTGTCATCCTACATGTGGAGCTGCATGTCTCCTCTCCTGCTTTTATTCTTGACTCACCCCTCACCCCATCAGCGATTCGGGCCTCATTAAAATCTGTCCTCCACTCAGCTCCGCTTTGAGGAAGCTCCTTGTTAGGGCATCTCTGCTGTGAGATGTACCACACGGATCCACGTGAGTGCCGACCGGCATGCTAAAGACTGTTATTAGCAGAGTTAGCCTGGAGATGTTTCAGAGTTGTCGCTTCTGATGTTCATAGGATTGTATTTTCAAACATCATCACACATCCTCTATGACAGACTTGATTACGGTGACGAACTAGTTTTCTCCCTTCGAGAGATGTTCCAGTTGCAAAAATAAGTTCTGAACGCATTTAGCTCCGGTTCTGAGCACAACTACAGTGACACGGTTTCACTTGGGCGGCTCATGGAGGTGGCTGGGGAGGCACCTTCCTGTGGCGGAAAGAATACTGGGCATGCGGGCCGCAGAGCTGGCGTTGCATGGTGGACCCCACATCTGAACAGCCGGTACCTCTGGTCTTTGCATGTTCTTCTGCAAAGGGAGACCGGTGACTAGAGGCCCGGTGCCAGGTTGCTGGGACTATGCACTAAAGGAGGTGCATCTTGAGCTGTAACGTGCAGGTGGACAAATGAGGGTTTCGGGAAATAAGAAGAAACAAAGTTGTACCTCTTATGCATCATTTTGTTTTCTCTCTCGTGCTTAAACAGGAGAAATCGGACATGTATATTGAAGAAGAAATAAGCATACATCTCAGAACCAGTGAAGTACCCGCTCTGGGCCGTAGAGTTTTTGTTACCAATCAGGGGACCGCACAGGTCACAGGAGCAGTTGTTTGCCCTTGCTTAGTCATTTCCTCCCACAGATGTTTACTGTGACCTACAAGCTTCAAGGCCTGGCTGGGGAAGGTGTTCAGGGAGACAGGTGTGGCCCCTGAGCCCTGGAGGAAAGCAGACAAGCAGATAATCACCTGGACACCTAGTTAAGTACAGCTGTGGGACGTGCTCAGAAAGGAAGCACCAGGGCCACTGAGAGAGCGAGTACAGAGCAGGGGTCACAAACGGCTTCCCTCAGGAGGTGACCTGCCCCTGAGGTTGGAGAAAGGTGAATCAGAGCCAACCAGGCAGAGAGGTGGGAGAGCTCTCCTGACAAGGGAGGAGCATGGGCAAAGGCCCTGGATGAGAGGACGTGCGGGGGTCTTGGGAAAAGAAAACTCAAGCCAGTACGGGGCTAACAGAGAGAGCGGGTGGATGGGTGGGGTGCACCTGGGGCCATTACCTCACCTGTCATTCAAAGACCAATAGACCTCCTCTCGGAAAGCTATCCAGAATGGGAGTGACCTGGTTGCTGTGTTTTAAGAAACTTCTCCGGGCTGCAGTGGGAAGGGTTTGAGGGAAGTGCGGGCATCTTCTGGGCCGTGGCAAGGAGAGCGAGGGCGGAGAGAAGCAAAGGGGTCCGGGAGGAACATGGCGAGACTTGGGTCTCACCCATTCTGCTCGGTAGGAGAAAGGGGCTGGGCAAGGAGGTACTTCTCACGCTGTTCTCATCCTGAGCTGACTCAAAAATAAATGCTATCCGCCTAATTGTAGTAAAGGGGGGGGCAGCACCTATAGACCACCGTGTTTTGCTTATTTTTAGCATCTGGATAGGGGTCTCTGGCGGGTACAAATGATTAACACATTTGGCTGCTAACTGAAAGGTAGGCGGTTCAAGTCCACCCAGAGGTTCCTGGAAAGAAAGACCTGGAAAAACGCCTTCAGAATATATCAGGCACCGAAAACCCTCCGGAGCACAGTGCCACTCTGCACTCACAGAGCCCCTAAGAGTCAGAATTGGCCTGCTGGTGACTTAGGTTTTTTCAAGCATCTGGGTCATCCGATGAGTGGCCATCTGGTTGCATGATCTGACCACTCCTTGTCTATCCATTGCCCTGCTGTAGTGGCTGTTCGGTTGGTGGGAGCTATGGCACAAGCATTTCAAACACCAGGAAGGCCATCCATGGTGAGCAGGTTTCAGGGCAGCTTCCAGACTGAGCCAGTCGGAGAAAAAAGGCCTGGGCAGCTACTTATTAAAAACATGGCAAGGAAGGAGTGGGATAGGCAATGGTTTCTATTGCGGGATTGAAATGGAGGCGTTGACACAAAATGTGTCCAGTGTTGCATGTGAAACGGATAGTCTGCTCTCCAAATAGTCAGCCAATTCACAATAAAAAAATGTTTTCTAATGAAATCAGAAAAAAAATGGCCAATGGAAACCCTACGAAAAGCAGTGGACCGCTGTCTATACAGTGCTGCACGCTGGGAGTCACTCCACCTACGACGGGGGAGAGCTGCCTCTTCAGTAGGATTGACCTTACTCAGTTACCTTGACGCAGTAAAGCTTTCAAAACCACCGCTTGCTGATTTGGCACGATTCCAGATGGGAAGAGACAGCTTTAAACACACATTAATAATCAGGATGTGGAATTATGAAGGATGAATCATGGAAAATTGGGAGTTATCAAAAATGAAGTGAAATACTTACAAAACCAACATCCTAAGCCTTGCGGGGGCGGGAAACCAACACACACACACACCACTACATTCACTGTTCCGTAGGATTTCTGAATCTGCAAATTTTTATAGAAACAGACTACCTCATCTTTCTTCTACAGAGCACCTGGTGGGTTTGAACCACTGACCTTACAGTTAACAGTCTAACATTAACCTACTATGCCATGGTATAAGTACATATTATCAAACATGCTAGATCTGCCCCTGTGGGTTTCTGAGACTGTCACTCTTTAAGGGAGTAGAGAGGTCCCTCTGTCTCCGTCGGAGGGGCTGCTCTCCTTGTGGTTAGCAGCCCCGCGCATAACCACTGCACCACCAGGCCTCCTCATCAGCTCACATTCCAGGCATGCATGAGGTGAAATGGGCTGTTGCTAAGCGGTCCTGTGATTTAAAAGGCTACTGCAGTCCATCTTAGACATTGGTGAGCTGAAATGGACCGGTTTAGGCCGTTTTGAAGCAGACAGTCACATGGTCTACTATGTCAGGAATGGACAAATTGAAGAGTGTTGGATTCATTATCAAAAGCTATTTCAGGAATATATTGAAATATAGGTTGTCCAATGATAGGATACTATCACTGGGCTAATAACCTTCAAAGATGACAAGTTACTACTGCTGATGTATGCACCAACTATGAATGCCAAAGATGGAGACATTGAAGGCATTTGCCAGCTTTTGTATCTTGGAAATGATCAAGCATGCAGTCAAGATGCATAGATAATTACTGGTGATTAGAATGTGAAAGTTGGAAATGAGGAAGAATCAGTAGTTGGGAAAGTTGACCATGGTGTTAGAAACAAGGTAGAGATCATGTGATGAAGTTTTGCAAGACCAATGAATGCAAAGAGGTTTTTTTTAAAAACATTTTATTAGGGGCTCATACAACTGTTATCGCAATCCATACACACATCAATTGTGTAAAGCGCATTTGTACATCATTCTCAAAACATTTTCTCTCCACTTAAACCGCCCCCCATTAGGTCCTCATTTTTCCCCTCCCTCCCCGCTCCCCGCTCCCTCCAAAGAGTTTTTTTTTAACAACATAAATGGCTACTACACCTGTGGGCCTTACCAAATCTAATACACAGGGATCAACTGTGTGTGTGGAAAGAGACCATGGAAAACTGTATCGTGAGTTACAATCGACTACAGAACCAATGATCAGTTGCTGATAAGAAGTTCAAATTGAAACTGAAAACAAAGAAAACTCTCCAAGAGACTTGAGTATGTTCCACCTGAATTTAGGAAGCACATTCAAAATAGACTTGCTGCACTGACCTCTGAGGACCAAAGACCAAAAAGCAGGAAGGGTGAAGAAAAAGACCCAAAGGGGTATCAGAAGAGACAGTGAAGCTCGCATTAGAGAGGGAAATAATAAATCTGCACAGAAATCGTCAAAGGGCAGCTCCGGAAGACAAGGTATTCTAATGAAATGAACAAAGGCTGGGAGGTAGAAGGTGGAAAGGGGGGAGTGCGCTTGGTGCTTCCCAAAGTGAAAGCCCTAAAGAGAAAAAGGCAAGCATCGAGTTGGAAAAAAAAAGAAGACAAACAAAAACGAGTAGCAGCCGTCTATCAACAGGCAACTGCCAGAAATCACAGCTGACTCGGAAGAGGACATGACATGAAAGATATCAGTGCTGATTTCATTATGAAAATTAAATTCACCGGTAACTTTCACCCAAGCCACAATAAAATTAAATTAAATTAAATCCGCTGGTGTCTGAGGTGAAGCCTGCAAATGGCCATCTGGGACACAAGTATTGATCTCTACTCGTCCCAAGCGAAGAGAAAGACGGAAGCCAGAGAAACGAAGAAGATCCTCGTCCACACGACAAATTGTCCGCGACTGCCAACTGTGCCGAGCGGTTGCATGAAGGATGGACTTGGAGAGAATGGGACGGAAACATGGAACAAACCTCAGCGTGAAACCAACAGCCGACAGATGCGCTGGATGGGCTGGGTGAGACGGGAAGGGTCCTGCGACGGCTGCCCTGAGAATGGCTTCTGGTAAGAAGCATTCAGATTGGCCCATGGTGCTCTAGATCTGGGATCTAGAAAAGAAAATACTTCAAAGCACTCCTAGGACATTTTCCCCAGTGAGCAAATGTGACATGGGTAAAGATGCAGCTAGCGGCTTGTGGCAACACGGAATTGGTGGAGACAGAGGAAGAGCCGGAACTATTAAAAATGGATGATGACGATGATGATAGAACTATATTAAAAGGTATGGAATAATATTTGTCTATAATCTACTATATGCTTTAGTGGGGATAAAAGGGAGGTTTTATAACAAGCTTTATACAGTATGTCCCCACGCTAATAAAAACTTAAAAATACAGATTATAATAAGGTACTCAAAAATACTACCCTGGGTTGTCTCTGGAAAGACTCGTTATCCATTATCCAGGGGTGATATCTTGGCTCACCTATTCTTTCCAAATGTTCTGAAGACATAGACCGCTTTAGGTCTCTGTTTAAAAAATAATAATTATGATGATGATGAAGAAGACTCTTGTTGAAATTTTCATTTCCAAGGACCTGAGTTTCCATTTCAGGAGACCTTAGTTAGTGCACCTTCCGCCTGGGCTCTCTCCTTTAGAGGACTATTCATAATTGCTGCCTAACGTTGTTGTGAGATTAACAGAGACCTCCTCTAGCTCGCTTGTTTCTAGGACAGGTGGGTTTTCAGCCGATATTAACGCCCTTTCTCTTTCTCTCCATTCAACTGGGAGGGGCTCTGGTTCGCCTTCAGAAAACACAGAGCCGGAGAAAGAGGAAGGCGGTATCGTACAAACATGAAATGAGGTGGGCCTCGGTCTTCTGAGCCGGAGAAGCTCATGCTCCAGTCCGGTCCACCCTCTCCTCAGTGGCTGGAGTCCGGCTCACTAAGGGCATATGAGTAATGCCACCCCGAATGGGTAGCCGAAAGCCCCGCTGGTGCGCGGGGGATATTGTCTCCCATGGAGTCTAGTCAAACTTGGAAAAGTCTAGAGATTGTTGTTGTTGTTAGGCGGTCCCAGCCCATAGCAACCCTACGTACCACAGAACAAAACACTGCCAGCCACTGTAGGGTCAGTCCATTGCATCGCTGCCCCTCTACCTTACCAAGCATGATGTCCTTCTCCAGGGACCGGTCTCTCCTGACAACATGGCCAAAGTACATGCCCTACCAGGTTGATTTTCAGGATTCCCATATATCATCTGGATGTTATTCACCTGTGACTTTAGGCCTTATGAAAAGTCTCTTCTATCCTGTCATCTGTTAGCTTTGCGTCACAGAAATGCCTAATTTTTATACAACCCAGTTAATCAGCGTTTCAACTTTTGGATTATGCTTTCCACATTTTGCTTAAGAAGTCCTTCCCTTCCTCTGTTGTTCTGAGGGGCTGTGGAGTTAGTTCTGATTCATCCCGACCCCTGCACAGCATAATAAACACTGCTCGGTCCTGCATCATCCTCACAATTGCTGTCCTAGAGCAAACTTACACCAGAGACTGAAAGAAGAGCCTCGCTTTATCAGACACGGAGACACACTGGAAAGCCAACTATCAAAGCCAGATGACTTGGGCTTCGAGCAGGCCAAGGAAAGAGCAGAGGAGAAGAGAACTACAGTCCCCTAGCTGGGTGCCAAGGTGACCTAGGGCCCCATGGGAGCTCACGGGGGCGCTGTGGCATATTTTAAAACTTCAGAAGAGCATCTGGGTCCTTAAAGGCTTGTCTTCAAACAAGCTGTCATCTAGGTGAGGCATCAACCAAATCCACATAGAAGAAGCACATGTCACCATGCTGCCCTTGAAGGGTTTGGTTTTTTAAAAAGGAATCAGTTTTGTTAACATATAATTCACAAACCATACAGCCTGTGTGATCCCAGGAGCGTAAGTAATGAAATCCAAATCTGAAGGAGGGAACGGTATCAGAGTTTACATTGTGAACACCTGGGGTGTGAGGACTAGAGAGGACAGTAGAAGCCCAAAATCCATCTGCAGGGTCCACACATGGTTGCAGCCACTGTCCATTGTCCAGGGTCTTCCTGTTGGCCACAAGCTTCAAAATATTCTCCTGCATGATTTTCTGTTAAATTCACCTTTTCCATTGAGATTTTAGGTGGTCTCGAATCTATTTTCTTATAAGATTAGGTAGGGATCAAATTTTATTTTCCTTCATATAGTCAGAAAGTGCTCCCATTATCATGTATTTTAAAACACTCCATTGATTTGTGGTGTCATTTTCTGGTAATTAAGTTCCTTTTCATAAGTGGCCCCTGTTTTCCCTGGTATCCCCGAGGCCAAAAGAAAAGCTTCAGCCTTGTTTACTGAGTGGTTCGGTTCAAATAGCAAACATTTAAGCCCTAGCAACGTCGTGGTCACTGGGGTGGGGGAGTCAGAATTTCTGTTGTTGCTCTTGAGCGTTTTCAGTTGCGTACTAATGGACTGTCTGGCCCTGTTGGAAACTGGACAGCTTCCCAAACCTGGAATCCAGGTAGACGCTGCCATCCCGCTATTCTGCTTCAGATTGACTTTCACAGTGTTTGCCTTTTATCAGAGCGACTACAGAAAGCCCGGTTCAGGAGGATATGCCGTCATGAACAGGAATGGACCCCAGTCGAATGTTGCCACCATGAGCTTTTCCAAGCTGGTAGTTCACACAGTGTCCAACAAATGGTGAATGCCACCCTGCTGCCCTTGAAGGGTTTGCTTTTTTAAAAAGATATCAGTTTTGTTGACATATAATTCGCAAACCGTACAATTCAATAGCTCACTCGCCTCAAGATGAGTGGCACAAGCATCACCATCGGTTTTAGAACACTTTCTTCATTCGTGGACTCATCGTTGTTAGCTCCCCACTTCCCCCCACCCTCCCCGGCCAGACTCCCAAGGAACCATGCATCCAGGTGCTGTCTCTACAGATTTACCTGCCCTGGAGCTCATACACAGAAAAGCATGTTTAAAATAAGACTAATAACAATAACAAAGTAAAACAGAGAAACATTTCCATCAAAAGCAGAAAATATTTTTTTAAACTGGAACAAATTTTAAATGGGTCAAAAGGGAGATCAAAGGATAAGGTGCTAAATTTTAACCTGACTGCATCTGCAGGCATCCACTTCCCGATGTGTTGTGCCTGACAGCAAGGCCATTCACCTCCCTGGTCCCTGGTCAGGGGGGACTGGCCAGAGGCTTACTCCATGTGTTGTTCCGCTTCGCTTTTCCCCTTCGACTGAAAAAGCTTTTAAATGGGTCAAAGTGGACATCAGATGATAAGATATTACATTTTAACCTAACTGCATCCGCCATCGACTTTACAATGCTCTCTGACTGATAACAAGGCTACTCACATCCTCAATAATGGTCAGAGAGGATTCGCCCGATGCTTAATCTATGTGTGGACCCTGCAGATGGATTTTGGGTTTCTACTGTCCTCTTTTGTCCTCACACCCCAGGTGTTCACAATGTAAACTCTGATACCGTTCCCTTCTTCAGATTTGGATTTCATTACTTACGCTCCTGGGATCACACAGGCTGTATGGTTTGTGAATTATATGTTAACAAAACTGATTCCTTTTTAAAAAACCAAACCCTTCAAGGGCAGCATGGTGACATGTGCTTCTTCTATGTGGATTTGGTTGATGCCTCACCTAGATGACAGCTTGTTTGAAGACAAGCCTTTAAGGACCCAGATGCTCTTCTGAAGTTTTAAAATATGCCACAGCGCCCCCGTGAGCTCCCATGGGGCCCTAGGTCACCTTGGCACCCAGCTAGGGGACTGTAGTTCTCTTCTCCTCTGCTCTTTCCTTGGCCTGCTCGAAGCCCAAGTCATCTGGCTTTGATAGTTGGCTTTCCAGTGTGTCTCCGTGTCTGATAAAGCGAGGCTCTTCTTTCAGTCTCTGGGGTAAGTTTGCTCTAGGACAACTGGACCTGATTGCTGCTCGCCTCCCTTAGCTTTACCTCTCCTGAGGTTCCCTGTGATCCCCCAGCTCCCCAGAACTATTTCTGCCTCCCCAGCGTGCTATGCTTTCTCGCTTCCAGGCCTTGGCATAGGTTGCCCTCTTCGAAGTCTTCCCTGACCCCCGGCTGGAATAGTCATCCCCCCCGCCCTGGCACCGTGGACACCCGACTCTGAATCTCTCTCCTCCACCGACGGAGAAGCTTACGGACAGAGACTGGGCCCAAGGGGATTCTTGTCTTGGCAGTACCTGGCCTTGTGACTGGTGCTCTACACCCCTGCAGTACGTACTCCTTGTGTGAGCGCTTCCAAAACACCACCTCTGCCTTTCGCCCCTCCCGCCGGCATGGAGGGCAAAGGTCCTTCGTCTCTGGAGTTAGTGCTGGCAGAAGGCTGAGTGAGACCTGGTGGGGGCAGGCTGCAGGTGGGCTCACTCGCAGGGTGATTCCCAGGCCCCGCCTGGGAAAGTGGAGGGTGCGTCAAGGTAGGCATGATGTTGAGGATTGGCAGGATGCTGGTAGGCGACATGGTGCCAGCGCGGACTCAAAGTGACAACAGAACAAAACCCTGTCCAGTCCTGTGCCCCCTACAGCTCTTGCTCTGAGTGAGTCCATGGTTGCAGCCACGGTGTCAGTCCATGTCCCCGAGAATCTTCCTCTGTTTCCCTAACACTCGACTTGCAGTGTTACCATCGAGCCCAAGAGGAGTCACACATTCAAAGGGCTTCTCCCCACTTGCTCCCCCTGAAGGGCCCCCTCCAGCTCATCCACGTCAGAGGACCCAGTTTATTCAACCTGTATAGCAGTGGCATGTCCTCCCCCCTCTGAGACCAGGAACTGTACTTGGAAGCGTTTTGCTCTTCTCTTTCCTTCACCACCCACCTCCCCCACCCAACAGAGCCCCCCTGGGCCTGCCCCAGACTTCCCAAACTAGGCAGCATCTTCCAAAGCTACAGCTTTTTGCCCAACATCTAATGTGTAAACTGATGTCAACCACTGAGGGCTAGGAGAGGTTCTAGGAAGTGCCACGCCTCCATGCAGGGATGACCCCCTACCCGCAGTCCTGCTTCTGCTGAATTCATTCCCCATTTAGACCAGTCCATGAACCCTCGTGTTTTTCCTCAGCTCTGGGTCACACTGATCCAGGGAGAAAATGGCTACCTCCTCAATTCATGCATGCATGCACGCGTGGGCGCGCACGCGCACGCACACGCACACGCACACGCACAACACCACCACCGTGAACTTGTGAGGGCTGTCAGGAAAAGAGGCACCTGAAGGGGCTTAAGCCACAAAAACGCAATGACTTCCAGGTGAACCTTCGTTGCCCCTGATCTTGGCCCTCCATAACTGCCCTGCCCCTTTTAGGAACCACTGCCCTCAGGTAATCTCTCAATGCTTCTCGTTCCTCTCAGGAGGAAAAAACTGTCCGACCTCCCCATTTGCTCTGTCACATCAGCCTGGCCCTCCCCTGACCGCCCAAGCTCCCGTCGGAGTGCTTACTTCCCGCTCCGAAGGCTCTCTCCATGTGCGTGGACATGGTGTCCGGAGAGCCCAGGGCCTGGGGAAGGACGTCATGCTTGGTAAGGCAGAGGGGCTGCGAAGGGTGAGATGGATAGACACTGTAGCTGCGGGAACAAGCTCAAACGTAACAACAGCAGTGAGGACAGGGCCAGGCGGGCAGTGTTTTAGGCTGTTGTGCACAGACAGGGTCTCCACCAGTCAGAACCAACTTGACGGCCCCTAACCTTGACACGCAGACGGCTGATGTGTTAGTGTGGGCAGACTAGAGAAACACATCAAGGGGACTCATTTGTATATAAGAAAGAGCCTTTTATACAAGAGCAATTGAATATTGAGAAAACATCCCAGCCCAGTCCAGATCAAGTCCATACGTCGATATTAGCCCAGATGTCCGACACCCATCTATAATCTCCTCTTCAGACTCACGAAACATATGCAATGACACCAAATCCAGGAAGATCACAGGCCACTTTCCACAACAAGGTGGAGAGTCTCGTGGATCCAGTGGCGGTAGAGACAACATCTCGGTGCTGGCAGGGGGCCCCATGTGGTGCCTCCAGCTCAGGCCACTAGCATAGTTCCACGTTGCTTGTCAGCTGCCATGTCTCCCAGGGAGTGAGCGGAGAGAGAGAGTGTCTCCCACCTCCAAGGAGGAATACAGGGGTTCCCAGAATCCTCAAGAGAAGGCCATGCCCACACAGAGACCTCATTGGCTATGACCTGATTGACAGGCTGGACTCCACCCCTTCACTCTGAATCCTCTCAAATTGACAAGCGGTTCTATAACTACCACACTGATCCATGTCCTTCCCGCACAGATCCTTCCCTCCTCCATAGGAGTTCTGGGTCTGACTTAACAGATCACCCAAACTTTATTTCCTCACACACTCTTGGAGAAATAGGCCCCAAAATTCTGGGGGTCCCAAGCCAGAACCCAGCACCCTTTCTTTAATACTTCTCTTGTGGGCACCTCTCTCTCTCTCTCTCTCTCTCTCTCTCTCTCTCTCTCTCTCTCTCTCTCTTCCTGGCTAGCCCCCTGCAAGCCCGCCCTTCTCACCTCAAGCCTGGAACCCTGTTGTACCAGCTGCCTGATGTGAGCCCTGCCCTCAGCCCCCAGGCCAACTGCAGCCTACCCTGCTTACCCACAGATTCCAACAGATTGAGAATTGCATGTCTCAGACTTTCAACTTGACTGGTCAGCAAGTTGGTTTTCCTGGTGGAGACTAATCTATTTAACAAAAATAGAACATACAGTAAGGCAAACATTAAGTACTTCTAATCGTGGGGATGCTTGCCTCTGTGAATGGCCAGGAGAGGAGGGCAGGGGTGAAGAGCCTGAGAGGAGGTTTTATGCTCCCAGGCTCCCGCCCAGGAACCTGGGCAAAGACCTCTCTCCCTGGCCTGGCCAGCCACCCTGTGCCAGCTGAGCAGATGAGAAGTATCTCCCCAACCCGGCCATCTGCCCAAACTGGAAAGGCGGGAGCCCTTCCTCTGCTCCCACCCTCTTCCCTGCACTCAACGAGCATGCTTCTGAGTCCCACGCAGCCCACCCTCCACCTGTGGCGCCATCTGCATTTCTAGTTCAGGTCACCCTCGGCTCTGCCCTGGACTTCCAATGGGCTTCCCCACCTCCAGGCTGGCCCTCATGGTGACTGTTTTACAGGTGGGGGGCCAGAGTGGTTATTCAAAGAGCACATGAACCTCAAAGCCTTGCCTGACTTGGCTCCTGCGTGCCTGCTTCTCACCGCCTCCCTCCCCTGCTGTTTCCTCCTTTCTGGTCCTCCAGAGCCTTGCAGGTGCTCTCCCCTTTGCCTCCAGCTTCCCAGAGCCCATCCTCCTCCTCCTCCTCCATCCATGTCCCCCCCTCCCCCTCTCCATCCCCACACACATCACCCCTTACCACTGGGGTGTGCTGCCCTTCCTCTGCGTTCTCACCCCCTCTGTGCCCCTGTTTCCTAGCCTCGGTCACACCGCCTTCTAGTTGCCATCTGTTTATACTTACTTACCTCAGCCTGTAACTTCCGTGAAGCCAAGCACTCCCGGAAGACAAGGACCTGGGTCACTGCAGCTCCCGGGGCCTGCCTGGCATAAGCATGTCATGTCCCGAAGGAGCACTTGGCAAACACCTATGGGATCAACTGCTTGCCCATTCTATCCGATGAGCAGTCTGAGGACCGGAGAAGGGGAGGAACAGAATTATGGGCACCCAAGGTGTGGGTACCAGAACTTGGCGTAGAACCTTAATCTAGCTGCGCGTGGAACCCAGAGCCCTTCCTAGCTGCTGTCTCAGCAAACATCATGAGGCCCATGGGACACAGCCCCCAGTGCCCGACAGCCTTACAGAGATCTCCTGGTCACCCAGCCTGACACTGCGCGCTCCCTGCGCATCTACCTGGGACACGTCTTTCCTCTCCTCTTCTCTCCTCTCACCCTTTGCTTCGCCCTCATGGCACCTTCTGAAGGGCTCCCTCCAGTTCCCCCGTCAGGGAACCCAGTGTATTCAACCCCATGTGCCTGGTTTAACAAACAGCCCGGCGCTCCTGCTGGGTTCAGGCCCTGGAGAAGAAAGAACACAATTTTGCCCTCAGGAAGCCCCTCTCCCTCAAATAACAATTATTTCCACACCGTGCCCGGTGTGGAAGGAGGCCTCACTGGTGGTGAGGACGTGAAGTCCACTTTGGTGGGTGTCGTTACACCACAGAAATGGGCAAACTCCACACCTTTTATTTGTTAAGACTCGGTGGTTAAACGTTTACCAGGGCATCCCTGGCTAGCGACCTCCTTCCTGGCCCCTAACCTACCTCTCTTTCATCCCCTACTTCAGGGCTACTTGGGATCCCCCACATGCCCTACAAATAACGCCAGGAAGATGAACTTGCAGCCAGGCTGGTCTGGGGCAATCCCCCAGACGCTCTGTGCTTGGGTTTGCCCAGAGCTCTGCCTCAGATACAGGGAAACGCTTGTCAGAAAAAGAATAATAACTTCCTCCTGGGAGAAAGACCTGGCACTCCGCTCCCAGAAAGATCCAGAAAACCCTAACCAAGCCCAAACCAGACTCCGACTCCTAATGGCCCAGAGGGCAGAGGGGAGCGCCCCATCGAGTTTACAAAGCGGCGGCGTGGAGACCCAGGCTGCCACCTCTTTGTCCCATGGAGCACCTGGTGCGTTGCAACCAGCAATCTTTAGGCTAGCTGCAGAGCGCTTGGACCCCTGGATCTCCTTTCCATAAAGTTTCCAGCCAAGAAACCCCTAGGAGGCAGCTCGACGTTGTCACTTGAGGTCCCTATGTGCTCAAATCCACTCCTGGCATGTAGCAGCAGAGGCGAAGGATTGGCTGTTCTAAGAAGGAGACCCTTGAGACAAGAAATGCCAGTCGGAGGGTGTGCACGTATGGGTGTGCACATGCACGTGTGTGTACATGCACGTGTCAATGGAAGGGAGCGGGGAGGAGGAGGCAAGAGAAAACTGCAAGCAGCTCACCATTGCTTGGGCAGCGAGTGTAGGGCAAAGAGGGGCAGCAAACAAACCCAGAAGGGCAAAAGGCAATCAGATGCCATTGGCGAGCACAGAGGGGGCTGTACTCTGGGAGAGATGGGTCATGTCCGGTTGCCTTTTAAATGCCTCATTCTGGTGGCTCTGTGGATGGTGGACTAGGGTGGGGGAGCTGGACCGCACAAACATCACACTGGAGTTCTTCTTGCCCTTTGGGGTCACTTCAGTTTCCGTCCGTTGGTAAATGAATCCTGAAGAGTCACTGGTGCGTTCAGGGACTGCGTTTCTGGGCCTGGAGGCTCAGGACCAGCATCAAGGGTCACCACGGTCATTGCATAGTCCCACCAAGACCGTGTTTCACATCGACTTTGGTGAGTAGCACCTGGCGTCTTGAAAGATCTTGGGTGACCTTCTAAGATGCAGCTGTTGGCCTCTCCCCGTCTGGAGGAAAGGAAAATGAAGGAAATTGAAGCCACGTGAAACGCTTAGTCCAATGGACTGATGGACCTCGGGCTCCTCAGTCTCCATGACCCTGAGGCTAGAAGGCCTAGGTGGGGCCCAGTTACCATCACCAACAGCTAATGGAAGGGACCGCATTAAGAGATCCTGGGGAAAGTATGGAACAAAATTCAAAAGCATAAAAAACAAAGGCTTACTGGTCAGATAGATACTAGTGGAACCCCAGAGACTAGGGCCTTTAGCCAACCATCAGCCCTGGTGAAGAACTCACACCCGGAGTCCAATGTTCAGACTAACAATAGCCTGGTGCGATCAAGGAGCAATAACTCCAGGCAGGTACGCACATCTGGGGATGATGGACTCTTTGAGCTCAAAAGGGCAGCACTGATCCAAGGGCAACGTTCAGGAGGGCTGGGAAAGGAGGAATGGGGACAGGGAACTCGGGAGGAAGGAGGGTGAGGCATTGCCTTGGAGGGGAAAAAAACACGTGTAGGAATTGTTAAATGGAAACATGATCTGCTCTGTAAACCTGCACCCAACTCAGGATAAAACATTAAAATTAAGGGGGGGTGGGGAGGAGGCAAGGGCTCCCCCTCCCCTAGTAATCAAGTAAGACCCAAACCTGCCAGCAGCAGAGGGCTGGCAGGGAATTGGAGCAGATGGAAGGGCGGAGTAGGCTCATCTCCACTCTTCCCTGAGCTCACATTATTTCCCGCTCACCCTGCCCCCAGCCCAGAGCCCTCTGAAACCTGGATCCAACTGGAAACATCCCTTTTTCTTACTTCCTTTCAGGGCAGCTGAGACAGGCACTAATTTTCAGAAAGAACCTCATTCAATTTTTTTATAAAGGGAGAAGGTGCAAGGAAAAACAACAAAGAAAATACAGAAAGCGGTGAAACAATTATGCTTACAAAGTGGATTTCAAGACCCACGACAACCAGCATTCCTGCCAGTCCCTGGCATGTATTCTCCCAGAAACCACTTCCTAAGCCCTGACTCCCCAGCCTCGGGGAGCGAGTTTCCAGGTTCACAGACTTGGGGACATCACAGTCAAGACTGCAGCTGAGCCCCGCACCCCCCATGGGAGGCCATGTGGTGTCAGCTCTCCAGGGAGTCTCCATCTTTGGAAGAAACAAGCAGAGATACCCTGATGGCCCCCTCTGGGGTCTTGGTCCAGGTTTACTTTCAGACCCTGGGGCAGGTTGAAGAGTCTTTCCCCCCAGAGATAATATCTAGGTTGGACTTTGTCCCTGAAAGTATGCTCCAATAAAAATGTGTAGCCTCAGAGACCATCACTGTGAGTGAGATTTGACTCAAGGACGGTGGGTGGGTAGAGGTCAGCTGAAGACCTGGTCCCTGTACCTGTGAAAGAGACATTGCTTAGAAACAGGGTCTTTGAAGATATTGTCAGTTGAGTTAAAGTGGGGTCATACCGGAGTAGGTATTGAACTCATTTGAGTGGTGTCTTTGTAAAAGAGACACTTTCACCCATACTACAAGATGGATGGATGGATGGATGGATAATTGGATGGATGGTTGGATGGATGGATGGATGGATGGATGGATGGATGGATGGATGGATGGATGGATGGATGGATG
>NW_022111310.1:2882544-2940942 GCF_000313985.2 Echinops telfairi | reverse complement strand
TGGATGGATGGATGGATGGATGGATGGATGGATGGATGGATGATTGGATGGATGGATGGATGGATGGATGGATGGATGGATGGATGGATGGATGGATGAGAGAGAGAGGGAGAGACAACAGATTGACTCAGAAAATAAACCTGACCCAGTACCAGCCCAAAAAAGAAAGAGGGAGAAGCGTCTGTGTGAGACCAAATGGTGAACACAGCTGGGCAAGCTAGGGCAGGAAGCGGGAGAGTCCTAACAGAAATCACGGGATAGTTGTCACCCAGTGATCAAGTATAACCCCTTCTCACTGACCCAACTGTAGAGTTTGTTCAGTGGAAGCCTAGGATGCTGGGTCAACTTTCACTGAAAACACAATAAAATATTTAATGTCATGCAGAGAGAAAGGTAGACACCTGGAGAAGACAGCACCCTGATGAGGGAGCCCTGGTGGTGTAGGGGCCACACATTGAGCAGCTAACAGAAGGGTCAGCAGTTTGAACCCACGAGCTGCTCGGAGGGGGCAAGATGAGGCTGTCTACTTCTGTGAAGAAGAGAGGGTCCCAGAAACCCAAAGATGCAATTCTACTCTGGTCGCTATGAGTTGGAATCGGCTCAGGGGCAGTGGGTTTGGTTTTTCGACAGCCTGTGCTTGACACATCACAGGTGCTTGGTAGTATTTGTTGACTGCATGCCTCTATCATAATTTCCATCATGTGCCTGTAATCTCATTTACTCTGCTCCTTTTCTGCTCCGTGCACATTTTGCTGATTTCTGACATTTTGCTATTCTAAATAAGCTTGGCTCTTGTCATCTCCCTGCAAGGAGAGGGAGGGAGTTGGTTCTGCCTCTCGTAGACCATCCACTCAACAGGTTTCTTCTTCATCCTCATCCTCTTCATCACACCCAGCCCTGCCTTACACCACCCCTCCCTTTATGATGGGCCCCTGGGATCAAATGATGCTATTCTGCCCTTACTGCGCCTCTGCAAAAAGAGTGGCAGCAGGACTTCCTGCCCCAAACTCAAGGCTCAGGGTTCTTTGGGTACAGCAAACTTCCCTGATGGAGTGGGCCTCGCACACGATTGTTCTGTGTAAGAGAAAATACTTTAAGTAGTATGCAAAATATGACATCCCCCATAGCCTCAGAGAACACCCCCCCAAAAAAAGAGTATTTTTTTTTGTCCCTGCATAGCATTTGGGTAGATGCAACCAATTCTTTGGCCTTTGTCTTGCTCCTGCATTCTGCTGCCCCTTTGGAAGCGGAAGGTGCTACCTTCACCCACCCTGCATGGTGTGTGCCTCTAGCCGTGATGGAGACCAGATCAAAGATCTAAGCACAAAGTGCTTGCCTTGAATCTGAGACAATACTGTCCTGGGCGGAACCCAGCAGGGCAGAATGGTACAGGGGGGCCTTGGGTCATGTGCACAGGCAGCGAGGTGCTTTCTGGGCCAGCAGATGGACCAGGGTGACTTAGTCATGTTCAAGTTCTATCCCCTTAGAGGTGCCTCTGCCCACGTGACTGGACAGGGGAGACCTTTGAAATCAAACACTCAGAGATGAGCACGCATGTTCTGGTGTGTGTGCACACACTTGCACTCACCTCCCAAAGACCAGGGAGACCAGTTAGAGGCAGGAGAGCAGGCTAGAGCCCTTTTAAAGCTGAAAAGTCTTCTCTAATTGCAACTTGATCTGCAGAGACTGTGGGCCCGCGGCTCAGTGCAATTAGACTGAGCCAAGCACGTCTTCACTCCGCTGAGCTTCTGGCTCCAGGCGAGGGCTACTGGTAGACCTCGACGGAACTCCAGAGCTTTAATCTTCCCGCTTCTCAGACCCTATGCCAGATCATGATACCGCTATGACATGCAAAGAGAAGCAGCCGCCACAGAAAAGGCCCCAACACAGGGCTGGGCTGCTCTGACTCATAAATGATTGGGGGAGTAGATTTTGCACATGCCTGGTCAACACACGTTAAGGATGAACCATGGAAACAATTCACTTTTTTTTTAAAGAGGAGGTGGTTGAACTCCACTGACTGCCAGAGTCCTCTGCATTGTGCAAACTCTCCAACTCTTCTAGGGATTCCGAACAGGCATCGGTGGAGCTTCACCAGTTCTGGTTAACTAGAGGGATTAGGATACGTTGTCCTTGTTAGTTGCCTTCCAGTAGGTTCCAAATGGTGATGACCTTCCATATCATGGAATGAACGGTTGCCTGGCCCTGGGGCAACTTCAAGACTGCTGTTGCCTGTGGGTGCATGGTCGCGGCTGTGTGTCAACCCCGCTCCATAAGAGTGTCCTTCGTTCCTGTGACCTTTTCTTCTCTGTCAAACACGATGTCCTTTCCTGGTGATGGTCCCAAAGCAACAGGAAACGAGGCAAAGTCTCACCCTTCTGCCTTCTAGGAAGCATCCTGGTTGCCTTTCTTCTAGGCCCCAACTCTGGATTAAGTCTCTCGTAGACATTGCCTTCTTCAGTCCTCCCAAGCAGGCCTGGAGGAGCATCTTGTTCTGACCGCTTCTCCGTGGGAGAAACGATGCTCAGCACATCTCAATGACCGCGGGAGCTCGAGCCAACGGCAGTAGGTACTCGTTGACACGTGCTGGCGCTTGAGTTTCCTCCCCATCAGCCTGAAGATTTCCCAGGGGCGGGGCAGGGGCTGGGGAGGGGGGAAAACAGAAGAGAAGCAGCCACATTATTCCCAACTAGATTTGAGATGTTCATTTGGATTCGTGTTTATGAGCCCGGTTGCTTTGTTTGACATTAGCAGCATCTCTTTTGGGGAGGCGGGGGTGTGTTTTAAAAATAAATTATCCACTTGGGCTTTTCCTTTCATTATGTTATTTGTATTCTAAATATGCTCTGTGATCCTTCTTATGAACTCCTCAGAAGTTAAACTTCATGATCAATCAGCATCCAGCCCAGAAACCAGAAGGCACGTCAGGCGTTTCCCAGGGAGGCCGAGCCCAGGGAAGTCACTGGTTGCACTCGCTAGGAAGGGATGGAAGAGCAAGCCAAGGGAGTGCGGTGACCAGAGGCGAGGGTTTGCAGGAAACCAAGGCGCTCAGGCAGAATCAAAAAGGGAAAGCGGGCCGCCGCAAGCCCCCCAGTGTACCCATCGAGCCCCCTGGATACTCACCGAGGCCAGGCACACCCAGAGGCCTTCACCATCCTCACCGGCAGGAGTGCTTGTCGCTGTCCTTCCGGCAGCTGTGGGAGAGCCTCCACTGATGGCACCGGGACCTCTGAGCTAAATAGTTGGCCAGCATTGTTGTGAATAAGGCCGGGGGCAGAACTGCTGAGGTTTACCACTGCCGACAGGGGTGAGGCATGCCGTCAGTTCACAGAGCTCTGTTGTGATGGGGAGAGACACTAAGTGGGGCAAGTGAATGAGGCTCAAATCCGTCCAAAGGCATCTTAGGAAACAGGCCTGACAATCTGCTTTCAAAAGGTCACACTCTTAAAAAGAATGGTTCTTTTTTTTTAATCATGTTATTGGGGGCTCGTACAGCACTTATCACAATCCAAACATCCATCCATTGTGTCAAGCACATTTGTACCTATGTTGCCATCATCATTCTCAAAACATTTTTTTAATACTTGAGCCCTTGGTATCAGCTCTTTTTTTCCCTCCCTCTCCCACCCTCCCTCCCTCATGAACTCTTGATAATTTATAAATGGGTTTTTTTTTTTCATCATCCACTGTTTCCTGTCACCCATTTTTCTGTTGTTCATCCCCACAGGGTGGGGGTTATTCGTCGATCATTGTGATTGGTTCCCCCTTTCTCCCCCCTACCCTCCTGGTACACTACTCTCATTATTATTCCTGAGGGGTTCATCTGTCCTGGATTCTGTGTGTAGAGAGCTCTTATCTGTACCAGTGTACATGCTTTGGTCTAGCCGGATTTGTATGGCAGAATTGGGATCATGATAGTTGGGGGGGGAGAAGCATTTAAGAACTAGAGGAAAGTTGTATGTTTCATCATTGCTACACTGCACCCTGGCTGGCTCGTCCCTTCCTTGTGACCTTTCTGTGAGTCTGCCCACATGGGGTGGCCATGAATCACTGCTTGAAACAAGGTGACTGCAGCCCAGACGCTCAGCCACTGGGGGAGGGAGTGCCTCCCTCCTCCATCTGGGCAGCACACCACAACATGTGTGTGATGTAGATGAAAGTCCCACAGTGCCCTGGCCATGGTACTCAGCCACATTTGTAGTGCACCCCAAGCTGGCCACGGACACCCTTTCCCCGATTGCTGGCTGGCAAGCATCCAGGCAGGCAGCTCTGCCTCCACGTTTGTCTTGTCTGCCAGCCAGTCTCTTATCCAACAACCAGCATGATCCGCTCATAGTACTGCTTGGCTTGGTTTGGGTCCCCCACCCCTGACCTCCAAGCTCCTCCTCTCGGCCTCTCAGGTCAAACGCAGCCTGTCTCTGCTCCCTTCTACGCCCTGGCCACTCTGGCTCTCTTTCAGTTACCTGAGCACCCCAAGGCCTCCCGACCTTAGGACCACTCTCCCTTTGGTGGGAGCAGCTCCTTCTGGCTTCTCCGCTCTCAGTGACGTCTTTGCTTCGACCCAGTGCCTCACCCAGCCGGGCCCGTTTTTGTTTCTTTCCACAGGAATGTAGATTGCCTTGCTATCTGTCTGACTCTCCTCATCAAATCTAAACTCCCTGAGAGTAGCAACAAGTACCTAGCGCGGTGCCCAGGACATGTTGTTGTTGGACACCGTCCACTCGATTCTCACTCTAGGGACTCCATGGGACAGCGGAGAGCTGACCCACAGAGTGGGGCTGGCTGTGCTCGCTACAGAAGCCACGCCTCTGTGGGGTCAGGCCATTAGCCTTCCAGTTAGCAGGGGAGCACTGACCCATGGGGGCCCCTGACACTCCTTGGCAACTATTTGTGGAATCATGTGCGAATCAACCACCTATTGGGAAGATTTCCTTGAAAAATCACCCAATGAATGTTTGCCCTCCTTCACATCCACACTTCTCCGTGTTACCTTTGGCTGGGCTATGGGTCCAAGGTCCAATCCGGAGGATTGGCCTCATTGGCCAAACTGCTGTCTGTGGCAACTCCTTCGGAAGACTCCTGGGACCCGGATTCCTCAGAAAGGGGGCTTGGTGGAGCTCCCTGGACCTCCTCTCGGATGCAGCCCTCGGTGAAGCCCACTGCCCGTGTGTTTCCCTCCACCTCTCAGCTTCCTCCAGCGGGTAGGCCGGCCCCACCGTGGCGCATGTGGTTTCGGGCATTCAGTCACCTTGGGCTGAGGTGTCCGAGATAGTGAAACCACCTTGGATGGGGGCCCAACAGTGTATCCCTTTATCACGTGATAGTTGAAACTTCCCAGCCATTGGAATGATTCCCAGCACTTCGGATATGTATATATATTGTGTGTGTATTTCAGCTCCTTGTTATGAGTGTTTAAACAAAATGAATACTGCCATCGATGGAGTGCCTGCTCTGTACCAGGAGTTCTGTGCGAGGTCCACAGCTCGGGGATGTTCATGAACTTGCCTGCAAGACGGTGGAGGTGGGGGTTTGAACCCACGTTGGTGATATTCAAACATGCCTTTCCTTCTGCTTCACGACCTAGGAGATGAAAGAAATGGTAGGGTGATTGTGAGCAGCATTTTAAAAAAATAGTTCTTGTTAAGAAAATAAAGGAAGACAGGTTCCTAGATGGGACCAACTGTTGGCTTCCAACGGAAAGGTTGTCCATTCCAATCCGCCCAGCAGCAGCTGGAAGAAAGGGCTATCGCTCTGGTTTCTCCTTGACCATGGCCGAGAAAACCCTCTGGAACTCAGACCTGCTCGGAAATGGGGGGTCGCCTTGACTGAGAACCAACCCACCAGCAGTGGGGCCTCCAGGAGGGGCTCCTTGGTGTTCTTTAGGAAGGACGGCGGGGACACGGACCAAATGCAGGACGCTTCTTTCCTGCCCCTCCCACACCCAGCACCACGAGCATGCTCTCCAAGCGCACGCCACACACCTTTCGCATGAGCTCGTCAAATGTATCCACTTGGAAAGAGACAAGTCCTGGGAGTCTTCGGGGCTTGCGGGAGATGGCGCATCAGTGAGATCTCCAACGTGGTCCAGTGGGTAAAACGCCCTCTTGGACAACCCCCAACCAAGGCGATCCATGTGTGTACAAAGGAAAGTTCTGGAAGGCTTTCTGTGTTTACCAATCATCCCTAGAACTGAAATCACAGCTCCGATATCACCTTACCTTGCAGTTTTTCACACTCCAAGGAATTGCTTACCATTGTCACCTGAATATAGAATTCGGTGGGTGTTAGTTTCAGGCTGGTACTACACCCAGCTGTCTTTAGGCTCTTGTAAAGGTGTCAATGTGGCCTTAGAAGGTGTTTCTGGCTCCTGAGAACAAGTTGAGTGATTGTCTTTCTTCTGAATGGCGCAGGGCCTCAGGCTTGGGGCTTCCACCCAGGAGGGGACATCCCGGCATCTGAGGAGACCGGAGCACTGCTGGGAGAGAAAGCCCGTGTGCCTTTAAGGCAGCTTCTCCTCCAGATTTCAAGTTAGCAGAGAGACGGACGCGAAATTATCTCTGGGTCAGAAGCAGCATGAGCCTTAAAATCAAACTCAGATTTGAATCCCGGCAGGCTTCCTTGCTGGCTGAATGACTTTGTACAATGAAGGATGAGATTTCCGTGGCACGGTGTGTATCAATTTCCCTGCAGGGCTGCAAACTCTGAGCTGGGCTCTACATGACAGAAAGAGCCCCAAACCAAAGCTAACCAGCTGCGGTTGAGTCTTGCCCACTCACGGCCACCCCCGTTTGTCAAGAGTAGAGCTGTGTGCCACAGGGTGTCCCATGCTGATCCTCCAGGTCTTTCGTCCAAGCTATCTCTGAGTGGACTCGACCCTTCAACCTTTGGTTAGCAGCTGAGCGTTTGTACCCCCCAGAAGCTGCAGAGAGACCACACCTCCTCCATGCCTTCTCATTAGTAAGCAGATGGAAAGCCTGGTAGCGGCCAGAAGGCAGGTGCAGTAGATGAAGCAGTCTTGCCCTTGCTCCTAGGGTCCCTAATGAGGGTCACTCAGCTGCCTGTGACCCTAGTCAGGTCTCTCCCATGCAAGAAGTGTAGTTTTGTGCTGCGCCGGAGCCCAGTTATAATTGGGACTGACGTCACCATTCAGGAAGAGCTTAGACAAGCATTCTCTTTCCTTAATAGGAAATATTAACAGACCTCCAGCACCCCGCTGGCCCCCAAGCCAAACTTAGTCTTAGCAAAGGCCCACATCTGTATGGGTGGGCATGGGGAGCAAAGGCCAGGTCGGCGTCCCCAAGCAGCTTCTCGGCTCCATTTTCCCAGCACGCCCCTGTCTCCGTGACAATGCAGGACACATGGAGTTAATAAATAGTCATGATAATGATGATGTCTATCTGGGCTTTGATTCATGTTCCAGTTCCATGATTGATTTGGGGCGCCTCAACTTAACCAGATAAAGTCACAACCAATTGAAAAACAATTGGTGTGATTCTGCATCTGTGGTCCAGAGGGAGTTTCTTTTTCCCTCCAATATTAGTAAATCACGTTGTACAGTTAATGAACTTCGGCCTCCAGCAGCCATGCTTGGACTAATATAGCATTTCTCTTTGTTTCTGTTTGTGTGTTGTTTTGTTTTTAGGGTCAAGTTGTGTTCCGGAACGGGGAGAGGATGGGGACCATTAAATTTACTCAATTTCAAGGTAGGCTTTTGCAATGATTATTCTTTCCAGTGGATGAACTCCGGGTTCTGGGATGTGTGTTGACGCCATGATACACAAGGAAAGAAAATGAACAGGGGATGTTTTGAATAAGAGAAAGCGGTGCTATTAGGCAGCATTTTTCTGCCAACAAAGGCACGTCAGCATCCAGCGTTTCAGATTTCTCCTCAACGGCGTGTCCGTTGAGGCCACCTCCACCTTCCCAGGTGGCCTGAGAAGCTAGTCAAAGCAAGGGGAGTGGAAGTGGTTAATCCAGTCCCAACGTTCCGAGCAGCCTGGCCTGGCTTATATTTCTTATTAGAGAAATCCTCAAGCATCCTCTAAAGGAGAGAGAATAGCATAATCAACCTCCCGAGACCCATCAGGCAGCTCCAACTCTTACCAACATTTTGCCACTCTTGTGTTGTCTTGACTTAATACACACACACACACACACACCACCACCACCACCACCACCACCACCACCACCACCACCTTCGCTTCATTTTGCTATAGAATTCTAAAGCCCATCCCAGACATTAGCTCATTTCAATCTATAAATACTTCAGATTGCATTTCTACTAGATAAGGGCTTTTAAAAAACATTAACCACAATACTATTACTGTACCTAAAACATTTAACAGCAATTCTTAATATCCTCTAATTCCTAATCGACGTTGGTTCCCCTGATCCACTGAAAAAGCAGTGTTACAGTGGGTTTGCCTGAGCAGAATTCACACAGGATCCTCCCCCCACACCTCTTGCATTTGGTTGATAGCTCTCTTTCATCTTTTTTCATCGATATGGAGCCCTGGTAGCATAGTGGGTTGTGAGTTTGGCTTCGACCTGCAAGATCAGCAGTTCGAAGCCACCAGCCGCAATGAGGGAACAATGAGGCTTTCTGCTTCTGCAAAGGTTGTAGCCGAGGAAACCCACAGGGCAGGTCTACCCTGCCCTAGAGAGTCGCTGCGAGTCCAGCGAGTGGGAAAATGAGCCCACCTGTGGGTCTGTAAGTGCCCTTCATTTGCTGAAGGAGTCAGGTGAATGTGTTGGGCTTATTGCTGTCGGGATTGGAAGGAGTCGTCCAGACTAAGCATCTGGTGTCCTGAGTAGAAAAATGAGACTCAGAGGGGCAGGGGACTTCTCAGAGCCCCGTGGCATCACTCAGAACCATGGCAGGGCATTCTTCCAGGGGTGCCTAGTTCAGCCCAGTATGGTCCACATTCGTGGGTGGTTAACCAGAAAATGCACCCACACAGTCATTGTCCCCACCGGGATCCAGAAGCAAGAGCAAGGGCCTGGAGGGTCCACTTATGCTCAGCAGGACTCAGAGTCACTCGGGACAGCAAGAAGTGAAAGCCAGGCACTCAGATTCATTCCGAAAAATCCCAACAGGATTCATATGGATTACAAGTGTTCTTCGGCAAGACCGCTCTGCAGTGAGATCTTGGGGAGGTGCAGATGGCCACCGTCCCCCTTCCCGTGGCAGGGAACGAAAGTGCACGTCAGCTCTCCCACATGCACAAAAGAAGTAATTTTAGGCAGACGTAATTATTCTCCCATTTGTTGCATCTTACTTCTTCATGGCTTGAACAGAGTAAGCATCTTGGCAAAGATACTTTCTTTTTCCCCCTTTGAGTGATGGCAACTCTGTTCTCTTGCCACCTCTCCAGTTCTCAAATCACATCGTTCCAGGAGAAGATTTTGTAAACTATGGCTTGGCCGATGACAGCTCTAATCGCCTGCCGATTTGATTGCTCCCTACTCCCATCCCCACGCCCACATGTGTTAGGGTTCGATGCCAGCCTCTTCGGGGGCTGTGGCTTCAGGCACCTCCATCAGGCTGTACAAGGAAGGCGGCCTAGCACACGGAGCTCAGGCCTCGGACTTTGCAGTCCCACCCAGCTGAGCTCCAGCCATGCACGTGCTGTAGGACATCAGGCAAGGGTCTGTGCTTCCCTGAATCTCACTGCTTTCCTCCGACCCGCCTCCTAGGGGCGGGGTGGCACTAGAGAGCACACATCCATAACTTAGCACATTGCCTGACTTCCGCATAGATGCCCCTTGTCCCTCGAGTGTGCCACTTCGGATTAGTATTTTATTGAAAAATGGTGGCACTTTGCTAGGACAAATCAAAATTTCCCTGGTGTACTGCAGCGCCCTCCCCCCTTGCTCCTTTCCCCCTCGGGCCTTTTTGTCTACCACCTCCCCTTGACAGCTGATCCCCACACTTACAGATGCAGGAGGTCAAGCTGGACAGGGCCTGCCAGATGATCTCAGCCGACCGCTTCCTGGTACCCAGGGGAGACTGAGGCCCTGGGAAGAGACATATCTGTCCCAGGAGCAGACAGCTGGTTGGTGGCAGAGCTGGGATTGGACCTCAGCTTTCCTGAGCTCTACACCAGTGGTGGACCGTCCACACGTCACCGTCCGTGTACTCACACGGCCACCTGGCCCGTGTGGACTCCCATCATGGCAGTTCAGAGATAGGCCTTCGCGTGATCCTGTTTCCATGTTTTGAAAACAGCCATGGGTGTTATTTGGGGACTGGGGTGTGATCCTGAGATGCAGGGGGCATATTGAAATCAGCAAAACAGTTTATTTTCCAAATTAAAAGAGCTTGAGAGGTACTTGTCTCCCAGAATGAAGGGCCATTGAATTATTTTCCTCAGCTTTGTATTGTGAATCAGATGAACATTTGCAGAGCAGAGCAGAGTTTTACATGCAACAATTCTGCACATTCTGATTCAACTCATCCACGGCAGTCCTTCCCATGTGCCATCCCTGACCCCACCGCCTCCCCGTTCGCTGCCTCCGTTCCTCCTTCCTTCCTAACCCTCTGTGCCCTTGGACAAATGCTGCCCGGCTGATCGTCAGTGGGTCATTATTCTAATTTGGAGATGAGTTCAGTGCAAGATCTGAAAGGCAAGGGCAATAGCCTGGAGGGTCCCTGGCCTCTTTCATGACTTTAAGTTCTGGTCCACATCCTTTTCGGAGCAGTGGGGAGTGGTAGATTGGCACCATCTAGATCTCCTGGCCTGAGCGTTGTGGAGACCGATAGTTGCATGATCCATCTGTCCAACGGACTCCTTGTTTCCCCGTGTCCTTCGATTTTGTTCTTCTTCTTTCCTCGGGATAGAGAGGGACCATTAGGTTGTACCTTAGATGGCTGCTCACAAGCTTTTAGGACCCCAGTCGTTACTCACTACATTAGGGTGCAGAGCATTGTCTTTGTGAACTAAGATAGGATCATTGACCTTCCTGTTCTCTGAGACGAAGGGGTCATTGGATTATTGACAGGTCATCAAAGCTCAAAGGGCTACTGGCTATCATCTCATTACACAGAGGGGTAACTGAAGCCCAGGCGGGAGAAGGGACTTGCCCCCCTGTGGGATGATGAGCTCAGGCCTCCCCTTCTCTGGGCCCAGGTTCTATCCCCGGGCTGCCTCCTGGGGCTTTCCAGTGATTCGCCCACAAGGGGAACTTTCCACCTTCCATGGGCTTGTTGCTGTGTGCCATTGAGTAGATGCTGGCTCATAGCATCCCTGTAGGAATGGACAGACTACCCACGGAGCTGTTCCGGAAAATGAATGCACTGCTGGGGGTGCTCACTCCTCTCTACTAAGAAATTGGGTGGGGCTGGGGGATTTTTTTAAAGAAGAAATTTGGAAGATAACTACCTGGCCAACCAACTGGAAGAGGTCCATATTTGTACCCATTTCAAAGAAAGGTGATCCAACAGAAAATGGGAGGTATTAAACAACATCACTAATATCAGAAGCAAATAATATTTGGCTTCATGCAAAACGTCTGCAGTGGTCCATCGAGAGGGAACGGCCAGGAGTTGGAGCCAGATTCAAAAGAGGATGTGAAAGGAAGGCGACCATGGTTCACATCAGATGGATCTTGGCAGAGAATTATCAGAAATATGCTTACTAGCATTTGATTAACTCTGCAAAGGCATTTGACTATGAGGGCCATTACAAAGGGAAGACTGGGAATTCCAAACACTTCCCTGTGTTGGTGAAGAACCTATCCATAGATTGGGAAGGGCAGGTGTGGAGGTTGTGTCCTTTCATCATCCTGATTCAACCTGTACGCGGGGCAATAATTCCAGAAGCCGGGCTGCACACAGGGGAACGTGGCATCAGGAATGGAGGAGGCTTCGTAATGGCCTGCCATGTGCTGATGATGCGCCCTTGCTTGCTGACAGTGGAAATGACTTGAAGCATTTGCGAATGAAGCTAAAACACAATGGTTTTCGATAGGGAGTATAGCTCGATATAAAGAACATAAAACTCCTCACTAGACCAATAGATACAACATACTAAACGGAGAGAAGGATTTCATTTTACCTGGATCCACCATCAACCCCTGAGTTAGTTAATTGTGCCAGCCTGGCCAATAATCACATGTGGTGCTGGTTGAAAGGTGGAGGGATAAATGGGTGGTGAAGCCTCGCCTTTCTAGTTCTCGGGTCTCTTGTTTTGTGATGGTTGTATCGGGTGCAGCTGCCTTAGCAGTTCCCTGCTTCAGCTTGCAAGATTGACTTCCTACAAGACATCCCCAAGGAGAAGCCGCATGGATCTATCCCGATGCAGCCCTGGGTGCTGGAGCAGCCGTGTGGAGACCCTTGCCAGTGCTGAGAGGCTTCCACGTTCATGGACTCAGCTTTCCTCCTGCAGTCGGCATTATTGCCTCTGTTTTGTGAGGTGGAGGACTTTGTGGACTGGTGTTGGGTTAATGGGTTAATGTTGGACTTGTGGGCTTGGGCAGCATTGGGTTGGGATGTTTTCGTGATGCACCTTTTCTTTACATAAAACTCTCTCTTATACGTGAGTCGCCGTGGATTTGTTTCTCCAAAGTACCCAGACTAATACAACCCCCATGTAAGCAGCAGTCAAGAAAGCAAACAATGCGTTGCACTGGGCAAAGCAGCTGCAGAACCTGAGTGGAAGGGAGACCGCAATCCACCGGCGAGAGAAGACACCATCGAGAGAGAGGCTCAGGGTAGCTGCTGGGGAGGGGCCAGGCGGGAGACTTGATCAGTAGTTTAAATTATTGTTTAATTTATAGTTTAAACTTAAGTTAAATTAAATTATTGATAACTTGAAATGTAACCACTCTCGCAATGCACCATGTGTAAAAAAAAATAAAAAGTAAAATAATGAAATAAAAACATAAAATGTTGAAAAGCCAAGATGTCGCCCGGAGAAGGTGGGCGTGCCTGCACCGAGCCATGGTGTTTTCAGTCGCCTCCCACGCGGGTGAGAGCTGGACAATGAGGAAGACCCAGGAATGGGTGTGTTTGAATGCGGATGTGTCGGGTGCTGGGGAAGGCCACTGCGAGCGCCATGCATGGCCAGAAGAAGAAGCACATCCGTCTGAGAGGAAGTACAGCCTGCGTTCATGCTCCTGAGAACAAGGATGCCAAGACTTCCTCGCACGTACTTGGGATATGTTCTTGTCCCTGGAAAAGGATACGGCCAGTGAAAGGGAGGAAGACCCCCAAGGAGACAGACCGATGCAGTGGCTACAGCAGGCTCAATCAGAACTGTTGGGCGGACAGCATAGGACCGGACAGTGCTTTGCTCTGTTGTACATGAGTCGCTGTGAGTCAGAACCGACGTGCTGACGGCCAACAACAACAAAGAGTGTTGACTATGCCATGGACCAGAAGAGTGAACACACCTGTGGTGGAAGAAGCATCGCCAGATGCCCCTTAGAGAAAGAATATCGAGACTTCATCTCATGCGCGATGGACACGTCGTCAGGAGGGACCAGTCTCTGGAGAAAGGCGCCATGCTTGTTAAAGTAGGGGTCCGTGAAAAAGTCCTCAAGCCTTCAACCAAATTGGGGGCGGGGGACCCAATGGGCTCAAACCCAGCACAATGCGACAATGGGCTCGAACCTAGCAACAATTGCGTGGATGGCATAGGACTGGGCAGTGTTTCATTCAGTTGTACGCAAGGTCACTGTGAGTCAACACCAGTTCAACAGCACCTAACCCACGGGGTGATAGAAGGTGTCATCTTTATAGGAAGGCGCTCTGGCCGCGTCAGGCAAGGGATGGACTGCTAGCGGGAGTGTGGACAGGTTGAACACACTCACGGCCCTGAGGGAGCCGGATGAGGCTATGCACTCCCATAAAGATGGACCATCTATGAGGGGCTTGCTCTGAGTGGTGAGGGGTTTGGAGGGGTGGTCTTTACAGGAAGGAGCTCAGGGGAGAAAGAGGTACAGTGTATGCTCGCCTGGGAACCAGTTGCACATGGGTGCAGATTGCCAGGGTTTCATCCTGCAGAACCACCCACTAGATGCCGGCTGCCAACCTTTGGCCATAGCTGTGCACCTCTCCACAAACAGCGCAGAACAAAACAGAAGTCACTGTCCTCGAATTGATCCTGACTCCTAGTGGCCTTAGAGGACAGAGCAGAATTGCCCTCCAGAATGTCCACTTGGTACATCTTCAAGGAAGGAGACCACCACCACTGACCTTTCCCTGTGCAGCTGAGCCTTAGAACCACCGCACCACCAGGAAGCCTAAGTTCCCTCATCCCATGGACCTGGGCCTCAAGCGGAAGTCTCACGTTTCTTTCTGCTCACACACTTTCTCTCCCAGTCTGCTTCTCCCCGGCTCTGGCCCTCTTTTCTCATTTAGAGGGGACAGTCTTGTGACAAGGCTGGCTCACAGCAGTCACATAGCTGGCCCCAGACAGTTGGCTCCCCTCCCAGGGTCTGCTCCCAGGAGGACATCCAGGCTGGGTCAAGTGCCCACTGAAGGGGTCAGGGCCCATGCTGCTTTCCCTCCAAGGGCCGTAAGAGATGCTTTTTCAGCTCCCCACTTGCACATATTTCCTGTGCCTTCTAAATCTTTTTATCTCCAGAAGAAAAAGTGGTTTGTAGAAGACCCGGTCACTTCTTTGCAAAACTGAAATGCAGCGTCGTTGGAAACGGGAGTCAGCCTTGGGGAGAAGGCTAATGGGGGAAAGAGAAGCCAGGAAGCCAAGGCCCTCAGCACTCTTTGAGTCCAGAGGCCTGGGCTCAGGGTAGACCCTCCATGAATATGGAAGCAAAAGGCTTGCTCTGAACCGCACCAGCAGTTGGACCCTGGGCAAGTCACTTCATCTCCCCAGCCTCCATTTCCTCCATCAGGAAGTGAGTGGGCAGCCTGGGCAGCCTGGCTTCTCTCTCCCGGGCGGCTGTCCTGGGAGCATGAGGTTGTGCTCCATCGACTCTCAGGCCCTTGGAAGCTGGAGCTGCGTCACTGCGTTCTGCCCGGCTTGTGACTGACGCTTGGGAAATGCCCGCTGAGTGGATTAGTGGGCTGAAATCCCCAGCCTGGCAGGGAAGGCTCATGGGTATTGAGGGACGTGTTAGTTCCCTTATGGTTTCGGTGACTCGGTTCAAGGCAGAATGTCTGGACCAAAGCAGTCAGCCTTGGCAACGGAAATGTCACCTGAAGTGAATTCATAGTCATGGCCGCCATTCTAGACCAGAAAAACCTTCGTCTTTTTACTGGCTTGGGGGGTTGGGCACACGCAAGGTACCAGCACTAGCCCCTCAGTCCCATTGGGGTGGCCATTTTGAGTTCAGGCAGAGAATGATCGGAGCCCTGGGAATGGTCTCTGCATTGGCTCAATTGTAGGGTCCCCCAAGAAGTGGTCATGGTTATGACTTGGGCTGCTAACCACAAGGTCCGTGGTTCGGATCCACCAGCTGCTCTATGGGAGAAAGACGAGGTTTTCTTCTCCCATAAAGAGTTACAGTCTCGAAACCCACAGGGGCAGTTCTACCCTGTCGTAGAGGGTCGTGATACGTGAGAATGGATGTGACGGCAGTGCGTTTGGGTTTGAAGGGCCCCCAAAGCCCTTCCCTCCATCAGGAAGGTGTGGCAGACACCATGAGTGGCCCACCTAGCCGCCCCAAGCAGCTTCGAGTACAGAGCAACTGCAGCTGTCCACTGGTGCAGGGAGCAGGCCAGGTGTCCCAGAGGTAGCACCCCCAGGAACAGACCTCAGACAATGACAGATGAGAGGCAGCGGGTGTCCCCCCTCAGGTGAGACAACTCTCAAGATGGTCTACTCTCTCTCAGAGATCCCCAGTGGGAGTGAGCCCCAATCGCCCACAAAGAAACTTGCTCAGCCATGTACCTTGTCCTGACTTCCGTTCCTTCCCTGCCCCCCACCCCTTCTCAAAATCCCCTGGGACTGCCTTCCAAGTACGCGGTGGGCATTCTTCCTCTGCCTCTAGGGAGCCCAGTCTACAAAGAGCTGGGCAAGGCAGGAACTGGCATCTCAGTGGACACACCCCCCTCGGACCCTTTTCAACGCCAGAGATCAATGCGCCTCCCCCAGGCCTCGCTGAGACAGACCCACACAGGTGAAGATGGACACTTCCGTTCTCCCCTCGGAGGGGAAAAAAGCATCCCTGTTGCCGCCGGCGTTCTAAACATGGCTCCCAGTCTGCAGCCGGGAAGGAAATTGAGCGAAGCCGTGATTAGAGGCTTATTTACACTGTTGCTGTTCCTTGTGAAATTTCAGCATCTGCCTCTCAGCTTGCTCGCCAGCCCTGCCTTCATCAGGCCTGCTTGTGAGGCTCTCGGTGGGTGAAGGCGATGGGCTTGCATCTCACGCCACAGCAGCAGCGGCAACTGCGTAGGCGGCGTCGCCTAAAGGGCAACGCAGATTTGGGGAGTTTTTGGTTTCAGCACCTGATTTGAAGGCATGGGGTTGTCCGTTGCTCTCACGGCCTAATTGCCATTCAGCCCGTACCTAGTGAGACGCGGGCTTGTCCTTCCCATTGGCAGACATTAATTACCGGTTGGTCTTCGGGGTAACAGATAGGCTTCTATTCAGCTTGTGTTTGCTGAGCATCTGCCAGGCGCTTTACCGTGCCCCCTGGGGGGCGGGGAGCTGAATAAGATACAGCTCCTGCCCCCAAAGGGGCTTCATCATCCCCCTGGCCCAGTGCCAAGGCCTAGAAATGAAGGAAGATGATTTCCCAGAACCTACCGGAAAACTTTAGGAGCCAGCCTGACCTGAGTTTGAGTGCTGGGGGAGGGGAATTTTTAGTACCCTTCTCCTGTAGAGACACGGGTGGTGAGTCCCTTCAGCAAGCCAGCCAGAAAAGTGCATGGTTGAGGCTGCAAACCCCACTCCCTGGGCTGTAGGCTGCTCTGACGGTGGGGTGGGCCCCCAGGAAGAGCTGCTCCCTGATCTTGTTACCTCCCAGATCCAGGGCTTACACTGGGTGCCATCAAACCACAGACTCTCAATTTTGAAGGGAGCCCTGAGTCTCCTTTGCAATATTACCTTTTCTTGAATACCTCCAGGAATGGGGAGCTCATTTCCTTTCCTATGGAAAACAGGTGGGCTTTGAAGCAGATAGGCTGGATGATTGTTCGCTAAGTAATGCCACCTGATCTCTCTGAGCCTTCGACTGGTCATGTATTTTATACCAGTTTTGACAGTGAAGGGGAGGGAGGAGTCAGCGGCATGAGGTGGCAACTACCCCCAGTGACTAGACAGAGCAGTCTACTGGGCAACTACGGCCCAGTGACTAGACAGAGAAGGACCAAGAAGCTGCCTGCTCCTGGCCACCTCCCTCCAGAATTCCATGAGCAAAGTGCAACCTTGTTCCTTGGGACAAATTTCAGGGGGAGCTTTCTTATCCCACTCCCCCAACGTCCACCCCAAGTGCCATTACTTTCCCCTCCCACCCCTTCCATCAGCTCTGAGCAAGACTTGATGTCCGGACCCCTGCCCTTCCCCCTCAGAGCCCTGCTGACACAGTCAGGTGGGGGAGCATCAGACTGCAGCCTCAACGGCAAGGTCCGTGGACCAGACCCAGCAGCAGCTCCCTGGGAGAAAGGCAGCCTCAGAAACCTCACACGGGGCTCCCTATGAGCTGGAACCCCCACAGAGGTTTGTGGGGGGGGCCTTCCCATCACTCTCTGTCTGTCCTTCAGCAGCTGTTTGGCCTTAGACCATAGAGCAGTGGTTCTCAACCTTCCGAATGCCACGTCCCTCTCCTACAGTTCCTCATGTTGTGGCGACCCCCCAACCCTAACATTATTTTCGTTGCTACTTCATCACTGTCAGTTTGCTGCTGTTAGGAATCATCATGTAAATAGCTGATAGGCAGGATGTATTTTCATGGTGACAAATTGAACATCATGAAAGCACAGTGATTCATCACAAAAACAATAAGTCATTATATAATGTGAAATATTTATTTCTAATGACAAATAAGTGAAATTTTGTCTTGAAGCATGGTATAGCATGGGTGACAGTCTGAATATAACAACAGTAACTACATTACTACATTTTGCAACAGTCTGAAGGTTGAGATAGCTTCTTTCTCACCAGATCAGCAGATCTGCATGTGGGCCGACCCGCCTGGGGATGGATAGAGGCGTGGTGTCTCAGTTCCTTTGACCATGTGTTTTCTGATGGTCTTAGGTGACCCCTGTGAAAGGCTCGTTCGACCCCCATAGGGGTCGCAACCAGAGGTTGAGAACCACTGCAGTAGAGGATGCAGGTGTAGAGTTGATGGAGAGCTTTGCTCCCTGTTCTCCTGCCTCAGGGAATATGGTTCAAGACAGAATCACTCTGTGATGAAAGCTGGTCCCTCTCCCGGTCTTGTGGGGGCTCCCAGGACCACACAAACCCAGACCCGCTGCCTTGGAGTTGGTTCTAACGCATAGAGGAGCGCTGTTCCCATGGCTACTGCAAATTGCCACAACGCTCTCCCAAGGAGTGACAAGTGGAATCAAACTGCTGCCCTTTCAGTTGGCGGCCAAATGTTCGACCCATGCGTCCCGGGGTCCTGCCAGGCCTCACGGTCTGTGACTATTTCCACGCTGCTTTTTTTGTAGCCTGATTTCCACCAATGGGATCTACTTGCTTTGCGTCGCATCCAAGTCAACAACTTGAAATAAAAAGTGTGCCTTTTAAAGAGAGCACTTCTCTTAGTGCCACAAGAGGGGACCGATAGGATTCTGCTGGGAAGAGGGCTCTTTGTTTCAGAGTATTTTTAGCCTCAGGTTCTCGACCCCGACTTTACATCAGAGCCACCCTGGGAGCTTTTGAAACCACAGCTTCCCAAAGATCCTAAAATAACGGGGACCCTGATCTCTCTAATGCTCGGTCGGGGCTGAGTACCACCGAAACCCCCGCAGTGCAGTCTGCAGGGAAAGAAACTGAGTCCTGGAAAAAGGGCTTGATTCATCCTGGGTCGTACAGTGTTGGGTCTGTGTAGCAGGGAGACGGGGAGCAGTGGACCCCACTGCACCCCTCTCCCTCTGCTCAGAATAATGGATAGTCTTCCCAGTCAGCCTACAGATCCCCTGGTCTATGTCCTTGCCTGCAAGGCCAAGTCCGTATCCAAATAAGTGGTTGGCATTGTTTGCACAATGGAGTTAACAAAGATCCCCAGAAATGGAAGGTGTAGGTTCTTGTGATAGTCACCTGTAACAGTTATGGGGTGGGCTGCTAGCCGCAAGGTCCCAAGTTCGAAACCACCAACAGCTTTATGGGAGAAAGACATGGAGTTACAGTCTCAGAACCCACAGAGACAGTTCTGCCCTGTCCTATAGGGTCACTCTGAGTCTGCGTTTGGTGATAGTCATGACCCAGCTGGCCCCAGAGAAATGGAAGACTCTAGGGGACGTGTTCCTTCCTGAAGGTGCTGGAGCGGATCTCGGGGCAGAGGGCGGGGGACCGCTGTGCTGTGCTCCTGAGACTTCAGCAGGCAGACCTCAGGCTCCACTGAGGAGCTAGCTGTCCAGCCAGCGGGAATCAGAAGGCCTGGCTCCAACACAGACAGTGCTGTCCCCAGTGCCTTGGACTTTGCGGGGTGCGAGAAAGGGAGGGGCAGTCCTCGGGGGAGGCTTCCTGGAAGAGAGACCCTTTGAGCCAGACTTCCCAGGTTGATAGGGTGTAGGCGTGTTGATTTGATAGGGGGAACCTTCCAACTGCAGGACCCCCTGGGGGAATGAAAACATTCACCTGCTCAAAGCCTGTGCACCCATGCTCAAAGCAGCCTTACCTGGAAGAGCCACCACCCCAATGCCTTTCAACTGATGAGCAATACACCAACAATGGTATGTCCATACAGCCATCGGGGAAGGAGGTGCTACCACACGGGTGCTACCACCTGTAATAGCTGCCCAAACTATGCACAAAGGACCACATATGCTAGGATGCTGTTTCCTTGACATGTCCTGAATTGGCAGACATGCAGAGACCAAAAAGAAGATGAGTGGTTGCCTAGGACTAAGCAGGGAGGATGAGGGTGGAGAGCACCTGCCAATCGACACAGGGTTTCTCTGGGGGCAGAAATGCTCTCAACTGAGTCTGTGGAGATGCCCTTGCTGCGCCTATTCACTATGCCCTTTCAGTGGGGTCCACTGCATGGTATGGTCCTTTTATCTCAGTAAAGCCGGTTAGAGGGGAAAACGCTGTAGGCAAGAGCAGACTGAGCCCCAGTCCACCCAGGCCCAGCACCCAGTGCTGGGCGCACAGGTGACACAGAGAACTTGGGGGGTGAGGGGAGGTCTTGGCCTCCCCACACTGGGAGAGTCAGCTGAGAGGAGCCGAGTGAGGGGTTCTGGTGCAGGCATGTCTCCAGCTAAAGAGTGGACCCGCTTAGCAGGCGGGGAAGAGCATGGAGGGAGCCGGGTGGACATGGGTTTGCAAACGTCCTCGCCAGCCAAGAGGTCCAGGGAAGATCGTATAACCTTTCTCCGCAGGAAGGAGGGCTGTCTGTGCACAGGAATGAGTTCACCTACCCGGGGGCGAGACGGCTTTCGGTCGGTAACCAAAAGGTCTGTGGTGTGAATCTATCGAGTGGTTACAAACTGAGGTGAGCCTGGCCCCAGCCATGGTGTTTCCAAGTGCCTCGCGTGTGCGCGTGTGAGTGCCGACAATGCAGAAGGAAGGCCAGAGGAGAGCCGATGCGTGGGAGTGACCGTGTGCATGCAGAATGCTGGAAGCCCTGTGGACTGCTAGAAGACCAAGCAAGTCCATCTCGGAGGACGGACAGCCAGAACGCTCCTCGCACATGAGGACGGTGAGACTTCGTCTCGTGTACTCTGCACATGTCCTCAGGAGAGAAACCGTCCCTGGAGATGGACAGCATATTGGTCAAATCAGAGTCTTCCAAACCGAGCAGGACCTCCAAGGAGAGTGCCTGACACCGTGGGCTCAGAGAGGACAGTTGTGAGGATGGTCCAGGAGCAGGGGACATTGAGTTCCGCGGTCCAGGAGTGACAACCAACTTGATGACACCCCAGCAACATACACTAGACCGTGGGCTTCCAGAAGAGGGAAGAAATCCACTTGTAGCCAGAATGGTCCTCCGAAGTTCTTCATCTCGTGGCCGGTGGAGAGACACCCGCTTGGGGAAGTAGAAGGTCAGTGGAAAGAGAGGACGACAGGCATTGTATCTGCAGCAGTGGCCTCCACAATGGTCAGGATGCCGCAGGACCAGCAGCACTTTGTCCTGCCAGGAAGCATGTCGATATCCTTGGCTCTGGACAGCAATAGCGGCTCTGCGGAGGAGAGGACAGAATGACCAGCTCCCTGGAAAAATGTCCGCCGAGGACACCTGTGGGCACGGTTCTCCTCTGTCACACGGGGTCACTATGGGTCAAAATCGACAGCAACCTAACCACAGGCAGGGCTAGGATAAAGCTGTCCTCACCGGCCTACACATTCTTCAAGGTTGGCCACTGTGGTTGGTCTTTCTTTCTCTGGGTCTTGAGCCCCCACGTGGACAGACCCTGGCCCGGAATAATGGCCGGTGAATGTTTGCTGAATGACTGAAGTGAGTGAACGAGCGCATCTGCCCTGAGCAGCCCATTCGGGATCCTGGATGTCCAGGGCCCTGCGGTCAAGGACAGGGAAAGAGCCTTATTTGCAGCTGGATGGATTCCTCATTGACCTTGGCTGAGCCAGGCCTGTGGCCGGCTCTCAATAAGGGAGGCTGACGTCCAGCAGGCCTGTCCAGCACAGGTGGTCACTGTGCTCCGAATTCAGAGTGAGGAGCCGCAAGTTCAGTGCCACCCAGGGTGTGGCTCAGAGCCATCCAATGTGTGGGTCTTTCTCGGTACAGAATGGGGCCAGTGATGCCCGGCTCCAGGGTTCAGGAGATGGGTGGCATGTGATGGGTGTGCGGTGGGGTTTCCAGCACCCTGGTGGGGAAAGGAAGCAAAGTGTGATCCCAGGGGAGCAGGGGGTGCCACTGGCCTCTGGCTGGGGCACTGTGGGGAGCCAGCCCGGGTGTTTCCCACCTCCTGATGGCTTCTCACTTTCTGCCTGCATATTTCATGCGCTGCCTCTCCACACCAAATAAATAAATCAGGGCTTCTTCCTCAGAGCAGCGGGAGCTGACTGGGGCCTCTGCAGGACCACGGCCTTCAAAAGGCCAGTGTGAGGATGGAGGAACGCCCCCAGCCACCGCTGCTGCCACCACCATGGGCTAATGTGACATTTAGGGGCCCGGTGTGCCTGGCAGGTAGCAGCTGCCCACACAGTGTGATGCATCCCAAATGGTGGGCTAGTCCTGGTGTGGAGAAGGAAGGGACTCTCACTGCCCCTGTTCTCCACCCACCTCAAAGGGAGGCAGGCAGGTGGGCTCCAGGGCCCTTTCCTGAGTGTTGATAAGGGCCCGCAGCCCACCTGCACTCCTGCAGATACATTCGCCTGGCCCCGGCATCCCAGAGGCGGTCTCACCAAGTGCACACTATTGCTGCGTCACTTCATGGCCTCTGGACGTCTCGCTGGGCGGAAGCCCACTGCATTGTGGGTCCCCTGTGTCTGGGGGCAGGCGGACATACCTCTGTGCGGTCGCTACATTCAGGAAGCCCAGGTGGCCCACGGAGTGGGCAGCACGGCCAGAACCATCGCTTCTCTGGGTCCCATCACTGAGTAGATTCTGGAGAGGGTGTGCTGATCTGTCCTTGGCTCCACACTCTATCAGAGAGACAGTCTGGGAAATGGCCCAGAGAAGGCTCAGATGGAGGGGAAGTACAGTAAGTCAGGCTCGGGATCATAGTTTCTGAGACTCTTAAGGTCAATTGACATGTAAAAAGAAAAAGACAATGTCCTACACCTGACCTCATTGACAAGTGACCTGAGACTTCAAAGCTTGTGAGCGGCCATCTGAGGTGCAACCAATGGTCTCTTCTGGTCTGGAGCAATTGAAGACACAAGGGAGCAGCCAGTCCCAGGGACCAATGGGCCATGTGAGCCCCTGCCTCCATGAGCCTGAGACCAGAAAAACTAGATGGTTCCCTGCTGCCACTACTGCCTGCTCTGAAAGGGCTCATAATAGGAGGTCGTGGGTGATGTAGAAGAAAAATGTGGGACAAACTCGAAATCATTTAAAAAAAATTTTTTTTAAGCCAGACCTACTGGCCTGGTAATGATGGTGGAACCCCACACATTCTTCAAGGCTGGATTAGCACTTGCCCCCCACAGCCCCACTTTCAGCCCAAGACCGGCCCTTGGGGTGAACAGTCACACCAGGGAGGCAGCATCATTAGAACCACCAACCATGCCAGCCCAGAGGGCAGCATTTGCCCAGGGATACGGTGCAGATGGCAGCGGGAAGGGGTAGGAAGATGGTCTGCGGGGGATGGTGAACCCAGGAGGTGGAGCGAGGGCCTGCTGCCTTATGGGGATTGCCATTCATTGTCACAGAACAGATGTTGAATGAAAAGCCAATTTGCTCTGTAAACTTTCACCCAATAAAAAAACGGGATGATGAGGGTGGCTGGAGGGGTTCCAAACTGGTGCCAGGGGAAGAGTCTGTCATTGCCTTCAAGTCTCAGGGCTTGTCCTGGGGCAGGGGGAAACAGAGAGGCCTGTGTGGTCCCAGGGGGGCAAGTTGGGAGAAGTGGGAAGAGAGACAGGGAGACGATAGCCTAGCTCGGGGACCAGGAAGTTCCTGGCGACAGGCAGAGGGCCTGGTTCTGGGTGCTCCTGCCCGGGGCTGCAGCGAGGAGGAATGAGGGACTCGGGGGTGAGAGAGTGTACTCCAGCCCCAAGAGGGACTGCAGGTTCTGTGGTTCTAACAGGAGGGTATTGGGGAAAGCAAAAGTCTGCAAGCAGGTAGCCAAAGCCCGTAAAGGGAATGAGACTCAGGCCAGGCCCACCACTCACCTCCCCCATCTCTTGCTCCCCACAGACAGCAGGGAAGTGAAGGTGGGAGAGTACAACGCTGTGGCTGACTCGCTGGAAATCATCAATGACACCATCAGGTTCCAAGGTAAGGTGCGTGGGGGCCGGATTTCCTGAAAGGGATCATGGGTTTGCAAAGTGAGGGAGAGACTCAAACACAAGATGAACAAAAGACACAGAGCCTAGCTGGGTGGAAGAACACAAATGTTAGAATAAATAATTTGAACCTCCTGACCTGGGTAGCTCAGTTGTAGAGCATCAAATTTTAATCTGACGGTCCAGGATTCGTGTCCCCGTTCAGACACCAAACATACTTTCCAATCTACGGTAAGTGATTTTTGACAAGGGCACTAAGCTCACTCCATGGGAAAAGGAGAGTCTCTTTAATGAATGGTGCTGGGAAAACTGGATTTCCACATGCAGAAGAAGTGAGACTTGATCCAGGCCTCACACCACACACACAAGCAAATTTAAAATGGAGTAATGACCTAAGTATGTAAGCTAAAACCCTAGAATTCCTAGAAGACTAAGCACAATGTTCTCAGCCTCTTTTTCAATAATGGATTAGGTAATACAGAAGAGGAATCACCCAAATGAAGGCTGAGCATGATAGTGGACAGGAGGAAAGTCAAAGGAAATAGAGGAAAGAGCTGGGAGGCAAAGGGCATTTATAGAGGTCTAGATAAAGACATGTACATATGCAAATATATTTATATATAAGGATGGGGAAATAGATCTATGTGCATATATTTACAGTTTTAGTATTAAGGTAGCAGATGGACATTGGGCCTCCACTCAAGTACTCCCTCAATGCAAGAACACTTTGTTCTATTAAACTGGCATTCTATGATGCTCACCTTCCCAACACGATCGCTGAAGACAGATGGGTGCATAAGCAAATGTGGTGAAGAAAGCTGATGGTGCCCAGCTACCAAAAGATATAGCATCTGGGGTCTTAAAGGCTTGAAGGTAAACAAGCGGCCATCTAGCTCAGAAACAACAAAGCCCACATGGAAGAAGCACACCAGCCTGTGTGATCACAAGTTGTCAATGGGATCAGGTATCAGGCATCAAAGAACAAAAATCATATCATTGTGAATGAGGGGGAGTGCAGAGTGGGGACCCAAAACCTATCTGTAGGCAATTGGACATCCCTTTACAGAAGGGTCAGGGGGAGTTGATGAGCCTGTCAGGGTGCAGTATAGCAACAATGAAACATACAACTCTCCTCCCCTGACACTATAATGATCCCAATTCTACCTTACAAATCTGGCTAGACCAGAGGATGTGCACTGATACAAATAAGGACTGGAAACACAGGGAATCCAGGACAGATAAACCCCTCAGGAACAATAATGAGTGTTGATACCAGGAGGATAAGGGGAAAGTGGGGTAGAAAGGGGGAACCTATCACAATGATCTACATATAACCCTCTCCCTGTTCAAAACCCTCTCCCTGGGGATGGACAACAGAAAGGTGGGTGAAGGGAGACATCAGACAGTGTAAGACATGACAAAATAATAATTTATAAATTATCAAGGGTTTGTGAAGGATGTGGGGAGGGAGGTGGAAAATGAGGAGCTGATACCAAGGGCTCAAGTAGAAAGCAAATATTTTGAGAATGATGATGGCAACAAATGTACAACTGTGCTTGATACAATGGATGTCTGTATGGATTGTGATAAGAATTGTACGAGCCCCTGATTAAATATTTTTTAAAGCACAAAGAGCAAATGACAAAATAAGTAAATGAGACCTCATCAAAATTAAAAACTTTAATTCATCAAAAGACTACCCCAAAGCTGAAAAGACAAGTTGCTGACTGGGGGAATATCTTGGGAAAGCATACATCCGACAAGAATCTAATAACCAAATTATATATAAAACTCCCAAAGCTTAACAGCAGAAAGACAAATGATCTGCTTGTCCAATGAGCAAAGGGCTTGAATAGACGTCATGGGCCACCAGACCCATGAGACGATGCTCGGTGTCAATGGCCCTCGGAGAGATGCCCTCAAACCCACACTCCGACTAGGGTGACGGCGTTAAGAACTGGAGGAAAACACCAACTTAAAATAACAAATGTTAGGGAAAACATGGGGAGACTAGAATCCGTATCCATTCACTGCTGTAAGACTGTATGTAATGTGATGCCACCTTGGGGAACATAGTATGGCCATTTATCCTCCCCCCGACCAAAAAGAACCCTCAAAACAGAACCACTGAGACCCAGTATTCCAGTCCTAGCTGGACACCCAGAAGACTTGAAAGCAGAGACTCAAAGAGATATGTGTGTACACCAGTGTTCACTGCTGTGTCATCGATGTGTTCACAGTAGCTGTCGAGGGTGTTCATGCGTGGCCAGCACCTCCTGGGATTTGGTTCCTGCATTTGAAGGAATAAAGTCTTAGTTACATGGGACGCCCAGAGATTTGACCTAGTAATGTCTTTCGTACTTCTATCTCCTACCCCATCGCATAGTGCTTGGAGTCTGAAAAGCTTGTGTGTAGCCAGCCATTCAAGGTACAATAACTGGTGTCTACTCGCCGGTAGCAACAGAGGGGGGGAAGTCGGGAACAGAAGAGGATATGGAATGTGTGCCTGCCGGTCGGCCTCCTGTGTCAGGAGACCAAAAGAACTCGATGGTGCCTGGCTAAGAACAGGGAACATGTTGGTCAGAGATTTCACAGAAGAATCCCCATGGAGTCTAGACTTTCTAGAGCAGGGGTTCTCCACCTCCCTAATGCCACAACCCTTACATGCAGCCCCTCATGTGGTGGGGACCCCCCAACCATAAAATTATTTCTGTTGCTACTTCATCACTGTCATTTTGCTGCTGTTATGAATCGGGCGACCCCTGTGAAAGAGTCGTTCCACCCCCAAAGGGGTTGTGACCCACACGCTGAGAACCGCTGTTCTAGAGCCATAGTGGATAGATGAACTCCTGATGTGATTACCCCAAGAGTATTGGCAAACCTGAAACCAAAAATATCCCCCACGGTCATCTTAACACCAACCAATAGTCAGCTTGACTGACTTAACAGGTCAACCCTAAAGATGATACTCTTTGAAGAACTATTTCTATGGGAGCCCAGGTGGTGGAGAGGGTTATGCCATTGGGTTGCTAACCACTAAGGTCAGCAGTTCAAAACCACTAGCCGCTCTATGGGGGACAGCTGAGGCTTTCTACTCCTGTAAAGAGTTACAGTCTCGGAAACCCACTTGGGCGGTTCTACCCTGTCCCGTAGGCTGGCTGTGAATGGGAATCGACTCGATGACAGTGTTTTATGTGGGGTCAAAGTAACCACAGCAACTTGAAAAGTTATCCCGGGGACCGTAGGGCGAGGTAAGTTTATGTTAATGAGGGAGGTGCAACTCAGAAAAGGAGGGTGAGAATGGGTGCCTAACTCAGGGACATCCGTGGTGGTTGTCCCTGAATTGTACAGTAGAAACGGGTGGATTCCTGTAGGTTTCACTCTGTGCATCAGGTTCCCTCGGTCGTCGTGGAATAAAACCCTGCCATCCTGCCATCCGGGTCTCAGGCTGTGACGGGCCCGGGTGACTGGAAGGCAGCTGCTCGGGACCCAACTCTGGCTTCTCTGAGCTTCCGCATCCCAGAGGGTGCGGAGGGGGTCTCTGAACCCAGAGCCAGTCAGGCCACCTGCGGAGCAGGGCTGAGCCCAGCCCTCCACTCACCCCTGCAGGGCCCAGCCCTCCGGCTTCTTCAGAACCCCTGCACCAGCCACAGTGGGGCCCTTCTACCCACCATTTAACCCCCTCAAGTCCCTTTCTCCTCGGCAGCCAACGTACCCAGGCCACCAGGCCATGGCGAAGATGTGCCCCTCTGCCCACAATGAGGTGAGGACCCTCCCCCACCTCTCTCCGGATCGCCCCAGCGCAACAGCTTACAGGTCTTTGAACATGCGGAGTTCACCGCTGTGACTCCTCATCCTTCCACCCGGTCTGGTGCCCAGCCAGCGCCCCTCCACGTCTTCGCCCGGGCACAGCTCCTACCCTCTCCATCCCACAGCGTTCCCACTGGGGGCTCAGACCTCCCTCTGCCTGGCGTTCTCACGCCCTGACAGGCAGGTCTGAGTTCAAAGCCGACCAGCTCTCCCGATTACCGGCTGTAAAACCTTGAGCCGTGAAGTGCACTTGCAGTACAAACCTGGGTGCCCTCTGTAGATGGGAAAAACGATATGTGTTAGTCCGGGTAGACCAGAGAAACAAATCCAGGGAGACTTGTGTGTATAAGAAAGAGCTTTATAGACAAAAGCAATTGAATATTGAGAAAACGTTCCAGCCCGGTCCAGATCAAATCCATAAGTCTGATATTAACCCATGTGTCTGATACCAATCTATAAATTCCTCTTCAGATTCATGAGACACATGAAATGCCCGCCGAATGCAGGAAGATCACAGGCCAGTGGGCGGGAAGTCTTGTGGATCTGGGGCAGTGGGAGCATCTCGGCACTTCCGTGGCAGGGTCTCCACGGGGCTCCTCCAGCTCCAGGGCTCTGGCATAGCCCCATGCATCTTCTCAGCTGGAACGTCTCCCAGGGAGTCAGCCTGAGTCCTACCTCCAGCAAGCTGTTTTCCTCCTTATTGCCTCCAAATAAGGTCATCAAACTGCAACCTGATTGACAGGCTAAACTCCACCCCTTCACTCTTAATCCTCTCAAATTGTCAACATGTTAGATCACTTCCACAGGATATATATCCCCCACTTTTCCAAAGTTAAATTTCTGACACTTCACTGTTTGTGTATTTTAATACGATTTAATGGGTTAATTAATGTTTGAGTCAAGAAGCTCTCTCAAAAAAAAAGTTTCCCATATAAATTACTGGTAACTGAATCTTTGCTTGACACCATTCCGCTGATAAAAGTTCCGATAGGAACCACTACTCTCAGAGAGTGAGGAAAACCTGTCATCTTACCTCACCGTGGAGCTTAGACCATGGTAAGCGGTCCGTAACCATAATGCTTCTCACTGCTTTTGAAACAGCTCTTAGCCCATTTAGTATGTGAGTTCCTTGAGGGCAGGGCCTGGGTCTTGATCCTTGAATCACTGAATGCCCAGCCCTGAGCCCAACCAGCAAGAGGTGACCTGAAAACCACCTGGACCCTCTGAGACCGATGACTAAGTGAGAACAAGTAAGCTCGTGCTTCACCTTGCTTACAGGGTCTCCTACCCCTGTCTAAGAGGGTGCATTTGAAGAGACTTTGATGCTGTGGGAAGGAGTGTGGGCTTGCGAGGGAGACAGATGCCAGCCAGACCTAGAGACAGAATCTTCCATGTGGTGTGATTGTTCCCTGCAGATCATAAGAAGACAAGTAAGCCTTTGCTTACTGTAAGTATTGGGCAGGCCAGCATTGGCACTACCTGTTAAACATTGGCACTACCTGTTAAACATGCCTGCAGGTCACTAGCTGTTTTTGAACCTGTCAACTTCCCTAGGCTTCTTAGATGATTCTAACTATCCCTGACTTCTCTGCCCGCCCCCTCCTTAATGTCCCTGGACATATTTGAACTAGCTAGAAGGGTTTTTAAATATAGATGTTCTAGAGAACTCTTGTTCCCTGCTGCCATGTCTGTCCATCGTTTCTTTGTCTCCTGGGAGGGGAGAGAAAACCTAAGTCTGGTGCCCAGGAGGGTCCACTGCCTTGGCATAGCCTGGAGGTCCCGGAGCCACAGCTCCAGGGCGCTCAGGCTTGGCTCCTGCCCGGGGGCTGATTCCACATGTCAGCACTAGAGGGGACCGCCTCCAGGAGTCTCCAGTTCGCCAGCAGCAAGCTGGCCTGAAGCTTGAGCAAGGAAAGAGGGGATTAGGAAGCAGCAGGAGGAGTCCCTGCACCGCTCCCCCCAGCAGCCTGGACCCAGTGAAACTAAAACAGAACAGCGGCTTACAGCACGGAAAGAAGAGCCTGGTCAGGGCCCCTGGGGCTCCCCAGGTGTGGGTGCCCCTGACCCACAGGCAGGGTTGTCTCTGTACCCAAGTAGAACCCCATGTTTCAGTCCAGCCCTGGTGCCATGGGACACCTTCCCTCCCAGAGTCAAAGTCTTATGACATGGAAAACCAGAAGGGGCTTTTACAACACAATGACCTTGAGGCAGGAATTCCGTGGCCAGAGTATGAGACATCACTGACAGGCCTGGTATCTACTCTGTGGAAGGGTGGTTGTTACCATGCATAGGAGCAGTCTTTGAGGGCCAGAACCAGGCTCCTCACACCCAGGGGTGCTTCATCCAGCACCCAGCTGTGAGCCTCCCAAACCATTGTAACATCGGGAGATAAATGGCGATGGGATTTCAGCAGTGTCATCCAGACAAATCAAATCCTAGTATTGCTTGTTGTGGCTGGGTGCTACCCAGTCCCTTCTGAATGAAACACTGCCCTGTGCTGCACCATCCCCACCATCGCATCGATGTCTGAATCCACTGTTACAACTGTGTGTCCATCTCTCCATCCTCTCTTCCGTTGACCCTCCACCAAGCATCATGTCTTTCTCCAGGGACAGGTCCCTCCTAATGACCTGTCCAAAGCACAGCCTTGCTTCCAAGGAGCATTTGGCTGTTCTAATGATGACTACGTGCATCCCAAACCCCTCCCTGAGTCTATTCAGAGAAAGAAAGACATCCCTGCTAGCAAGCAGCCAGCCACCCAATCTAGTCGCGCCAGAACGCAGCCTTGCACAGGGGCCTGGCGACTGTCAGGGGCCCCCAGGCAGAGGTGTTCTCGGCTAATCTCCCCACCCTGCACGGAGATAAACCAGTGTCTTTCCCTGGCTGTCTAGGGTCCGAACCGCCGAAAGACAAGACCATCATCCTGGAGCAGCTTCGCAAGATCTCCCTGCCTCTCTACAGCATCCTCTCTGCCCTCACCATCCTTGGCATGATCATGGCCAGCGCGTTCCTCTTCTTCAACATCAAGAATCGGAATCAGAAGTAAGCTGCACATGCCCCCCTCTGTGACAGAGGGTCGGAGCCTCCCCTCATGGCCCATGCTCCAGGGGCCCAGAGCAATTCTTAGGACCAGTGTGTTTTCAGTCCCTGGGATGGAATTGTATGTCACACGTGTGCACACACACACACAAACACACAGGCCAGGCTTTAGGCTACCCAGGGGTTACTATGGTTGCTGACTACCATTGACCCAGCCTCATACACTCCACGCACAAGGGAATGAAACGCCGTTGAGCCCGGTGCCATCCCCATGATGAGTGGCAGATCCATGATCCGTGCAGACCCATGGGGTCTTCATTGGCTGATTTTCAAAAGCTGATCACCAGGCATTTCTTCCGAGTCTCCGCTAGTCTGAACACCCCACTGAAACTTGTTCAGCATCATAGTGGCATGCAAGCCTCCCCCGGCTGGCGGGTGGTGACTGCCCATGAGGTGGGTTGACCAGGAAGTAAGCCCCGTCTCCAGCACAGAGAGTGGGCGGTGGGGAGATGTGAGAATTCTACCATGGACTGATCAGCCTTACTGCACCATTCTAGAAGGTAGTATTGGCTTTGCAGCGCCTGTGGGGAGCCTATTACAGAGGTCTCTGGAGCAATGACGCACAGGGGGTGTGAATGGGATGGAAGTCCCTACGTGTAGGTGTGTGAGGTTGCATTGAACCGAATGGTGTAAGCCTCTAACATGTTTGTGCTTTCTGTGGTGCTCCCAGAAGAGAAAGCAGGAAGATAGAATTCTCCAAATGTCTTTGTCCCCTCCCCACGCTCCAGCATCTTTGGGAAGCACTGCCGGCAAGGGGCGGGCTGGTTTGTGTACCTTTGGTGCCAGGATACAGCACGTTATGTGCAGAAGCCCCTCCCTCGCATCATCTCCCCTCAAGCCCTGCTCACCCAGCATCCCAGCTGAGAGGAATGGAGGGGCATGGTCCTAGGCCACCCTGTTGGCTTCTGTCCAGGTGCCTCTCTCCCAGCACCCTGTGAATCACAGGGGCCCAATCTGCAGCTCAGGGGAGGACAGCAGAGAAGCTCCGAGTGCTGGCTCCAAGTTATTCTGGTCAGCGTGGGCAGAGCAGGCCACCCTCCCAGGCAGTGGTGTTTACCACGCACAGCTAGCTTCCTCGGTTTCCATAGCAAATCTCAGAACCCAGCTTCCCGCCTCATGGGAGGGGCCGAGCAGGGGCTCAGAGAGTGGGCGCAGCCTCAGCGCCACCCATGCAATGGCGCAGCCAGGCTACGGTACCCAGAAGCCACCTTGAGTGGCCCCGTGGGCTGCATGGAACAAGACTGACACCCCCCCTTTTATTTTCCTCTCTCTCACTCCCTGTTTGCAATGACCTTGGAGGCTCTCGCTATCTTATTTACTTATTTGGGGGTAGCAATTTCTTAGATCATATCTGTCTCAGGAAGAACAACAAAAAAGGTATTTTATCCCCGTTTACTTTCGTGATCACAAATGACACACAAGAAAAGCTGAAGCAACTTGCGTCTGTCCCGTACAAGCGTTAGCAGGTAAAGTTTGTACCTGTACCTGTAAGCACCTGGCACATAGTCAGGTCCCAACACCAGCCTCCCTTCCTACCAGCCTCAACAACTCCCATGGGTTAGTGCTGCCCCGATTTCAGGACTATGAGTCTAACTCCTGGACTCTCCCCTCTTGACCTCCTACCAGAAAAATGTCCTTCCTCTAGACTTCCAGGCTGGCATCCAGGTCAAGGTTGTGACTGGCTTGGTTGTCTAAAGCTCTACAAAGATAGAAGAAATAAATGTCTTACAGTTCCAAATCTTCCCTCATCTGTATCTTCCCAAATATTCCCCAGCCATGAGGCTCCATTTCCTCCAGAAAGCCTGTCCCCATCCCCTGGCCTCTCCCCAAACCAGCCTCCCACGATGGCAAGGGGGACCACCCTTGCTATGGAAGGAGTGACATTAGCAGGTTCTGGATGGAGGGGAGGAAAGTGTGGAACAAAGGCAACATAGGAAAAGAACCCAGGCTGGCTGGTGGGGTAGAAACTGGAGGAACCCCAAGATTCTGGCCCTCAATCCCCCTTTGGATCTAAAACTGAATCCAGCCCCACGGCTCAGTTTTCAGCCAAACAATAACCAGGTCCTTACAGAGAGCAGTAGCACTAGGGAGGGACACACGCTTTAGAATCACCAACATTTCGGATCCAAAGGGCCCCACGTCCCAAGGACAAAGTCGGGTGGGTTTGGAAAGGAGGAGGAGCGGAAACGGGACGCACCGGGCGGAAGTGGGATACGTGAGGGCACATTGAGGGATCACCGTGAATGCGGTCAGACCAGATGCGTCTGCTCTGTTGGCTGTAAGACTGCTGATCTGCTCTGGAAACCTTCCCCCATTTCCTAAGACAAAGCTTTTTCGTTTTTCCAAAAGAAAGACATCACCTTAGCAGGATGTGGTTTACAAACGGGCCTCCAGGGTCCAGTCTCACGTCAACGTCACCTGCACTCTAGGCACGGAGCCTAGTACACCCAATTTGCAGGTGTACTGCAGAAACTGAGTCTCGGGAGATTAAGTGGCTTGTCCCAGGGTGCATTGGGATCTCTCTGCTGCTTGGATAAGGCCTTGTTTCTTTTACTGTAGAAGGATTACTGGAAGCACAGAATGCACGGGAAATTATTCAAGGAACAATCGACCATGATGACAGTATCCAAAAGGCCACCTGGATCCTAGGATCCCTGGGAGTCTAAGAAGCTTTGAGCTGGGGGCCCGGGTGCAGCCAGGCACCTATCAGGCAGTTCCTGCCTGGCTTGCTGGGTGCTGGGCAGCGAGATAGCAGAAGCAAGTGTGGGAGGAGTCTGCAGTGTCTGAGACTTTATAGAACACTCCAGCCACAGTCTGGTGAAGGCAAGGGTAGGGATGGGTGAGGACTCATGTGTCCACCTGCACCATCTGTGCCGAGTGAGGCCCCTGCCCACACCATGTGACACAGGACAGTCAAGTGACTCTTTTAGGTAAAGCAGGTAGTGTAGTCCCTAGCAACCCTGACAATCCCAAATTCTGTGTGTAGACCTCCTAGACCTGGTCCCCTCAGGGCTGGGGGCCTGGAAACCTCCCTCCCCACAGTATAAGCTTCCTGAGCTTACATGGAAGGAACCCCCATGGCCTAGTGCTTACTCACTGGGCTGGTAACTGCAAGGTCATCGGTTTGGAACCACCAGCCGCTCCGTAGGAGAAAGACAAGGCTTTCTAGAGTTACCGTCTCAGAAACCCACAGGGGCAGTTCTACCCCTGTTCTACCCACAGGGGTCGCTACAAGTCAGGATCAACTCCTAGAATGCTCTGGCTTTGACCTGTCATCTCAGCTCCCACCAGAAACAGCTGTTGATTAAAGCAGCGGTTCTCAACCTGTGGGTCGCGACCCCTTTGGGGGTCGAACGACCTTTTCACAGGGGTTGCCCAATTCATAACAGTAGCAACATGACAGTGACGAAGTCGCCACGAAAATTATTGTGAGGAACTGTCTGCAAGGGTCGCAGCATCAGGAAGGTTGAGAACCACTGACTTAAAGTTGTATACAGTAAACCCTCGTTTATCGCGGTTAATCGGTTCTAGACCCTACTGTGATAAAATAAATTCCGCTAAGTAGGATTCCTTATTTGTAAATCAAATATTTTCGTAGTTAGAGCATAGAGGACATGAAAACACACCCTTTAGTCACCATTACACTCATATTACCCAATTTATTAAACGAAAAAGGGAAAATACAGTAAAACATTTTGGACGTTACAATTATCATTTATTATTTATTATATTATTTATGGCATCAAGCGTGTACAGTATGAGCCAATCAGTGGCAGTAATGACAGAGCATGCGCTGTTACACAAAAACCGTGATAAAGTGAAGCCGCGGACGTTGAAGCGCGAAGTGGCGAGGGTTCACTGTAAACCGAGAACTGATGGCTGAATAAGCCGATGCTACAAAGACAACCTTAGAGAAGTGTTGGGGGAACTTGACGGAGGAGATGGGAAAAATCAGCAACTAGAAATATGTGGCTGTCTGGGTCATTCATTGAAGGGCAGTGAGCTCCTGGCAGTCGGCACGCCCCTGAGGAGGGGCCAGTGGAGGAAGCCAGGGTTGGCCTTCTCCCTCTGCCCTCTGGCCTGCACAATCATATGCAACTGTACCCCAGAGCAGCAACAAGAGGCATGCAGAACACATGTGCTCAGGGAATCGTGGCATGAGCAGTCTGTTCAACAGTCTCTCTTCCTTTGGTCAGGCTGATCAAGATGTCTAGTCCATACATGAACAACCTCATTATCCTGGGCGGGATGCTGTCCTACGCCTCCATCTTCCTCTTCGGCCTCGACGGATCCTTTGTCTCCGAAAAGACCTTTGAAACACTTTGCACTGTGAGTAAACCTGCATTCTGGTGGCATCCGGGGTGCTGTTTCCTTGGTGACCTCGATCACCAGAGGCGGAGACACAAGCACAGACGTGCACGATAGGTCCCATGGTCAGACCGGGAACTACCCACTCAGCAGTGTGGCGTGTGCCTCGTGGGGGGACCCCAGTATTACTTTGAGAGCTGAGCGGGCTCAGAATTCCCTGCAAATTTCAGATAACGGGTTTTAAAGGCCACTTCGAGAAGAGAGCCTGCCGTGAAAGGGCCGGAGAACAGGAAAAGGGAGGGAGAGACACTATCAACCAGAAAAGTAGGCTGTGGTCGCTCAGTGAAGGAACAAATTCTCCACTCACTGAACAGCCATCGCAGAATGCAGCCAGAGACGCTGGGTGGGTGACTTTGAGTCGCGGGGAAAGTTTGGCATTGTCTTCTGTTTTAGCAGTGTTCCTCAAGCTTCTTTGTTTGGGTTTCGGGGGGATTTTTTCTCTCTCACACTGTGGCTTCTCTAGGGAGCTTTTTAAAGCCCCTTTCCCCAGTTCTCCCAGCCCGTGGAATGTTAGGGCCACGGAGAGGATGAACATCTACTTCTGTGAGGGTCGCTGGTGTCAGCACCTACTGGGTGGTGACCGGTTGGGTGCTCTGCGCGTGTGCTGTATGTCTGTCTGTTCTGACTCCCGGCAGGTCCCATGGTGTCAGTCTAGAACTATGCTTCCTGGGCTTCTCAGTGGCTGGTCTTCCCAAATTACATCACCAGGACTGTGTCAAAGCGCCTCTGGGTAGCCTGAACCGCCTACCTCTTGGTTAGCCGCTGAGCGCATTAACCATTTGCCCCAATGAGGGACTCTGTCTATAGCTATCATTTATACACAGAAAGAGGACCATTTTTCTACCTCCTAAGAACTTTTTTTAGGCTTCTATGGCCCCTTTTGAGAATGTATATGTTTTAGAAAACTCCACATGGTGCGATGTATTTATCTCTCTTCATTCACGCATTCAGTCACTGCCCTGGAGTTGATGCTGGCTCATAGCAACCCAATAGGAACAGGGTAGAACTGCCCCTTGGGAACATGGGACCACCAGGGCTCCCTAAATATCTCTTAGGGACAACCAAACGAACTTGATTTAGAGGTTTGGTACCTAAAGGAATCCCCCTAGTTATTGTTTTGTTCTGTCTTTTAATAGGTTAGGCATCCATAGGTAGCCATTGTGTGCAACTGACTCTTGGCCAAAAGTCCCATGGGCACATGTTTGAAGCTGAGGATGACCAGTGAGGATTTATTCCTGGACTTTGGCTACAATGGTCTCACAAGACTGGGTCGGCCATGTGTTTCCCTGTTGTCCCAAATGCATCATTCAGGCCAGGGCTAGAGGGGGTGGGCAAAGGGCGAAAGAGAACTGGGTTGAGCTGGAAGCAACTCTCTTGAGAGCAATGCCAGTGCCTAGTTAATCCATGGCTGCCTGGTGGTGTAGTGGTTACGCATCGGTCTACAATCCACAAGATCCACAGTTCAAAACCACCAGCTGCTCCTCCGGAGAAAGGCGGGACTTTCTACTCCTATAAGCAGTTACCGTTTCAGAAACTCAGAGGCAGCTCTGTGAGTCAGGGGCCCACTGTGAGTCAGCATGGACTTGATGGCAATGACTTGGGTTTTGTGGTTTGGTCTCCTTGGGTTGGATTTGCTGCTCTGGAGTTTCAGCGTTGCCCACCCTGGAGGGATCGGCCTGCAAAGTTGGCAGCGAGGGAGCAACCAGTACAGGGGCCCCACACAGTGCTGTGGGGTACCACCCAGGCCTTGGACTCCCAGGGCCACCTCGGGTCCTTGTGCCGGCAGTAATAGGTGGGAAGGAGGAGGGGAGCCCCCCTCCCTCCCAGGACCTTTTGTGGCAGGTATGATGCCTCCCTTCACCACCTCCCCCATTCCCATGAGATTAGATCAGATGACCACACAGCTCCAAGAAGGTTTTCTGTTACCTGTGACTTCTCCGTACCTGGCAGGTGAGGTGCCTACATGTGGGCATCCTTGGTCCTAGAGGTCTGTCCTCCTGAGAAGTGTCTGGTCAATGCCCACGAACTCAGAAGGGTAGTGAGGTCCCTGGGGTGGGGGGGGGGGCTCAGGCACCTTTTTCTTCTCTGCTACAGTGGGCCAAGTCCCAGGCACTCCCGGCTCACTCTGGGCCACAATGCCAACTTGGAGGATTTGATGCCCAGCTCGGTACCACCACCCACCTCCCGCTCCATCCTGCCCTTGGAGCAGTTAAGGAAGTGGATCTATTGAAGCGAAGCAGCCCCCTCCCATGTGTCTGGTATTGGGTGGTTAGAGTAGCTTTAAAGAACCCAACTGCTCAAAGGTCCTTGTGGGTGAGGCCCACCAGGGTCTGTGCCCTAAAGCACGTGACCCTGTGGCACTAGGTGTTGGCAGTGGTAGGTGGAGGCTTGCTTGTTTTAGGGGAGCTTTGAAACCTGTGTTTCTGCCTCAGCAGGACTCCTTGGGCCCTAGGATGCGTCCAGGCTCACAGAGGTGAGCCTGGTTTTCCTAGGATCAGCCTCTCTGGCTGATAGAGAGGGGATGATCGGGGTACCTCAAAGATGTTCATTGAGAAGGGGAGCAGGGAGTCCCCTCTTTGCTCTGTGCTTCAGAGTACTAGGCCCCCACCCCTCAGGATGCTGACTGTAGTGAAAATGGTACCAGAGGTTACTCTGGCAACCTCGCATTGACACAGATGGAAGGAACCCCAATGACGCGGCCGGTGGTTACACGCTTCAGCTGCCAACCGGAAGGCTGAAGGTACAAACCCACCAGCTGCCTTGAAGACAGCCCTGAAAACCCTCAGCCCTGGACAGAAGGGATGCTTTAGGCAGTGCTCGCAGAACTTAGAGGCTCCTGGTAAAGTGGAGTCCTGTGGGGAGGAACCCGCTTCCCTCTCCCACCTGAGAACCTGGGCAGGTCTCTACTGGACTTCCACCCCCGCCGTGGGCTGGTTCCTCCTGGGAGACTTTTCTGCCTGGGTTCCTGCCTGCCCACTGGGCACGCATGGAACTGACCGGAGCTCCTGGCCCCAATGCAGAGACTCAGAGCTGAGGAGGCTGAGCTGACCCCCCAACCCCCACCCCTATATCTCTTCCTCCCAGGAGAAGCCTTAGACATCTCAACATGTGCAGGAGCCGAAGGCTGCTGAAGCCCAGGTGCTTTCTCAAGTGTGACCTGGATTCTATACCCACTGGGTGATGTCAGCTGGGGAGCCGAAAGAGGGGGCGTCCCCTACCCTCACCCCCAGCAGGGTTTTCTTCTTTTAATGAAGCCTGATATTCTATTCCGGGTGCCGCACTTGTTTGTGTGAGGGGAAGGTTGTCTTGGGAAGCTCGGGGAAGCGGCATGCATGAATCACAAAGCGCTTTACAAATCCGCCTGAGCCCCACACACGGGCTCAGAAGGTGCTGGGACCTGGCTCTCACCCGCCGCCCCTGAGAAGCCCTTTATTTGCCTTCAGGGCTGCTGTGGAGGGGAGTCCACGCGCAGGGCTATGGGGAACTGTGTCGCTTAACCACTCTGGATTGAATTGGGTCAGCACAAATTCACGCATGGGTTAGGATGGGGGTCGTTTAGCTAATCATTCCCAATACCTCCCAGGGCAGGGGATGCAGAGCCCATGGATTTACAGCCGAAATACCAGCCCCCAGTGACTAGGCCCCCCATTGTACTCCAGCTACTTTCCCAGGATGCTTGGCTGCGTTCTTTCCCTCGGTGCCTTGGGCTCTGGTCCCTCTAGCCTGATAGGGAGGGGAGGTGGAGGGCAGAGGGCTCTGTTGGGGAGAGAAGGATGGGGAAACAGGGCCACCTGGCATAGGCAGGGCTTGAAAATCTTAGAACAACCACCTGGGTCTTATCCCCTCTGACCTCAGTAGTTAGTGCTTGACCCCAGCCTCACTGAGCCCTGGTTTCGCCACCTGTAAAATGAACGTCTCGGTATCCTTCACCGTGATGATTCCAGTGGCTCGCCCAGGTCTCGCAGCCTCAGGGGTAGGGGGAGGCAGGACGGTGCTGGGGGAGGCAGGTCAGCTTGTTCTCTTCCCCGTGTCCTGGAAGAAATCCTTTAGGACGGGGAACCAGGTGGCAGGACGTCAGCATGACTCGCTGCCAGAGGACCCACGGTTCAGCCTGTCCCGTTGCCGTGGAAATGCCCCTCCTTCCTTCCCTTTCAATTCAGTCAAGAAACCAAACCACTCGGCCCCCACCTCAGGAAGAGCCCTGTGACAGTCACACCAGATTAGGACCCCCTAGGGACAGTGCCGAGGGTTTGGAAAGGTCATATAACTTGGATGGGGGGAGAGAGGTCCCTGTGCAACCTCGTGGCTGCACACACACACACACACACACACACACACACACACACACACACAGTGCTCCGACTAGGAAAGTAAGAACACTTAGCCCCCTCCCACCTCCTCTGACCCTACCGGGAATCTTCCCTGCATACCAGTGCCGGTTTCAGCTGGTCTTGCAAACAGCTCCGGCTACACAGAGCTGTTTGCCTGGACACTATGTGGGTAGAGTGGAATCACCATAGCAACCTGGCCCCTGTGGGCATCGAGCTCAGTGAGGACAGTCCTGGGTGGAGGACAGAGTCCCTGTGCCCGGCGGTAGGAGGAGGGTCTCAACGACCTGGCCCAGGACATCAGCCCAGGGAGCAGGCAGGCAGGGTGAGCGGGGAGGAGGAAAGTGGGCACTTGCTTCCTGCGGAATCTTGGAGAATGTTTGCTGGGCTCCTAAGGAGTCTCCCGGCAGGAGACTGACTGGGCTAAGAAGGGCCTCTCAGAGCCTAGAGGATGCCCCTCCGAGCCACGGTCCAGGGCAGGTCAGCTGGCCTGCCTCCGCTTCCTGGGCTCCCAGACAAATCCCTGGGGTTGGGGTGTTGGCGCATTCGTGTTGTGTGACTCCCCGGGAGACTGGAGGAGGACAGTGAGTCCCTGCGTGGTGCATTCAGCTGCTAAGTGAAAAGTGGGCATCTCAGCACACACACACACACACATACACACACACACACACACACACACACATACACACACCCCAGGTACCTCGCCAAAAAGACCCAGTGGCCCACTCCTGAACAACCAGCCTGCAGGCCCCGAGGGACACACACAGGTCACTGGGAGTCGGAGTCAGCAGCCCACAGCCACGGGGGCGGGGTGCTCGCCCCAGTGTGGTTTCCCTCTCTGTGAGCACAGGACCTCACAACCACTCGTGTTAGCTGGCTCACTGCCCCTGCCTCGCCGGAGAGAAGCTGACACCGCCTGCGATTGTGTCCCACGCTGGCCGAGCGGACGTGTCAAACTAGCTCTGCCCCGTGACAAGGACGCCTAGCCGGTCGCGTTTGGGGGTTTTGGGGGTCTTGTTTCTTTTTAAGAAACATACTGGTTGTCTTGTTCGCTGGTTCATGCTGGGAGACTTGTCGGTGTTGCTGCTGCTGGGAAGCGACACAGGCCAACCAGGATTCTGATGCCATGGGGATTTCAAAGCTATAATCTTTTGGAAGCACACCTCCGGGTCTTTCTCCCAAGGTGCTTCGGGACCGGGCAGCGCTGCCAACCTTGGAACTGAGCATTTACCATCTGTGCCCCGCAGAGGCTCCTTACCAGGAGAGTGAAAAGCCAACTCACTGCCATCCGGTCGATTCTGACTCACAGCGACCCTGTAGGACAGGGTCAAACTGCCCCTGTGGGTTTCTGAGACTGTCACTCTTGATGGGAAGAGAAAGCCTCCTCCTTCTCCTGAGGAGTGGCTGGTGGTTCCGAACCACTGACCTTGTGGTTGGTAGCCCAAGGCGTAACCACCATGCCACCAGGGTTCCTGTACCAGGAGAATAGGTCAATAAGGATGAAACTCCTTAGGAGCCCAATAAACATTGATCCCAACCAAAATTCTTATCCATTCAGATTTTTTTTAATTAAGATGTGTCACGTGCTATTAAATGTTCCCTTTTAAAGTGTATGATTCCATGTTCTTAGTACATTTGTTCATTCACTCTTGACACATCCTTAAAATATATCCAGTGCCCGGCACATAAGAAAGAAGGTCTGAGACCCACAACCCATCTGTAGACAATGGGACATGCCCTCCCAGAAGGGTCACAGGAAGGGATGCGTCAACCAGGGCACCGTATGGCACCAGTGAGGCACCCTGCTCTCCTGGGAGTCTGAGAAGGAGGTTTGGCCTAGGCCTCCCAGCCACCTCCACTTTCTGACACTCCAGCATCCAGACCAAGAGGCAGAAGCCGTCCTTTCCCTTCCAGGTCGTATCCACACCGCTCCCGCCAACGTAACCATGACCTGGACTTCTGGCTGCCAGTGTGTGCACCTGAGTCACCTTGTGGAAATGCAGGCTCTGGCTCAGCAGGTCTGGGGGAGCCTTGGGCGATGCCATCGCTGCATGTGCACAGCCCACAGGTAGAGGAGGGAGCCCGGGGTGGGCAGCCAGAGCCGTGTGCATGTATGCAGTGGAGACTGGCCATAGAAGCACTGGAAACTATGTGCCCTGTTGTCCACTGCCCTCAGCCCACCACCCTGAGCACAGACTGGCAGAAATGTGACATTGGGCTCCCCAGAACTGCACTGGGGAGCAAATTGCTCTCTCCTAGGCCTCCTAGAGATGTTAGGACTCTCTAGCCCTAATGCAAAGGTACACTCTCTAGGAACACCCACCTGGCCACCTGACAAATTCAAGTCGGTGGGAACGTGTGATAACACTTTCTGCTTAAAAGTCCGTGAAGGTGTGGAATGTTGGGGATTTCTTTCTGCGGCAGCTGAGCAATAACTCCATGCAGACATGCAGTTGGGTGGTTGGGCTGCGCCCTGCGCTGACCTGGATGGTTGTGGTCATGGGCTTAAGGAGGGGGTGGTCTCCCTCCAAGGGTCCAGAGGGGATGCCTCTCTGTAGCACAGCTCCCTGAAGGGCCATCTTTCTTTAATGTGCACCTTAGATAGCCCCCTGACCTGGCTTGTACCCTTCTTTGTACCCAGAATCTGTGCCCCCACCCCCAACCCCTAATTGTGAGGCTCTGCCTTACTCTAAACTCAGAGGAAGGTGTCCGTGTGGGGCCTTTATTTAAAGGACACTGAACAAAACGGAGCCTTCTGGGGTTGTGTCTAGAAGGTTCCGAGGTTTGACCTCAGAGTGCCCGCCAGATCTCCCCACCACCTCAGCTCCTGGAAGACAAGCCGCCCCCCTGCTTCCCTTTATATGTGAAGGTGGTCTAGCGTTTGTTTGGGGTCCCCTGCGATTTTCTTCCCTGCCTCCTCACTATCGATTGCCCGGGATGAGCGGCTGGAATGAGGCAAGCACAGCTTCCCAGAACCCTCTCTGAACAGGGGGGAAGAAAGGGCTTGCTTCTCGGTGTCCAGGCGTCCACCGGGAGCCCCCTCCTCCTCCGTCTGGCTGCCCCACCGGGACCTCGCGTGTCTGCAGTGACGAGGAGCCCATGCATGGCAGCCCGGTCATCTGTCAGAACGGACCTGCAAGCAGAGGCTGTGTGTCCAGTTTACTCTGGGTCCCCAGAGAGCACTGAAAGCCCCTCCCCTGCTAGGCTCGCCTCCACCGAATCTGTGCCGGCAGCAGGCAAGCAGACTGGTTCGGGGCATAGATTTTTCTCTGTCTGGAGGTTTGTTTCCTCTCGCTCTCCCTTTCCCCACTTGCCTTTTGATAACTAAGGCAAAGCTGGGCACGGCCTCCTCAGAGTCCCCCCCAGGAGACACAGATGGTCATGGAAGTTTGCAGAGGGGGCGGAATGCTGGGTGGCGGGGAGGGGGGTATCTAAGATGTCGAGAGGCAAAAAGCAGCACCTCTGCGTGTCTTGAGGGGCTCTGGAATGTCTGTGGGCAATGGAATCGAAAGGTTAGGAGCACTGGTGGCATAGAGGGCACATGTTGGGCTGCTAACTGCAAGGTTCTTGGTTCAGAACCACCCTCCCACTCTGCAGGAGAAAGACGGGGCCTTCTACTCCTATATAGCGTGAGCGTCTCGGAAACCCGCAGGGCCAGTTGTACCCTGTCCCATGGAGTCGCTGTGAGTTGGCCTTGACTTGGCGGAAGTTTGGTTGTTTTTTGTCTTTTAAGGTTTGTTGTGTTTTGTCCATGAATTTTTTGCAAGTTCCTTCACACGAGAGGCCACGTGTTGGAATCCAAAATCGTTAAAGCCCCTCAGAATCTTCTGGATTAGAAGTGAGGCACCTTGCAAGGAGGGTCATCAGATGAAATTTCCTCGATGCAGGAAGTGCGCCTACAGCCACCTGATGGGGGTCCTCCAGCCCCTGCTTGGTATTTGGAGCGACAGTCTGTTTCATTCGGGCGAAGGGCCCGAGGGGCCTGGGAGCTCAAACTCTGTTGTCCTCAAAGGTCCCAGTTCACGCAGTGGTGCTCCTTTCAAAGGACAGCCTCCACACACACATTTCCGGTGACGTAGGACTCATTGCCTCGGCCCCTCTGATCCCTGCTGGGCTCCAAGGATTGACAGATGGACGCCACAGGCTGGCCTTGAAGTAGCCCCAGCTCACGGGAAGGCCTACGGCTAGTTGGATAGATGCCAGCAGTGTGCCCCACAGCAGAGGCCACCTAGAGGAGGGAGCGGCGGCCTCTGCCACAAGGCCTGGTACGTTTCTCAAGGGATGTGGATTTGGGAGGACACATAAGAATTTGGCAGGAGGTAGCACAAGGAGTTGCATTCTGAGCTGAGGAAATAGCTCACCGCAGTCCTTACCGCCTGAGCCACCAGGGTCAGTGTGAGTCATCATGGCCCGCTGCGGCAGAGCAGAGATGCCCTGCAGGGTCTGCTACGCTGCCATCCTCCCAGGAGCAGCTCGCTCACCAGGTCTGTCACCCACAGAACTGCGTGGTAGGTTTGACCTGCTAACGTCATGCCCCCAGGACTCCTCGGTGGGTTCTTGCTTGGGCACAAAGTGCCAGATGAATGGGAATCAAGAGAGGTATGGGGTGGGAGTAAGGACCACACCCTACAAAGTAGGGTCTAATCCAAAGACTTGGGCCATGGACCTGCTTTAAAAGCTCAAACCAAAACCCACCGCCGTTGAGTCAATTCTGACTCAGCAACCCCAGAAGACAGAGCGCCACTGCTCCTTTGGGTTTCTGAGGCTGTACATCTTAACCGGAGCAGACAGCTTCCTCTCTCCCCACAGGAGCAGCTGGTGAACTTGAACTACCGACCTTGTGGTCCGCAGCCCAGTGTTCACCCCACTTTGCCCCCAGGCTCCTTAATGGCGTACTTAAGGTTAGAGATGCACAGTGAAGGAATGGGGGAAAGTCCCCAAGGCCAGGGAGAGCCAAGCTTCCACGCGGGTGTTCTGAGAGAGAGAGAGCTTCCCTGCACAGTCACCCTTCTCGGTCTAGGGTGCGTTCTCGGTGCTACTTCCAGCTTCTAGCAACTCCACACCGGCGTTTCCACACGCCAGGCTGGCTTTGTATTCCCGGGTTTAACTGGCTTCTCAGACTGCGTCTTGACGAATTTAGCCCTCACAAAGTGAGCAAGTGGCTTGCAATGTTCACTGCAAAGAAAACCGAAGTGCAAGCAAACACTGAAGCACACGGGAGTGGCGGGTCTCCTCGAGAGACCTCCATCAGTCACGTGGGAGATAAAGGCCGTGGTATGACCTTCTCCCGACCTTTGCTAAGATGCCCATGCACTTCCTACATTCCTCTGTAAAGCTGGTTTCCTGCTCGGAGAACGTGATTTAAAAAAAAAAAAAAAGGCCGGAGGACCATCCAAATCAACAGCCGCGTCAGCTATTAGCTTTGAAAGCGTGTCTAGGTCCCCCAGGACAACGCTCTCAGGCTGACCCATCCTGCCCTAACACAGCCTGTCTCTGTCATGACTCCTGGAATGGGGAGGCTTCGGAAAAGGCGACCTGAAGGCATGGAGATGGGGAGGCTGACGGGGACCAAGCGTTGGGCTCGGGCTCAGCGTCAGAGCAGCAGCGTGGTAGAGTGGAGGGCAAGATCTTTGAAGCTCCCGGTGAACCTCAGTCCTTCATTTCTAGAGGATTTCCTCCCTCAAAATAGCTCCCCAAGGCTACCTCGGTGCTGGTGTCCTTGCAGCAGTGGTTTTGTCTATCTTTCTCTCTGGCCTAAGAGGACTTGTTGAAGGAAAGACTAGGGACCGCACGGCCTACAAGGTCCCCTATGTAAGCCTGACAGAGAAGGAGGGCTCGGATAAGCTCGGGTCTGTGTCTCAGGAAGGGGGCGACTGTCCCTCCCTGTCCTGTCCTGTCCACGTCTTGGTGTGGGTCATGGCATTGCCTTCCCATTGGAGCCCCTCTCACCTGGTTTGAGAAACACATAACTAGCAGGTACATGGCCCCCACCTTTGTCCTTGTCAGCGTCTGCACTTCCCATGTTCCTGGGCACGTCTGCACGGCTGCCGTCCTCCTTCCCTGAACTTGGAGGTTGGCCCGCAAGCTCCCCAGCCTGTCTCCAGTTTTAGAAATGGAATGGAAAGGGGACACGCTCTGTCTCTGGAAAGCTGGGGAGCCTGGTTGCTGGGAAGACGAAGGCAGGACAGCTCGGCACAAGGGCCTGGCCGGGAGCCTTTCAGAGAACTCGGAGAGCCGCGCCCACCAACAGCTGCCCTGGGCTGCCCTGACCTGCCGAGGCCCAGCAGACTGGCCCCTGGAAACAGCAGGCATCCTGTCTGCTGCAGCCAGCTCAGCTGTCTTACCTCCTATAACCTCCACCTGTCTGCTAGGTCCCACGGAGGCCAGGTGGGACTCCTCAGAGCTCCAATAAGCAGAGCTGGAGGGCAAGCAAAGCCTTGAACTCCCTAGAACGTGGGTGCCCAGGCACAGGACTGGGCCGCGGTGTGGGTACAACTTGGAGATAGGCCAGTCTCTGGGCACTAGAAGAGTGTCCAGTCCAACAGAGGAGCTGGGGTAAGAGAGCAGGGACATGAAATGCAGGTGGGCAGTAGGCATCCAAGAGACCCCCAGACATAAGGGATGATGCCAGCCTGGTCCAGCCTGCAGTGACCCCGAGGAGCAGGTAACAGGTCCCAGTCACACATTAGAGCACACCTTTACCCTGGGGGGCAGGTGAGAGCCAAGCAGGACCTCAGCCCTGCAGAGGAACCAAGATCCAAGTACGGGCTTAGCAGGCAGGCTGGCCTGGTGCTGGGTGACCAGAACTTGGGTCACACTGCACAGATCCCTGGCAGTCGGACCCAATTGGCCTACTCGGCATGACCAAGTGGCCTGAACTGTGTGGGCAGGAGGGCTGGGCAGCAGGAGCCCAGCAGCAGCCACTCCTCTCGTTTCCAAAGGCCAAGCCCTTCCGGCGTCCCTCCTCGCCCAGCTGCCCCATGTCAAGGCCTGCATCTGGCCAGGTATAGCTCCCTGTGGGGGCTCCCAGGACCCGTTCTGGCTGTACCTGCCCTGCTCCTCCAGAACTGACAGGAGAAGGGCCGTTGAAAGTTCACTCGCCTGCCTTGTCTCACCCTGTGGCTCTGTGTCCTCCCCGCGCCCTGCTCACACCCAGAAGCTGATGTCCAGCAGAGAGGCCCCACCTGGTCTCCTGTCCCCACAGACAAGGCACTCATGGGCTAGCCCATCAGTCCCTGGGGGTGTCAGTGACCCTAGGGTCTCAGTGTCTCTGTAACTGACCCCCCTGAGCTTGGAGATTCAGCAAGGGCAGACTCTGTGCTTAGTGCCTGGGTCTGACAAGTGGTCAGGGGCTCTAACTGTCCCTTGAATTGACATTCGATTGAAGGACAGTTGTTGCCAGGTTCTGTCCAGTAGGTTCTGACTCACAGGAGCCCGGCAGGGACAGAGCGGAACTGTCCCCTGAGGTTTCCCCGCGGTCACCTTGCTGGGAACACAGCACCAGGTCTGTCTCCCAAAGGTTGAACCGCCGACCTTGGGGTTCGCAGCCAAGCAGGATGCTTGTTGATGGCCTCTGGGACCCCCTGCCGGGATGATCTCGAAAGGGCAGATGTGATTGCTTCTGTTTTCTCGTGGCCCCTAGGTCAGGACCTGGATTCTCACCGTGGGCTACACCACTGCCTTCGGGGCCATGTTTGCGAAGACGTGGAGGGTCCACGCCATCTTCAAAAACGTGAAAATGAAGAAGAAGGTAGGTAATGGCTCAGCTTCTGTCTTGGGGGTTTCCGCTGAGCGCCTGGCGTTCAGGCAGCGAACATTCATTGTTAGGCAGTTGCCAGGGAGCCAGCTCCCCTCGTGGTGACCGTGTGTGCGCACCCCCCCCCCACCCCCCCACACCCCCACACCCCCACACCCCCACACACACCCCACACACACCCCCACACACACCCCACACTCCCCCACACACACCCCCACGCAATCTCCATGACCCTGGATCTGTTTGAGCCCATCGTGATGGCTGTTGTGCCAGCCCCACTGGGACTTATCCCTGGTGGCCCTGTGGGGTTGCTAACCAAAAGGTCAACCCATGAGGCTGCTAACCAAAAGGTCAACAGTTCGAACCTGCCGGCTCCTGTGGGGGAGAAAAATGAGGCTGTCTGCTCTGGTGAAGACCTGTCGTCTTGGAAACTCTGTGGAACAACTCCAGTCTGTCCGGTAGTGTCAACACGACTCCGAATGGACCCGGTGGCATTTAGAGGGCTGCCTGGGAGGGACAAGCCCGGTGGGCTAGCCTGGAGGGCCCCCACCTCTCTCTGCCTGTCCATGGCAGCTCAGACAGCCCTGCTCTGGAGGGAGAGGGGGGTAGCACTGGCCGAGACTGCCTGGGAAGGACAAGCCATCCCCCAGCCCAAGCCCCAGACTCTTGGGAGCTCAGGCACCTTGGTTTTCCGACCCTCTCAGGAGGGGTGAATACACAGCCAGGTGAAAGATGGCTGACCAAAGAAGGGCCACTCGGGGTGTAGCCCAGACCCTCGCGTGGCATCATGGCCGCATCCGGGGAGCTGAGTTTTCCAGACGCAAACCCACGTGTAGAAACACTCGCCTTGGGGAGGGGCCAGCTCCAGCTGAGAGACGCTGTGCCACTTTTGACAACACTGCCGTTCTGAGCACTGCCACATTGGCTCCTATGTCAACACGTGATTGATCCGTGCATATTGATACCTACAACCAAGAACCCGCCTGAAGCTCCGGGACTCCTGTGACCGCTGAGCGAGCACGTCCAGGTTGTCCAGCATCCGTCGACAAACCTTGTCAGGAAAGCCTGCTGGAGCTCCGTTATCTGGAAGCTCCCAGGTGAGGCAGCGCGGCGAGGTGGTCTCCACTCTTGCTCCACACCACCCCGCCCAATTGGCCACACTCGGAGAGAGCTCAGGTGTGTGGTGGGCCCAGGCCACTAAGGAAGGAGCTTGTCTGAGAAAGCACCAGAGGCGCTGAGGCCAAGACTCGACCACCAGCTCTCTTTGTGGTGGAAATAAAAGATTGACGAGCGAACACACCATGGTGGGGGGAGAAGCATCACAGCTATGCCAGAAGCATGCTTTGGGAAGTGCAGCCAGCTTTCATCGATCAGCCATGTGAGACGAGAGAAGAAACAGACACCGGGCCTCGGAGCACACCAGACGCAAGGGACAGCGACCACGTGAGCCCAGGCCACGTACAGTACGTGAAACCCCAGCGCCTGGAGGGAAGGGAAAAGGGGGCAAAACTGCTCAAGCAGCTGGAGTTTCTGTCGAGGGAGAAAAGGGTGGCAAACGTTGCATTATTGTTCCATTGTTAACACACACACACACAATCTAATCGGGGCACAAGGTTGCCTTGAAGGGTTGTGATGGTTGCTGTTCAGAACAGAAGCCTTTTCCATAACCCTGGCACTTCCCATAGCCGACAGTGATTTCTAGTGTTCTTGTTTGTTTGACTGGGTTTTGTTTTAAGTCTGGGCGTGTGGCTGTGCCCCATTGCTTTATCTGGTGCGTAGAGTACATCTGCCACAGCTGCACGTGCTGTCTTCTGTTTCCTGGGGATGGTTCCCTCTTTGCTCTTTCTTCCGTGCCTGCCACCCTCGCTGGCCTGACCCCTGCCTGCACAACCCGCCCCCCCACACACACACCTACACATGCGCTTCACCCCATAGGGTCCCATTTTTTAAAGACATTAAGAAAAAAGAAGACTTTATTTTTAAGTAGTGACACCTGGGGAGCCCTGTTGATGCAGTGCTTGGCCATGAGCCACAAGGTTGTCGGCTCAAACCTACTAGTTGCTCTGCAACTAGGAAGCGATGCGGTGGTCTGAGATCACAAAGGTGTGTAGCCCTGAAAGCCCAGGGAGCAGTTTGACTCTGTCCTGAGTCAGGATTGACTCTACAGCTGTGGGTTTTGTTTGTTTGTTTGTTTGCTTATTTGGGGGGTGTTTTTTATTGACATGTGATAAATACTTCCAAATTTATTGTTTTTACTGCATGTTACACTTTATTTTTGCTAAAAGCCAGTCATACCCCTGTCATCGGGTCTATGATGACTCGTAGCGACCCTACAGGACAGGGCAGAGCTGCCTCTGTGGGCTTCTGAAATTCTAACTCTCTACATAAGTAGAAAGCCTCATCTTTCTCCCAAGGAGCTGCCGGTGATTTCAAACAACCGACATTGCGGTGAGCAGCCCAACGTGTAACCACTAGCCACCAGGACTGAAAACTCCAATCCTAGCATTTTAAATTGAAAACCCTCACGTCTGTCTTCATTCTGCTCTTACCAGAACCAACGTGAGATGTTGAAATGAGAGCAGTTACTCAGAGGTGAGACCTTCTGTCCTGGGGGCAGGTGTTTTTCGAGGACAAGGAGAGTTGGAGCCACAATGATGACTTGAGATTGTAACCGACAATAGCATGTTCAACAGATGCTGTTGGGTGCACCGCCTCCACCCTTCATCGCTCTCAGCTAAAGGAAAATGCAAAGAGAAGCTTCTTAGCGGCTCCAGGAAGCATCAGACCCTGTGAGAAAGATGAAATCACTACTAGGCACAACTTCAGGGGACAGCTGTGTTCCCATTCAGTGTTATTCCCTGGAGCTGGACAATGGCTTAGCCCTGATAGACAGCTAGTCTGATGAAAACTGAAAATCTAAAGATTTTAAGTAAAGACATTCCCTTTCTCCTAAACCAGTGAACTTGGGTGTCAACCACTTCTTCTTTAAAGGGCCACGTGGTTGAGTATTTTATACTTAACGAGTTATACATCCACGGTGACAGCCATTCAGCACTGCTGTTGCTGCATGAACATATACAAATACAGAATGTGCAGATGCCTATACAAATACAGAAATGAGTGATCATGGATGCATTCCAATAAAACTTTATTTGCAAAAGCAGGCAGTGTGCCATGTCTGTAGCTTCCCATCTCTGCTCAAAGCCGCAGTTGGGAATGACGTCTGATAATAGCAATAGCTGACATCTGCTGCAATGTTGCGTTAGAGCAGACTCGGGTGATCTGACGAAGTATGTGGGGTTATTGTGCCATTTTATGGATGAAGAAGAAACGGACTTGGAGGGCATACAAGTTAGTAGGATTCAAACTCAGGTTTTATTCCAGAGGCTGGTGTTTAATCATGAGGGTGCCTTCCTTCCCATCTCTAACTCGGGTAGGACGCAGCCTCAGAGAGAACTCAGAGTGACCACATCCGTGAGTACTGAGTGAGCCAGCAAGAAACGTGCATAACTTTTTGAGAGAAACGTGAGAAATAAGGAAAGAGGTCAAAGAAACAAATAACAATAGGGAGATGAACATTTTTTTTTTTTTTTTAAGAATAGGGAGATGGCCTTGTCTAATGCAAGGGGTCTCTGGTGCTCAGACTTTATGATTTTTCTTACCTTCTCTTTGTTTTTATTATTGAGATTAGTTTGAACCATCTCTCATTGACAGTGTGCATGCACAGGTGTATTTGTTTAATTTTTCACTGTTAGTATTTCTCACAAGCATGCATGCCCCTTCCTCAGTTTTACTCACTATGAGATCCCCATTGCTGAGACTAGAAATAAATAGGCCTGAGAGAAACAAATAAAATGGGGTCCAAAGCTACAAAACTTAACTCCATTCAGTCACAAACAGAAGTCCAGTTCCAGGTTTTGGAATGACACCAACGCAAAGGTAAACATAGCCCCTCCTCTCATTCCCAGCATCTTCCCACCTTGGCTCCATAGCCACGCCTAGTCCAGCTGGGATGCAATACCCCATTTTGAGTGCTAGATGTCACTGTCCGGTACACATGCACAGAATCACTAATTGTCAAAACCCACATAAAAGCTGCCATCCGCGGAGCATCTTCTACATGCCAGGCATCGTCCTGGGTGTTTCCCGTATATCATCTCATTTCCTTCTGGTGACAGCTCTCCAGGCTGGAGATCCCCATCCCCGTCCAGAGAGGAGGACACTGAAGCCTGGCAAAGCTAAGCAATGGTTCAAGGTCACATTTGGCAGGAATTGGGGGCAGACCAAGATCTTTGATCCTAAAACTCGTCCCTTGCACCATACTTAGGAAGTAGCAGACCAGCCCAGTCCTGAGTGAGTTCTTAGGACATGATTTCTTAGGTCATGTCGTCTATTCAACAAGTGTACTGAGCGCTCTCTAGGCCAGGGCTCAGGCTGGGTGCTAAAAACACCCGGGAAGGGCAGATGGTTGCCAAGCCAGCACCTGTAGATGTCAAGTTACAATGGTGGTGGGGCTTCAAAGGAGGTGGAAGCGGCTACAAACTCCAGTGACATGCCCACTGGCCTCACAGGGGAGACAGGAGTGTGCCCTGAAGGTTTGAGGGCTGTGCAGTCAGGTGAGGAGCACAAGTAGGTCTTTGTGGGAAGTACCTGAGCTCTGGGCAGGAGGCAATGACCTTGAACTTGTTCATCCATGCCACTTTCTCCTGGCTCTTGGGAGAGCTGACTTCTTCACTCCCCACACATTCCCCAAGAAGTCTGAGGACAGCCCCTGCACACACATCAGAGTGCAGAGGGGAGGCAGAGTGGTCCCTGCCTCCATTCTGGTGGGATACTCGGGCACCCGAGGGGCTGTTTGAGCTCAGTCTTGAAATCAGGGTAGTGGTGTGTGTGTGTGGAGAGATTTGGGGGAAGGACTGTCAGGAGCAAGCAAGTACCTGAGGCAGGAACAGCCCTGAGGGCAGCAGTGGAGAGCCCCCCTGAAACCCACCCTGGTGGCTGCGCAGGTCCCAGGACTTCGTCCCTGGGCACAGCTCCGTGAGCCCCTTTCTGAAGCTTCTGGGTCCTCTTTGCCAGCGCCCCACTGGGTAAAAAGGCTCTGGTGGATTCCATCTCTTTGACAAGAATTTGGCAGCACAGTCCTTGTGCTGTTCACATTCTTCCACAAGCAGGCCTCTTGTGGTTCTGGGGTTTTTTCCTATAAAGGTGTCACCAATCATTAAAAGCCAGACGCGGTGGTATTTCTTAGGCCTCTGCCTCAGTGTCGTTTATTTTCCCCCGAGCCTTTTCCAGGACTGCTTCATCGCACCAGCATTGATTGTGCAGAGGAAACGATATGAGGGAAATACAGGTTCGCTGTGGTGCCGCCTGTCTCTGTCACTGGGCCGAGCTCTATCAGACAGACGCACAGAGGCAGGAGGAAATCTCACCGCACAATAAAGCTATCCCAGGCTACGGGGTTATATTTTCCCTTTTTATATCTTCCATCTCGATCTCATCCATCAAAGGTTTAAGTATCTACCACTGCATGCCAGGCCCAGCGGCATACTGAAAGTGCCCAAAGAAGGAAGCCCGGCCTCCCTGCCCTGCTTTATTATATCAGTGTGTAGACAACTTATGAACTTGGCTGCTAACCACAAGGTCAGCAGTTCAAAACCACTAGCCGCTCCTCAGAAGAAAGACGCGGCTTTCTACTCCCTTAAAAGTTACAGTCTCAGAAACTCACAGGGGCAGTTCCACCCTGTCCCAGAGGGTCGCTGTAAGCCGGCACCAACTTGATGGCAGTGAGTTTGTTTTCTGAGCGGACACGACATAAAGCAGTGTGTGTTCAGTGCTAAAGAGCGTGTGCACTCTGGAAGAAGAAACGCGGTTCAAATCCAGCCTCCACCTCTTAGTAGCTGTAAGACACTGAGCAAGTTAATTGCGCCTCCCACCAAGACAGTTTCTTCACTCAAAAAATAGAAATAACAATACTGCTCTGCCTTGCACAGAGTGAGTGAGCGTGAGATGTTAGCCCTTCTCTCTGGATGACTGCTATGAATAGTAAAGTGTGTGGAGGATTCTGGGAGAGTCATGCATCCCCACGCGGGGCCACCAGGAGTCGGAATGAACACGGCAGGGTGTTCATCGTAAGAGGAATTCGTCTGCTGTGGATGTGAGCGGGACCCACCTGGAGGAGGTGGCAATTGATGTGGGTCTCTCGGGATCAGTAGGAGTTTGCCAAACCGGAAAGTCCAAAGAAGTGCCCATGCAAACCTGGAGGCCGAGAATCAGCTGCCCAGCCAGAGATTCGGGAGGGGCTTGTTTGGCCCTCTGGGGGTTGGGGAGTCACAGATACCATGGGCTGTCATCCCGGGAGCCCTCGCTCAAACCGGCCCTCTGTCCCGCCCCCTCCGTAGATCATCAAGGACCAGAAGCTGCTTGTGATCGTGGGGGGCATGTTGCTGATTGACCTGTGCATCCTGATTTGCTGGCAGGCCGTGGACCCCCTGCGGAGGACGGTGGAGAGGTACAGCATGGAGGTGAGTGGCAGGGCCCCCGGGAGGGCCCTGCAGGGATGGGGCTTCCCGACACTCGGGGCCATCTGGGAGCAGGTCTGAGCAGCCAACGTGCACACCTGGGCAAGAGTCCCCAATATAGACAGAGAGAACTGACAGGACCCGGTTAGCTCTGTTTCGGGTCCGTTCCCGAAAGAGTGGGGGAATAAACCTCCCGGCACGCCTCTGAGTGACTACGTGCTCATCAAAGTGATGAAGGGTGTTTTGCACATTTGATAGCAGGTGTGTTGTTACAAAGTCAAGTCCTGCTAAATGTGTGTGTTGACATTCTGGGATCGGGCCGTGCCCTTCACTCAGCGGCCTTCGAGGGACGCCCGGCAAGCAAGGCTTGCTTCTCTTTGGAGGAGGTGGTCTTGTCGGCTTCCTCTTTGTGAGGTTAAACGTGCCTTTGCTGGAAGGGCCGCTCTGGTGGCGGGGTGGGGCGGGATGCCAAACACAAGGTTGGTGGTTCAAACCCACCAGCTGCTTCGCGGGAGAAAGATGAAGCTCTCTGCTCCTGTAACGGTTTGTCGCCTCGGAAGCCCAAGAGGCAGTTCTGCTCCATCTCTGGGATCACTGTGAGTTGGAATCAACTCGACGGCGGCGTTGAGTTTGGTTTGGGTTTAGTTGTTGTTGCTGCTGCTGTTGGATGGAGCGGGGCGGAGCTAGCTGAGGTGCTGTCTGTAAGACATGGATTTGACACCATGTAGAATAGCTGGTTGTATCTATCCCCATTTCTGACTGCGTCTTTGGGGACTCCTTCTGTGGACGGTGCCTCGGACTCTCAAACGGCACTGGCCATCACCACTTGGGGATCGGAGAGAGGGTGTATCCACCTGGACGAGCTATGTTTCTAGCATGTGTCTGCAGACAGATAAGGAGTTACTTTGCCCAGTAAGACAGTGTGCAGTCACTGCGGTGGCCTGGCTCCGTCTCCTGCCTCCAGGGTCCAGCCCCGGGAGGAACCGACTCCAGACAGGCCAGCTGGAGCTGGCAGAGAGCAGAGCCAACGCTGCTGTGTCCACAGGCCAAGGGGCAGGACGCAGTCGCTTCCAGAAGGGGTGGGGACATCTGGACACCATTCAGATAGTGATGGAACAGGCTTGCCCCCCACCCAAGGGTGATTCCCCACCCACCGCAGACATGCAGGAATCCAGGCAGAACATCCACCGCTGAAAGAGCTGTCATTGGCGACGGGGCCTCCACACTGGGGAGAGCCTGGGTGCTGATCATCGGCAGCAGTGCTGAAAAGGGTGGTGATAATAGTAACAGTTGGGAGACATGTGAGGCTTTCCACTCCCGGAACAAGTTTCTGTCCCAGAAACCCCCAGGGGCCAGTTCTCCTCTGTCCTATGGGGTCACTGTGAGGCAGTGAATAATCTCCCACGGGGTGCACCAGCCTGAGCATAGCACCATGGCCCTGCTCTGGGGGACCCTCCAGGCTGGTGGAGGAGCAGACGGGAGACACACTAACTAATAAATAGACAGGGTTGCTTCTGAGTGCGTGCAGTCCACTAGTGGTTAGGAAGGAGTCAGCAGGCTGACCAGGAAAAACAAACAAAAAGAACTCACTGCCTTTGAGTCAATTCTGAGCGAGCCTGTAGACAAGGTAGAACTGCCCCTGTTTCCAAGACCGTAACTCTTTCCGGGATTTAGAAAGCCTCATCTTTCTCCCTTGGGGCTGGCTGGTGGTTTTGAACTGCTGACCCTGAGGTTAGCAGCCCAACAGATAACCACTGTGCCAAATAGACTGAAGGGCTCACAAGTTACAGGGAGGGCCCAGGGAAGAGCTTCTCCCAGGAGAAAACCTGTCAGAGAGAAATCATCACCAACAGGAAATGCCGTGCGCAGTGGATGCCACGGCTGAGCCCATGCACTCAAGCAACAGAAGCCCCGGGCTGTTACCTACCCTGTCCACGGTTAGCCTGCAGACGAGTGACAGTGCCACTAACTCCCTGCTCACCTACCCGTCCTGTGCCGTTTTCACTGGCTTCCCCGGGCTTACAGCCATGGGCCCCAGTCTCTGGCGTGGATGGGGGCAAGAGGACGTGTCCCTTTCTGCAGATGAGGACTGACGTTAGAGAGGTGGAGGGAACATATCAGGAGGGAAAGGCCGGGTCAGGCCGGTCTGGATCCCGACAGCGAGAGACCAGACCCGGGCTAAGCCCATGGTCAGGCCTGGGCTTGCATGCATAGGGGATCCCCAAAACATGCGCCCTGGTGGGGAGAGGTCTGCAGGGGGTGGGAGTGGGGCGGCAGTTGTCAGCCTGAGTCAGCAAACTGCAGAAATGGATCCAGGAAGCCTGTCCCCTGGACCACTTAGCGCAATAAGGTTGCAAGACCAGTCTGTGTCACCAAAGGTGTGGGGTCTGTCATCTTACCCGCCCCCCCTGCTCTGTAGAGAGAGCTTATGCTGCCAATCCCTCTGTGCACTTGATTCCGAACATTCTAGAGCACTTTAGGACGCCATGGGCTGCCACATCCATGTCTTTTCAGATGAGGGAGGACATTATGTGTGGGAGAAGGGGTCTGGCCAAGGGCACCCAGCCTGCCCAAGACCGAGCCTGGACAAGACCCAGGGCCCGGTTTCCAGTCCTGACCCACCCTCTCTGTGCCCCGCCCCCCTCTGGCTTCCGGCTGAGATTTCTCTCTCAACCTCTTTGCTGGCTCCTCATCAGCCCCTCTTATTTTAGGATTGCCCTTCACTCTGTTGTCATGGTAGCAGAACCCTTTGATCTGCCGACCCAGGGCCCTGTGGGTTTATTGTCATTTTTGGTTTGGCTTGGTTTCTTTCTACCAAATGGTGCGCAGCGTGGTAGCCAACAGTGTGATCGGCATGCAGTGTCCTGAATTGCCCTCCTAGGGCCCTTAGGCATCACCTGTAGCAGGAGAACCGGAGCTGGCGAGGATGGGGGGGTTGGGGGGGTGATGGACTTGTTCCATGGTCTGTCCCCTCCCCGCCTCATGCACCCTGGTGCTGTCTCTCATCTGACTTCTCTGAACAAAGGCTGTCTGTACACTGAGCACCTTGGTTCCAGCCATGGACCTCAGTCTGTCCACACGACACATGCAGACCTGGGCCCACACTGTTCTCAGTCCTGAAAGCCACCTCTCCCCTCCCCTCCCCACACCTGCTCTTCCTCACCTTCTTCCCAGCATCTTCCTCACCCGCAGCCAGGGGTTGATTCCGAGTGACGGCAACCCACTCCAACCCCCCTCATTCACATCGATATAATTGTTTGTTTGGGATCTTTTGACTCCTGATACCTGATCCCATCAACACTTCATGATCACACAGGCTGGTGTGCTCCTTGTATGTGGGTTTATTTGCTTCCCTGCTAGATGGCTGCTTGTTTAGCTTCAAGCCTTTAAGACCCCAGATGCTATATCTCTTGATAGCCAGGCACCATCCGCTCTCTTCACCACGTTTGCTTATGCACCCATTCTGTCTTCAGTGATTGTGTTGGGAAGGTGAGTACCAAAGAGTGCCAGGTTATTAGAACAAAGTATTCTCATGTTAAGGAAGACCTTGAGTAGAGGCCCAAGTTTGTCTGCTATCTTAATACTTAACATATAAATATATGTACATTGGCCTCTATCCATTTCATTATAAATTAATTTATATATATACATGTCTGTAGTAGCTATACATCTATAAATAGCTTTTGCTTCCTACTTCTTTCCTCTATTTCCGTTCACCTTCCTCCTGCCCCACTATCATGCTCACCCTCCCCTCGACTCTCAGCAATTCCTCTTGGATCCATTGCACTTGATCAAATCTCTTCCCTGAGTTTGTTGGCTCCCTGCTCCCCTCCTCTCCCATGTGCCCCCAGGGCTGCCGTTGTTTTCTCCTGGGATTGTTTGTCCTGCCTATCTTATATAGGTAGACACAGGGTTGGGGGAGGGGGGATTAAAAGATAGTTCCAGGTCTGTCTGCTGACCCTTATGAGAGTTTTGTGATCAAGTCTGAAGAGGTGCCAAGCCCCGTCCCCTGAGTCAGAAGTCTATTTTCAGGATTCCTTGGGGACTTGGTTACTTTGCTCCCCCGGCTGCTCTGCTGCACTTCCTTCACGTCTCACCCCCTGTGCATGGGGCAGACCAGGCACTCTCCACACAGTGTCTCCAGTGCTGTCCCCCGTAGCACTGTGGGTCCGTGAGGGAGCGTTGTGTCTTGTGGTAGGGCAGGCCCTACGGTCCTTTCTGTGCATTGACTGCTCTGAGCAGGGATGTCATCCCCGGGACTTGTGGGCCATGACAAGGTTCTCAATCTCTCTCTCTCTCTCTAGCTCTCGCTCCCTCTTAATTCACACCCGTGTGGTCTGGACAGACCCGCCTCTCTCCCCAGGCTGTATCTTCAGTGCTGTCCTCTGCACTGCCTTCTTCTGGGGAGGGGTCAACATAGCTCAGCTTGGCCGGGCCCCGCCGTCTCTCTGTTAGTTCGCTGCTCTTTGCCCACAGTTCTTTTTTTTTTTTTTTTTGAATTTTTTTTTGAACATTTTATTAGGGGCTCATACAAC
>NW_022111310.1:2866638-2881549 GCF_000313985.2 Echinops telfairi | reverse complement strand
AAGCTTGAAGGTAAACAAGCGGCCATCTAGCTCAGAAGCAACAAAGCCCACATGGAACAACATATCAACCTGTGTGATCACAGTTCTTTTTTTAAGTCCATCTCTTTGCTTTTGATTTTACTATCAGGGCAAGGACAAACTGTGAAACCTCTTTAAAATCTTCCCTAGACATTTCGTCAGCCATGTGCTTAAGTTCAAGTATTTAAGGGAAGTATTACAAGTTCCACCTCCCACCAAACGTTTGAACATAATTCAGACAAGGTCTTTGCCACTGCATAGAAAGCATCACCCTTCCTCCAGTCCAATCTCATGCTCGTCATTTACTTTTAAAGCCTCACCAGAAGCTCATGCCATGTCCACAGTTCCGGCACCCCGCTGCTTCCTTGCTCGATGAGTTTTCTAGGGTGATAGAGGTTTTCTCCATAGCTCTCCTCACTTCCTTCGGAGCCCCCACTAGAATTCCCTTCGACGTCATAATTCTGTCAGCCATCTCTACCAGGCCATCTAGGCTGTTAGTAGTATCTTCCAACTCCTCTCGCCTTCACCCCTTACCGTCTGTTACGTGGTAGGTATTTGGTGAAGCAGTTTCCTTGCTTCTCGGTACCACATTCCGAGTTTGTTCTCTAGTGCTCCAATAGACCACAAGGGAGTGGCTTTCACAAACAGAAACGTATTTTCTCACAGTTTTCGGGTGCTGGCGGGTCCGATTCAGGGTGCTGGAGGAAGGTCCTTCTCTTTGAGCGTCTGCTCCTGGGTGTAATCTTCCTGTGGCTCAGTGTCCTCTTTCCCCGTCTCTCTCTGTCTGCTCCCATGGACTCGTGCTCTTTGTCTGTTCTGTAAGAAATCCACTAGGCACACTCCCTTCCCTGATCCTGTCTCATTAACGCAACAAAAGCAGCCCATTCCCAAGTGGGGTTGTAACCATTCTACGCACAGGTGTCGCTATTAGGATTTACAACGTGTGCTTTGGGAGGGATACAGTGTGCATGCAAATGAACACACGCACAGGGTTTCTTCCTTTTACAGAAAATAACCTGAGATCACCTCCCCCCAAAAGTAAATGCTGTGCATGTTCACGGTGTGAAAACATCTTGCGGTGATCCTAGGCTGAAGAGTGGTTATTTTTTCCTACACCTTCCACCATGGATTCAATTACTCCCCCACAAAATAGACGTTGGAGTCCTGACCCCAAGGTCCGTACCAATGGATGTAACCTTATATGGGAACAGACTGCCCATTGTTATGTTAAGGAGGCCATGTGGGGTGTGGGGTGTGTGTGTGTGTGTGTGTGTGTGTGTGTGTGTGTGCCCTAAACCTCATCACTTCTGAGCTCCCCAGGGAGCAGATTAGACACAGAAACGAGCAAGCCCAGACTTAGGCAAGATGATACATGTAGAGATCACCAAGCCATGGGATGTCAGGACTACGGAGGTTGGGACAAGGGTCTTCCGCCTGGCCTTTCTAATGACCAGTGGCCTGCACTTGGACTTCTAGCCTCTTACCTGTGAGAAAATGCATCTGTGTTCTCTAAAGGCACCCTCGGGTGGTATTTCTGCTACCCATGCCTTCTGGACTAGGCCACCACCTCTCCCTCCACCTGGCCATGCCGGATAAACCAGGTTTGAAATGGAGAGACCTTGGGGGCCAGCCCCAAAGCTGTGTGAGCATGGACTGCCGGGAGAGCCACAGGGCAGCCCTGGGCAGCATCCTGCAGGCCCTGAAGCTGTCCGTCCCCATCTGCTTCCCAGGCAGGCAGCAAACAAGAGATGGCGTCCCGTGCAATCCAGGCACCCACAGGAGCCATGTGTGTGACATTCACTCAGAGAATGGCAGAAGGCTGGTGTCACTGGCTGCCAAGTTAGCTGTAGCCAGAATACCCTGCACCCTGCTTGGTAGTGGCTTTGTGGCCATTAGAACAGTGGCCGAGTTAAGGGTCACTGGGAACAGGGGGGCGTGACAAATTTCCCTTCACATTCCGTTGTTTTCCCATCCTGTTTTGTGTGTGTGTGGAAGCAAACAGGAGACTTGGAAGGCATGGACTACACTTGGCTCCGAAACTGGTGGCTTAGACCAGTCATGTTTCTATGGTAACAGTTATTGGAAGAGGCAAACACAAAGAGTTTTAAATAATTTTAACTCTTAGCTTCTATCTCCCTCTACAGTCGCTCTGGAGATAGGGTGAGGGGAGCCAAGCCCGGAGCCTATACTTTCCGGAAACATCTGATATCTCCATAAAGCTAGTAGCCTGCGTGCCTCCCACACTATTCATTCATTTGGAAATGATGAGCTATCTGAATGGCTGGACGTGGCACACTGAGCATCCTGGTCCACTCTGCTCTGTGGGCTGCCCAAGGGCTGCCTGGCGGCCCAAGGCTTTTGATATGAAAAGTCCCACTCCAAGTGACAGGTCATCATTGCTGCCAGCTTGGACAATGGGCCAGCGCTTTGTCACCCCTCATCATTCCGACTGAGGCTCACGAGATGTAGACTCTGGTCCAGGCAGGGTTGTAGGACCCAATGGCGGCCTCTCCTTGGCCCATTCACTTGGAGTTTGACTGGCTAGCTCCTCCCCAACAGAGGGCCAGCCCCATCTGGAGTTCTGGCCACCTCACTCTGCTGTTTCAAACCCTCCCCGTCAGCTACAGGATGAAGTCCCCGTTGTCAGCACAGTCCATGCGGCCTTGATGACCTAGCGAGTTGGTCCTCCCCAGCCCCATCTCTCACAATTCTTTTCCTCACAGACATGAACTAGTGGAAGTTCTCAAAACACCGCCGTCTCATTTCTTAGTACTTGAACATGGAAATACCTTCAAAGCCTGGTGTTAACAAACAGACATTGATCTCTCACAGTTTAAGTGGCTAGAAGCCCAAGTTCAGGGTCCCAGCTCTGTAGGGCCAATGAGTGGGATTTGCATTGATGACTGGGTCTACAATAGGATATGGAAGCTCTCCCTGTCCCCTCTGGGCACAAATTCTTGTCTCAGCTTTGCCAGCATTGCTCTCAGTGTCCCTGGGAGATCTCCACAGTTGCATCGAGCCTTTGCGAGTGTCTGCTCTCTGGCTTTCCTGCCTAAAACACACTCTATGCTGAATGGCCCCAGTAACATAGCAGCGATGAGGTGACACCCGCCGTTATCATCACGCAGGTCCATCACATCAGTTTCCACTCACGGTGCCCCTATAGGACAGAGTGGAACTGTTTCCGAGGCTGTACATCTTTATGAGAACAAATGGCCTCAATCTTTCTCCTTTGGGGCAGCTAGTGGGTTTGAACTGCTGTCGTTGTGGTTAGCAGCCCAACAAGTACAGGGCTCCTATCCATGTGTTAGCCTTTACCACACATACTCTAGGAGCCACAGTCCAGTCCACAATGGCCACTCCCTTTCCCCATCTTTCCTATGCGCCTGCCTCTCCGCCCTACCCAACATGTTGTTTCCACGAGAAAAATTCCTCTTTGGTCTCCACCAGAATCCTTGGTGCTTCCACTGTCTCTACCCGTCCATCAGTCCACAAGCCTGGTAATTGTCTGTCTGTGCACTTGACTCCCCGTAGTCTGTGATCTCCTCAGAGGCCAAGGTCATCTGTGTGTCCCCAGCACCCACCAGCAGGGCCTGGCTCAGAGTAAGAGCTTGGTAAATATTTATTGGACCAATTGTGCCCTCCACGTGGTACTCTCCCCTCCTGCCGCCATATGTCCAAAACCAGCCCATCTGTCTGGACCCATTAAGCCGGCTTCTCAAAGAAATGCCTCTGCCACAATTTAATTTAATATTACACCCTCACCTTTTATCAAGGGCCCACTTCCGAAGCCAGCACTGCCAATTGAAGAATGATTCAGCGTCTTCCATAACGGAATGTTGTTGAGTCTGAGGTTCAGTGCTCCTGAGATAAAGATCCACAGGATGGATTCCTCGTGGGATTTAGGGCGGAAATGAGCTGTGCTCTCTCTGTGAACTTGTGTTAACTGCTTCCTTCCTTCCTTCCTTCCTTCCTTCCTTCCTTCCTTCCTTCCTTCCATCAGGCGGTAGTAACTGGATAAACCACTCTCTCCTTTTCTTTTTAACCTCGGCTGCCAGAAAACGGGAAGCCAAGTTTAACACTCAGCTGTAATCGCCATCTTATCTCCGGCTCCTGGAGGATTCTCTGGCCTCCGACCATTTGTCTTTATTTTTAACTGTCCTGTGTGCGTGTGCTGCCTCAGGCCCTTTGGGGGACCCTAAGTTCCAGATGAAGTTATTAAAATGAGAACGCTAGGCAAGATTTAATTGGAATGATATGCCAGGGAGGCATTTTAAGGGTGTCCACAGGCGTTTGCCTGCTGGCAGGGGTCCTGGTTCGGCCCGGCTGCCGTCAGCATTGTGGGCACAGATGTGTCAGGCCCAGTGGGCACAGAAGAACGTGCCACCACCGTGCGTTTCTGGAGCATCGTTGATGCAGGAGAGACTGCCGTGTATTCCATTGTCCTTGTTGGTTTCCCTTCCGCCCTTTAGGAGTTTCGGGGTCTCTTGAGACTTCTCAGGAAGAATGCAGCCACAGCCCCATGGGACAGCCCTAAGGCTGGAGTGAGTCCTCCCATCTCTACCTGTCCTGGTGTTCTCCAGGGAAGGGCTGTTCACTACAAATGCTGTGAAGCAAACAGCTGGAAAATTGCTCAAGATAGAAGCCTCTTCTGACCACTGTGTTTTTCTTGTTAAAGCCATTATTCTCTTCTTTGAGCAAAGACAGTCTTAAAATCTGGTGGTTTTGCTTGTTTGTTTGTTTCCCCATCCCCGCCCAACCATGTTGGCAGAAACATAGGCAGTGGCCACTCACCAAGCTCTCCTACCTTGTTGGTGGAGTGATTCCCTTCAACGTAGCCCTCTGTAAATGTGTGTCACCAGAGCATTCCTCCCTCATGCATGAGGTTCCTGTTGTGCACCATGCACGCGTCTCCTCATCAGCCCCCCATAAGGAGTGCACAGTCCAACAGGCAAGATTAGACATGGCCTCAAGGCATCCGGTTCCCAGCTGGCTGCTGATAGCTCTGTGACCGGCTCTGCTTTGGAAGCACACACAGCCATGGCTGTGGAAACACACGAACAAGGACATCCTCCTGATGACACCCTCCCTCCATGAGGTGTCTTTTTCTTGTCAGGTTCTAAGAGTTCATTATGAAAAGTTGGAATTCAAAAATGATGGATTGTTTTCCCTTGAATATTTTTAAATCCCTTCAGAGCCTAGCTAATAAACCCTTATCAAATGCACCATCTACAAATACTTTCTCCCAGTTTGTGGATGGGAAACCCACAACATTCACTGTCCTGTTAGTACCTGTTGATGCACTTTTTATTATTTAAATGAAGTCCGATTGGTCTCCCATTTATCTGATTGCCTGTGCTATATGGGTGTCGTATCTAAGACACCCAGATTAGATATGCCTGAAATGTCATAGAGTAAAATCCCAATACTGTGTTAGAAGGAAAGCGAAGAGGTTTCTCGGGGAATAGATACCACCTGAACTGGGAAGACAAGAGTCCACAAAGTGACGTTAAGTGTCAACATGTCAAGGGCCAGGTGAGCCTTTGGAGTGCACGGCCAATCACGGCAGCCAGGGCTCACCAATGTTAGGGAGCTTCAAAGGAATTTGTGGATAAAATGGAATTGGAATAGAATGGCATTTTTTCCCCATGAAATTTGAGGAGCCCCTCATATTCGCAAGACAATTGCAATTAAATGGTGCAACTTTAGCCAATCACCCTCAACACAAACTTGCTGGGACCAACTAGAAGCAATGCTCTGAGAAACCTACATGTGCCTGTGTGCTCCTCCCAGGGCAGGTTGTGCCAGCACTCTACCCAGAGCATCCGAGTAATCAGTTCTTCACAAGCCATAGCTTTGCCTCCTCCATTATTTGCTGAGGGCGGGTTAAAGTTGGACCAGGAGTTCACAGATCTCCAAATCACAGGCTGCCTTTGTGAAAACAGAAAAGAGCACGCACACACACAAAAACCCAAATGCAGACGCATGTCCGTCATGTTCCAGTCATGCCTAGCACCTCCGCTCTAGAGTGCCCTCATACAAACCAGAAACCACGTGGGTCTTCTCCTGGGTTTCCTCCTCTTCTAAGAGTTCTACGGTGCTAGCTCTTATACGGAGGTCCCTGATGCCCTGTGAGTTCTTTTTTGCATATGGTGTGTGGTAGGGCTCCAACTTCATGCTGACGCTTTCAATACCATTGGTTGAGAATAATATCCTTGCTCCATTGAATGGGTTTTGCCACTAGCACTGAAAATTAATTAACAGTAAATGTTGGGCTTTCTGGATTCTCAATTGTATTCTATCAATCTATTAGGTGGGCTATAGAAAACAGTAGCGTCCTGTCGTGATGGCCATTTCTTGGTGGTAAATTTTGAGGCTGGGAAGAATGAGTCCTCGGCTTTGTTCTCCTTCCTCCGGATTATTTTGGTGATTCCGGGTCTTTGTATTTCCATGAGTTTTAGGATCATTTTTTCAGTGTCTGGAAATTTTTAAATACTGGAATTTGTATAGGGGTTGTGTTGAATTTGTGAATCAATTGGGGAAATACTGACATTGTAACAATACCAACTGTTGTAATCCATAAACACAGTATGTCTTTCCACTTCCTTAATTTCTTTTTTATTATTATTAAAGACTTTTATTGGGGACTCTTACAACTCTTATCACAATCTATACATTCATCCATAGTGTCAAGCACATTTATACATATGTTGTCATCATCATTTTCGAAGCATTTTATTTCTACTTGAACCCTTGGTATTAGCTCCTTACTTTTTTCTCCCTCCCTCATGAACCCTTGATAAATTATAAATTATTATTTTCATATCTTACATCATCCACTGTTGCCCTTCACCCACTTTTCTGTTGTTTGTCCCTAATTTCTTCATTTCATTCATTTTTCTTTTTTCCGTTTGCTGTAAATAAGCCGTGCACTTTCCTTGGTTCACATCTTCTGAGTATTTCATTCTCTTTGATGCCATTGTGGATACACTGATTTTCTTGATTTTATTTCTCAATTGTTCATTGCATATGTATAGAAATAAAACAGTTTTGTGTGTGTTGATCTTGTATCCTTAAAGGCTTGCTGAATTTTTCATCGCTAATAACAGTTTTGTGGGTTGTTTAGCCTTTCTATATCTAAGATTATTACAGCTATCAATGAAGAGAGGTTTACTTCCTGTCTGATGTTAATGCTCTGTGATTTCATTTCTTGGCTAATTTCCCTGAGTAGAACCTTTAGTATATTGTGAAATTAACAAAAACAGCAAATCATTGCCATTGAGTCAGTTCCAAATCCCGATGACCTCATGTTTTGTTTTGTTTTTTTAATCATTTTATTGGGGGCTCGTACAACTCTTATCACAATCCATACATCCATCCATTGTGTCAAGCACTTTTGTACATTTGTTGCCATCCTCGTTCTCAAAGCATTTGCTGTCTACTTGAGCCCTTAGTATCAGCTCCTCATTTTCCCCCCTCCCTCCCTGTTCCCCCTCCCTCATGAACCCTTGATAATTTATAAATTATTATTTTGTCATATCTTACACTGTCTGACATATCCCTTCATCCACTTTTCTGCTGTCCATCCCCCAGGGAGGGGGTTATATGTAGATCCTTGTCATCGGTTTCCCCATTCTACCCCACCTTCCCTCCACCCTCCTGGTATCGCCACTCACACCACTGGTCCTGAAGGGATCATCTGTCCTGGATTCCCTGTGTTTCCAGTTCCTATTATCTGTACCAGTGTGCATCCTCTGGTCTAGCCAGATTTGTAAGGTAGAATTGGGATCATGATAGTGGGGGGGGGGAGCATTTAGGAACTAGGGGAAAGTTGTATGTTTCATCATTGCTACACTGCACCCTGACTGGCTCGTCTCCTCCCCGCAACCCTTTTGTAAGGGGATGTCCAGTTGTCTACAGATGGGCTTTGGGTCTCCACTCCGCACTCCCCCTCATTCACAATGATATGATTTTTTGTTCTTTGATGCCTGATACCTGATCCCTTTGACACTCGTGGTCACACAGGCTGGTGTGCTGCTTCACCTCGTGTGTTGCAGAGTAGAACTGCTCCACAGAATTCTCTTGGCTGGAATCTGCATGTAAGCGGATCATCAGGCCTGTGCTCAGAAGTGCTGCTGGTAGATTTCAGTTGCCAGCCAACTGCAGACCACGTGTCCCGCTGAGGGACTTTGGGGCATAAGTCTCCCTGTGAGCGCAGGTCTGGTCGGATCATATGTGTTTGAGGACATTGTTTCCGTTTTCGCTCATCTCAAGGTATTTCTAAGTTCCCTTCGATTTCGTTTCTGGCCCATTCATTAGTTAGGCCCTGCTTTATTTTATTTTTTTCGTTTTCCATTTATTTGTGGATTGCCCACATTTACTTCTGCTAATTCCATTTTAATGTGATCAGAATATTCTGTCTGTCATTTCAGCCCTTTTAAACTTATTGAGACATGTTTTATCATCTAATATATTGTTTATCCTGGAGAATGTTTCACGTGCGCTTCAGAAAAATTGTATTTGGCTTTGTTGGGAGGAAAGAGGCCTCTGGTGCTGTGGACTAGGCACTGGGCAGAAACCTAGAAGATCAGCGGTTCAACCCCCCCAGCCTCTCTTCAGGAGAAAGATGAGGCTGTCCGCTCCCTTAAAGATTTGCCATCCCAGAAACTATAATGTCACTAGGACTCGGAATCAACTCCAGGGTAGTGGGCTTTTATCTAGGGTAGTCTTTTGTAGATGTCTGTTAGAGATCGGTGATTTATAGAATGGTCAACTCTTCTTTTTCTTTCCTGGACTTCTTTCTGCTGGTTCTGTGCGTTATGGAAACTAGAGTAGTAGAGTCTCCAAACGTGATTGTTTGAATTGTCTATTTCTCCCATGAGCTCTGTCGCCTTTGCATCGTCTACTTTGGCACTCTCTTGCTAGGCGCATATGTTTTAAATTGTTCTTAACTGCTTTCTTAAATAGTTGTGTTGGCATATGCGTCACATATCGTATAATGTAATTGTTCGATCATATTGACAAGCGTTGTGCAGTCACCACCACAGTGATTTCAGAACATTCTCTGCTCATGCGCATTCATCGCTGTTAGCTCCCATTCCCGCCCCACCCCCCAGGTGATTATTAATCCAGTTGCTGTCTCTATAGATGTGCCTGTCCTGGATTTCATAGACGGGAAATGATATGAAATAGTTGTCAGCTTCCTGATGGAATGGCCTTTTATTACTATGAAATAACCTTCTCCATCAGTGCGAGCGGTCTGCTTTGGTATCAGTAAAGCAGCTCTAGCTCCTTTGGGGTTGGGGGCATATCATCTTTTCCGTTCTTTAACTTCCCACCTACTCAGGAACTCGAGTCTGACGTGTGTCTCTCGTAGGCAGCATATGTTTTGTTCGTGTTTTTAAATTCATTCTGCCCATCTCTTCATTTTAATTGCACAGTTTCATCTGTTTACACTTAATATAATTACCGATAGGAAGACTTATTCTGTCACTTTGAGAGGTATCTTTTTAAAATGAAACTACCTTCCTATCCCTTGCTTAAAATTCTCCAACTTACAATGAAATCTAACCGTTGTACCTTGCTACAAGTCCCTGCACAAAGAAGCCTGGCTTTTCTCTCTCTGCCATCATTTCTTTTCTTTTTTTCAAATAATTTTATTGGGGACTCCTACAGCTCTTATCACAATCCATACATCCATCCACTGTGTCAAGCACATTTGTACATTTGTTGCCATCATCATTCTCAAAACATTTTCTTTCTCCTTGAGCCCTTGGTATCAGCTCCTCAGTTTTTCCCCTCCCTCCCTGCCACCCCCCACCCCACGAACCCTTGATAATTTATAAATTTTTATTATTTTGTCATGTCTTACACTGTCTGATGTCTCCCTTCACCCACCTTTCTGTTGTCCATCCCCCAGGGAGGGGGTTATATGTAGATCCTTGTGATTGGTTCCCCTTTTCTACCCCACCTTCCCTCTACCCTCCTGGTATCACTACTCTCACCACTGGTCCTGAGGGGTTCATCTGTCCTGAATTCCCTGTGTTTCCAGTTCCTATCTGGACCAGTGTACATCCTCTGGTCTAGTCAGATTGGTGAGGTGGAATTGGGATCATGATAGTGGGGCGGGGGGTTAGCGGGGAAAGTATTTAAGAGCTAGAGGAAAGTTGTATGTTTCGTCGTTGCTACACTGCACCCTGACTGCCTCATCTCCTCGCCACGACCCCTCTGTTAGGGGATGTCCAGTTGCCTACAGATGGGCTTTGGGTCCCCACTCTGCCCTCCCCCTCATTCACTATGGTAAGATTTTTTGTTCTGATGATGCCTGATACCTAATCCCATCGACACCTTGTGATCACACAGGCTGGTGTGCTTCTTCCGTGTGGGCTTTGTTGCTTCTGAGCTCGATGGCCGCTTGTTTACCTTCAAGCCTTTAAGACCCCAGATGCTGTATCTTTTGATAGCCGGGCACCATCAGCTTTCTTCACCACATTTGCTGATGCACCCGCTTTGCTCTGACATCATTTCATACCTCTCCCCTCTGGTCACCCTGCTCTGGGGACACACACTTTGTCTCTGTGGTGTTAACACTCCAACCTGGCTCCCAGCTTTAGACCTTGGCACTGGCCCGGTCCCTCTGTCTGAAATGCTCTTCCCAGAACTTCTCAGGGCTGAGTCTTTCTGGACATTGGATTCTTAACTTAAATGCCACCTCCCTGGCCATCAATCCTTAAATGGCCCCCAACAGTTTGTTTCACATCACCCCCCTTCACGATCATACCATTTATCCCTCCTTTCCTTGTCTTCCACTTGAATGTCAATCCCCGGGCATAGGGCCTTTCCCATCTCCCTCTTCACTCTATCCCGGGCCTTGTGAGAGTAAGTGCTCAATACACTCAGGCTAAATAGAGGGGTGAGTACGCAAGTGAATGAGTAAGTGGATGCATCTACCTGACATGACTCCTCTTGGCATTGATAACTCTTGACAGCTTCTCTTTGGCTGGCCCACTGATTTATATTTGGGGGTGGATATGTTGCTTCCAAAGATAAAGATCACATTGTTTAAAATGAAGCGGGAAATGTATAAGTGATTTTTAAAAGACGTTAAACCAGTGGTTCTCAATTCTGACTGTATATTAAAAAACCAGTCCTGGTTCTCAGGCTGCACCCCCAGAAATTCTGATTTCATTGCCTTGGAAGGAGACCTGGGTTGGGGCGTTTGTAAGAAGCTCCCATCATCATCATTTCAAAACATTTTCTTTCTACCTTGATATCAGCTCCTCCTTTTTCCCTCCGTCCCCCACCCTCCCTTCCTCATGAACCCTTGATAAATTATAAATTATTATTTTCATATCTTACATCATCTTGTGATAAGAGCCCCCAATAAGAGTATTTGAGATAAAAGAAAAGCTGCCATAGGTTCTGTTGTGCGTTGGGGGTGAAACCTCCTGGCCCAGCCCCTTGCAGGCTTCCGACATGGGCTCAGCACTGTGCCTTGGATGTGAGAGGTATAAATAGATGAAGAACACCGAACTTAAGCTGGAGGGAAAGAGAAGAAATGCCTGCATCCAGGAAACCTGACGCCCAGATGGTTCCCGGCTCACCCCCTCCCAGCCCCCAGCTGGAGAGCTTGCCGGTGAAAGGGTGCCGAGAAGAAGGAGGGGCTCCCGAGGAGGCAGCTCACCTCCAGGCTCATTGGTCTCAGAAGCGCTCAGTCATCCGTGGAACCACGGTTTGCACCAGCTGAAGAGAGAATGAGAGGAGGGGGAAGTAGGGGATTTCTATATCTGCCGTGAGTTTCGCTGAGGTAGAGAGGTGAGCAAGTTCTAGAGGAGGAGGCCACGTGAAGATGCAGGCAGCATTTGGAGGGATGCGGCCACAAGCCAAGGAACACCGGGAGGCACCCGCCTCTAGACCAGGCAAGCAAGGGTCCGCCCAGCCCAAGCCTTTGGTGAGCACCAGCGCTGCCAACACCTTGAGTTGTTCGCAGCCACCAGCTTTGGGGTTTCTGGTCGCCGCAGCCCTGGGAAATGGATACAGAAATGGATGCTCGACGTATAACAATTTTGGCATCTAATTTGCATAGCATATCATTCAATAGTTCCGTCGTTGAACTATTAAAGAGTTGTGCAATCATCCCCGCCCCCCTGCCCAATCAACTCCAGAGCATCTGCTTCTTCTGTTTACTCCTTATCAGCTCCTCACTGACCCCCAACCTTCCTGCCATGTCCCTCAAGAAGCCGTCAGCCCAGTCACTGTCTCATAGTTCTACCCATCCTGAGTTTCATAACCAGAAAAGCATAGCCAAAAACACACAGGAAAATAAAACGAAACCATTGCACTCTGCATGCTAGCAAGGCCACTCGCGTCTCTGGTCTGTGGAGACTCAGAGGGGATTCAGCAGAGGCTTCATCCATTCATGGGACCTGCAAATGGAGTGGGGCCTCCTCCTGCCATCCATAGTCTTCGGCAACCCGGGTGTTCCTAATTTAAGCTCTGAGACTGCCCTCCTACGAGTTTGGATTTTATTATTTATAATCCGTGGATCACACTGGCTGGTGGGCTACCACCCTGTGGGCTTAATAGACATCTCACTTCTAAGATCACCATTTCTTTATATGGAAAACGGGTCTAGATCGAGGAGCCGCAGCTATCGAGGGCTAACCCCTGTGCCCAGTGCGCTGAGATGCACAGTGAAGGGCAGCAGCTATAAGGAATACAGTTTGCCAGCTGGTCCCTGATGCCCCTGCCCCTGAGCCTTTAGAGCCCACCGAAGCCAGACCCTCCGGTAGCCACTGTCCTGTGCCCCACGAGGGAACCTGGCTCAGCATGTTCCTGACTCAGGGCATCTCACAAGAGTTGTTTCTGACCTCCTGCACCGGAGCGGCCAGAATGAGCCGTGCACATCCTGGCACCCCTTATTAATATTTCTCTCAGAAAGTCCTTTTCTTACATGCGTCAGCCACAGAAGGCTCCGAGAGTTAAAGGGAGAAAGGGAACTCAGGCCGGCTGGTTTCTGCCGAAGGGTGTGAAGGATTTCTCTGTGTCCGCGCAGGCTCGCTCCTTCTTATCTGTGCCTTCCAGCAGACGGGAAGCTGGCTGGCGAGAGATTGCATGTTCGTACCAACTATTAAAAAATATATGGCAGGCTTCTGGAGACTGCCGAGCCGAGGAAATGAAGACACTCACTTCGCGGGGTCTTGCACTGTGGGCTCTGGAGGGGCGGTGGGCAGCCCTAAGAACGTGGCCCAAAGGTCAGAAGACTGGGACTTGGGCCCTGATCCTGCCCGACTCCTAGTTAGGTGATGTTGAGTAACTGACTTACCCTCTCTGAGCCCCAGGGCCCATAAAAAATCCATTCTTCCCTGAGCAGACTCCGGTTCTCCGTGAGCATTTGCTGGGCACTTGCGTTCAGAGCATTAGCACTGAGGCTGGCATACAGAAGATGCCCGGTAACTGTTCCTCTGTTCCCAATCCCTCACTCAGAAGTCCCTGACCTTGTGAGGACTCCCTGCCCACCTCCCAGGGAGGTCCTGAAGGGCCAACCGGAAGCATGTGGGGAGGAGTCACGCCTCCAGATGCACTTCCGCCTACAGTCTGTGACATAACCCTCCCCGTGAAAGCAGTGGTGTGTGCCCATTGTGCAGGTGCAAGGATCCAGGTGATGGGCTCTGGGTTCCTTTGGGAGCATGTGGGGCCCAGAAGCCAGAAACCAGGCCTGCTGCTCCCCAAAGCCAGGCTCCCTCCACCCTCCGTACTCACTCTCAAATGAGTCATGGGGGTGCTGCTTCATAAGCAGCCAGCTGTACCCCAGCGTGAGGCCTGCCACTAACACTACCCCCGACACGCGCTCACTGCACCGCGGTACGGGCCTCACTTCCCCTTGTGGCACACCCAGGACTCGGTGAACTCAGCGATGTGAGAAAGCACAGGCAAACTCCGACTCCCACGTCCCGTGGGCCTTCTCCCTCCCCGCACCCACGCCAGGAGGCTCTCTGAACAGCCTGCCCCTCCCCAGGAAGACGCCCCCGTTAAGCTCAGCTGCACCGTGAGGCCCCTGGAGAGATGTGTGTCATGCATTCACTCAAGGGCCAGACCAACTTTTGCTGGGTACCCACTAGGTGCCAGGGTGGTGAGGCCACAGGAATGGGTCAGGTACGACCCCTGCTCTCAGGACGCTGCCAGTCCAGAGGGGCAGGAGTTCAAAGACAGCCTCTGTGCTGGCATGGCCCTCCCCGAGTTCTCTGGGGCTGGCCCTGCCGGGGGTGGGGGGCCAGAAAGGGTTTCATAAAAGGCGAGAGGGACGTGGACTAGGCCTCGTTGAATTCCCTGGGTTCATTGGCCAGGATGGGCCATCTTGTCCTCAGACGGGTGCATGGCAAGGGCAATTGCTGCAGATCTAAAACTCCCTGCCATCAGTCAGTGCCAACTCACAGCGACAAGGCAGAGCCAAACTGCCCCTGTGAGTTTCTGAGACGGTAGCTGTTTACGGGAGTAGAAAGTCTCATCTTTCTCCCTCGGAGTGACTTGATGGTTTCAAAATGCCGGCCTTGCTGTTTGTAACTCAGTGCATAACCACCACCTCACCAGGGCTCCTTGCTGCAGCTATAGCTAGGCTAACATTTAACATCTTACCTCGTTTACTCCCTTGAGCCAAAATCAACCCCTGAGGTCACCGTATAACAAAACAACAAATTATCTCAGTAAATAAATAAATATCACCTATAAAGGACTGTGCTCTTTTATATATATATATATGTACATATGTACATATAGATATACCTATATGCAACCAAGCAGTCAAGAGTTACTTTATTTTTTAAAGCATTTTATTGGGGGCTCTTATAACATTCCATACATCAATTGTATCAAGCATATTTGTACCTATGTTGCC
>NW_022111310.1:2861715-2866243 GCF_000313985.2 Echinops telfairi | reverse complement strand
GTGAGTGGGGGGCTTTGGACGGGCGCCTGGCGGCTTGGGGAGCCACTGGGGGACTGCAGTCCTTGGAAAGACGGGAAATGCTCTTAGGAAGTGTGCTCGGTTATCAGACAGCGCCGCCGCGGGATTACAGCGACTTTTCTGAGACGTGAGACTATGTGGTGGTCAGACACGGGCCTTGTTCCTAGGAGCTGCGCCTGCCGAGGTGTCAGGAGGTCGAGTGTGTGTGTGTGTGTGTGTGTGTGTGTGTGTGTGTGTGTGTGGTGTGTGTGTAAGAACCAGGAGGTCGAGTATGTGTGTGTGTGTGTGGTGTGTGTGTGTGTAAGAACCACCAGCAGATGTGTGCTCATTGTCCTCATCAGCGTTTCTGTGGGTTGAACATACTGTGCCGAGAAATTGAGAAATGCCCGAGACCGCTGGGGGCATGGGGGTCCGTGAGGGGCGGAGAGGGCGTGAGTGCCAAGGGTCTGGAGTCGAGAGCCGGGGACCTGCAGGCAGAGGCCTGACCCGCAGGACTCAGGACGTGGGGGCACAGGGGGCACCATATAAGCCCTGCAGCTTCTAGCTCAAGGGCCCAGAGAAACCCAGCAACCGGCAGGAAGAGGCAGGAAAGAAGAGCCTCCTAGGGGTCCCATATTTGTCCGTCCATCCCCCCATGTTTCTCCCTGTGCCCTCATAGAATTTCAGGCCTCGGAAGGATCTCAGCCATCACCCCGGTATCCCCTCATCCCCCTGGGGCGCAGTGAGCAGGCTCACCCGCAGGCCCAGAGGCACAGAGGAAACGCGAGGGTGTACACCATCCCTGGGAGGTCCTGTTCTACCTTCCCGGCCTTCCTCCCGACACCCGGCTGTCCCCTCCCAGGGGGAGAGGGAAAGCAGTTTGGTCTGCTTTTTCTTAGCGACAGCTTGGAACTGTGCTCCTGGTGGGTGTGTCACCGGGAAGCAGCTGGCACTGAGCAGGCTGTCCCAAGGGCTTGGCACCAGTGGGGCAGGGAGCCCGTGCAGCCCGCCCCGTTAGGAGGCAGCTCTATGTTTGGGTCCATGGTACAGTGTGGAACAGCGGCTGGGTTGCGTGGCTGCCACCAGGTCACACCATTGGTAAGTGGCAGAGCTGGAGCTCAGACAACATGCCCCAGGGCTGGCATCTTGAACCACCTTGCCACCAGGTGTGACCCTCCAGGCGATACTTGGACACCCTTCCCAGTGTCTCTGTGGCTGGCGGGGTGACGTGTTTGTTTCGTCGGGGAGTGAGGGGGCCGGCAGCAGACTCTGGCCTCGGCCCCACTGGGATTTGTACAGTGAGTTGGGGCCCATCTGCCACTCTTGGGGGCCCATCATAAAATTTTCAAAAAGGAAGAAATGCAAAACTTCCTCTCCCTTCCCTGCTACGCTGCTCGTTCGTTTTTAATAACCCTCCCTTATCAGCCTGCTGGCAGCCTTGGCGTTGCCTGTGCATGTTAATTACTTTATTAATTACACTGCTATCTGTGCTTCTGCCCAGCAGATCTAGGGGCTTGTTTGCTTCCACCGTGCACCCATTTTTCCCTGTTGGTTGGCATCCTCGGGCCCGTCCCCATTTCTAAAAGGGATCTTTTGAGCCTCGGTGAGCACATGGCTTTCAATTAGTCGCACAATCATCCTCCCCATTTTCCTCGCAGCCACGTCACTAATCGTGTCTTTAACACGGTCCCTGACTGGAAGCTGCATTGTTGGGTTTCTGACACGCCTCCCCAGCCCTCCTGGTCTCCCCAGGCACAGCCATAGGATAAAGGGTGAGAGCCTGGGAGGGGGGCCGGGGGGAGGAACTCGAGGGTGCGTGGAGAGAGGGCTGTGTGAGAAGAGTCCAGGTTCACCCCTTCAGCCAAAACCCAGCATCCTCCCCAAGGATGAGGCAAAGAAGACGAAGCCTGGCAAAAACCAAACCACCAGAGTGCAACCCACTGCTGTCCAGTGGATTCTGTGTCCTCTCAGCAAGAGGGGTGGAGGGACGTCATGGCCACAAAGCCCGGGTAGTCCTAGAAGCACTGTCTCGCCTGTTTCTTAGACAGCCACACTGTGCTTTCACGCTGCCACGGGCTCGGATAAAGTCCTGCGGGTTTGGTTGTTGGTTTTGTGGTGGTTGGGGTTTTGGGGTTTTTTTTCGTATTTTTTAATTCATTTTTTTAATAAGCCGATTTAACGCAACATTTCCCCAGCTCCTTGGAGCGCGTCCCTCCTGTAACTGCTGCAGGTTTAGAGGAGTGCGCTGAGGAAGCACCTTTGGGAGCACCAGGCACCTTTGTAGGCCTGGTTCGGGAGAGGGTGGGCCTGAACCCTGTTCTGGGAAGTACCTCTGGTCGCCCAGGAACCAGAGACCAGGGCCAGAGGGTGAGGCTGAGGAGGCCTGGGCACAGCTTGAGCAAGGCGGAGTGAGGATCCCAACCCAGGGCGGCCCCTGAGTCCTTGTTTTCCTTCCGTTCCGTCTCAGGCTCTGTTGTTGTCTTAAAATTGGAAAATCGGTGTTGCTGTAATAAATCCTAGCACAAGGATCTCACTCAGGCATGAAATCTGAATGAGAAAAGCGATCTGTGCGTGCAGCCTTCCATCTACAAAAGGAGCATTTATCCCAACGGGGTGTTGGGACACAATCGCCATCTGTTTCTGCAAAACACCAGCGTCGGAGACGCTCCGATCAGACCCATTCTCAGCTCCCAGGTCCATGCGGCATCAGGGCTGCGTCATGACCCCGGGGCTCACGGAGGAGGCGGGAGGCTCCACAGCTAGAGCAGGCAGCACGAGCAGAGTCCTCGGGGCACACAGCACCCACTGGCACAGAGTGAGCAAACGTGTGTCCCCCAGGATAACCAAACATTCTGATGCTCAGCCACCCCCCACGACAGGCCAGGGCTGCCCCTGTGGGCCGCAGGGCTGTGAGTCTTTACAGGAGCCGGTCCAGCCCCTCGCCATTCAGTTGGCAGCCACACGCTGAGCCACCGCGCCAGCAGCGCTCCTTGGCTAGGTCATAAGACTGCGGAAACTAAAATCTCCTCGGGAGCCCTGGTGGCATTGTGGGTCACCCATTGGGCCGCTAATGGCAAGGCTGGCTGTTTGAAACCACCAGCTGCTCCGTGGGAGGAAGATGAGGCTCTCTAGTTCCGTAAAGATGTGCAGTCTTAGGAAAGGACCCTGTGCTCTATGACTCGGCATGGAGTCAGGTCGATGGCAGTGAGGGGGAGAAGCCGCGGCAGCTGGATGCAGCCGAGGGCCACGCCCCTTCTCACGCGCACAGACGCCTGCTGTGATCCACTCAGCTGATCCACTCAGTGGCCTGGGCCACAGCAAGAGGTCACTTCATCCCAGAAAGGGACACTGTCATGCCATTGGCCAGGATTCATCATGGGACCAACCCCTCACTGTCAAGGGGCTGGGTGAACCCCAGCCACTGCCCCTCCTTGCATCCCATTCGGTCAGTCCACTTAAGCCCCCTCAGGGACCATGGGATGCCACTCAGTGCTCAGAATAAGGCATAGGTTCCTTCTATCGTTGCTGCTGTTCTATTGAAAGAGCCTGCACCTCACTCTTGTGGTGAATCCCGCTCGCACGATGTACATCTAATTCTTTCGATGTACTACCAGATTTGATTTGCTAGTGTTACCCCTTGCTGTAGGTGACTTTGTAAGTCATTTGTTTTATTTTTTTTCTGTTGAGAATATAAAAAAACAAAGCGCACACAATCCCCCACTGTTACAGGTGCAGGGCCGTGATTCCCAAAGCACAACACATTCTTGAGGTGCAAGGCCGTGCTTCCAGATTGCTCCTCCCACATTAGCATAAACCCACTGCCCTCTAAATGTTCTAGCTTATCTTCGGAGTTGCTATTGTCCATTTGATCCCAAATACCAGGGACCAGTCCCTGGAGAAGGACGTCATCGTGCTTGGTACAGTGGAGGGGCCGTGAAAAAGAGCAAGGCCCGCGAGGGGGTGACCGGTGGCTGCAGCAGGGGCTCAGGCAGAGGAATAATTGTGAGGGCGGTGCAGGACCGGGCAGTCGTTCGTTCGTTCCCTTGTGCAGAGCGGCCACTGTGGGTTGGAACTGACTGTGGCGCCTAACAACAGCATAAATAGTTCTCTAAAAGAGGATAAGGCTCAGGACAAGCATTCTTTACTGGTTAAACTCAACTCTTGTTTGATTTTTAAAAAGACTTCAGGGTAGGTATTTGGGGCTTCAGGTTTAAAAAAAGACCTTCGAGCAATAGTTTCAGGGGCTCATCCAGGCTCAATGACTCCAGAAAGTCTGGATTCCATACAGACTTGAAATGCATCCCCCTGAACCCCCACCCCCATCTGAGCAGGATTCTTTGGTCAAAGAGAACATCCACATTTACTCATGTAGGCATGGACTGGATGGAAGTAGTGAGTGTCTCCTTCCCAGAGGTGTGCAGAGAAAAGGCTGGACCAGCCTCGGCAGAGATGGTCCACTAAGGAAGGGCAGTAAGAGAGGACACCGGGTCTGTTCAAGCCCAAATGCTGCATGATCCTATGAACTATGGGG
>NW_022111310.1:2846733-2861601 GCF_000313985.2 Echinops telfairi | reverse complement strand
TCTTTTGTCTCATTGCCAGAGGGGGGGTGTGAGGTGGGTTGAGGAGCACAGCTTCACGGTGATAATGAAGTTGAAGCACCGTGTGCGCGTCCAGTAACTTCATCATCGAAAAGCACAGGCAGGGCAGGAAAGACACTGCCCTCCCCCGAAGTGCGCCCCGCTGCAGAGTGAAGGGGGCCACTGCCGCTCAGGGATTCCTTAACATGGCCAGCGGGGGCGGGGGTGGCAGCAGTGTGCCATTTCCGAGCCATCTGTGCCACGTCGCACTTTTGTGGCTCCCAGTGCACTTGCCTCCCTGCATGGCAGCTGGAGGGTGAGAGGGGACGTTGTTCCCTCATGCACCACCGTGGGGCGTGTGCATGTACAGCTTTGTGGGCCTTTGTCTCAATGTGCTCTCGCTAACACTCAGAACCGCCCGTGGCCCTGGGGGAGGGAGTGCCCACACTGCACAGGAGAACCTGAAGTCCCAAAGAAGCCTGAGATGGAACCTGCGCCACATGCCAGGCCAGTGGCCATACCTGATGCCACAGCCACTCTGCCTGGGCAAACTGCAGACCAGGAGAGGGGACAGGAGGCTTGTCCCTTCTCCCTGGTGAGCTGGGACTCCTGCAATGATCTGGTCCGTGCACGTCTCAAAAGGTCTTGGGCCAGGAGTCTGGATTCCCCGGCTCAGGTGCCAGCTCCTCTGGGTGATCTGGGCACATTGCAGCCTGTTCCCGCGCTCTGTTCTCCTCTATAAAACGGGACGGTGGGGCGGATGGTTGTATAATCCTCGGGCTGATGGGCAGATGGAGTGGCCTCGGGAGCCGACAGACGAGTGGCCCCGCGGAGCAGCCGGAGACAGACACCCAGGGACCCCTCGCTCACTGCACTTGACCCTGTTGTGCCTGGCCGGTGTTGAGGTGTCTTAAAAAGGGAAGGTTTGTGGCAGCCACCACCAGGACAGACAGGGCACCCGCCCTCATCAGAGTGGCTCTCACCAGTGGTGGCCTCAGAGGGAGGGTGACCTGGAGCAATACCAACAGCCACAACAGCAAGAGCGGCCTGGCCAGGAGTCCCAGCTGCGGGCCAGTCTCCTAGGCTGGGAGTGTGACATGGACACCTTGTGGAAGCCCCGGGAGACTCCAGCACAAGGTGATGGGGACCGAGGCACAGGGAATGTAAATGACAAATGACGGCTTCCCATGACGTCACAACAACGCGGCGAGCGGCATCTGAAAGCACAGGTAAGCCCATGCTGACCTTGCTGACTGGGCGCTCGGTCCCGTCTGGGATGGGACATTTGAAGCCGGGCTTGGATTCTTGGGGATAGTGCCGCGGCGTCAGTGGAGAAGCAGAGGAACAGGTGCCGGTCAGACTTCAAGGCAGGGTCTTTGACATGGTAAAAAATAAATCGTTATAAAATTGGTCAGTAAGCACACATATGCCTGTGCTTACCTTGCTTATTGGGTTTTCCACCCCTGACCCTCAGCAGCAAACAAGCCCCTCTCCCCCAGCAGGCTTGCCCACCTCAGAGCCTTCATCCTCCTCAGTTCGCGGGCCCCTAGCCCCCCAGAGCTGGCACTGCAGGGCACCTGCGTCCCGCTGTTTAACCAGAGAACTGTCTTCATCTCGGCCTCCCTCCCCCAGCCCTAAGGAGCCCTTGTGGCGTGGGGGTCACGTGTTGGGCAGCGAGCTGAGAGGCCCAAACCAAAGGCTTTCGACTCCTGTAACCAGTGACAGTCTGGAGAACTCACACAGGACTCCCAGGCAGCCCTCCCCCATCCTGGAGGGTCGCCGCAAGCCGGCATCCCCTCTAGGTCAAGGGTTCCCTCGCATCTGCAGATTCCCATCATTGCCTCGCGTCCCCAGTTCTCGCACCAACCTAAGAAGCAGCGTCTCACGCTCACTCGGAAACGTCCCTGAAGAGTTAGGAGCTCCTCCGAGAGTGGGCTCGACTCGGGGCCAAGGACTGGGCAAGGGCCGAATGCCTGTGAATGCCACACAGGTGGCGTCCAAGGCCGGCAACCCAGGTGGGGCTGGCGAAGAGGCGCCTGGCACAGGCAAGTCCACAGGGGCCACGCTGCTCCCATTGCCCACAGAGCCAGAGGACCAGCCGTGGAGACGAAATGGCCTGTAGACGAGTCTGAATGGACAGTGAGTTGGGTTGTGGGTTTATTAAGGGTTGGCGCGTGCTGCCCCTTCGGTTCCAACTCACAGCCACCCCATGTGACGAGGCCGAACTGTCCCCCCAGGGTTCTGTAGGCTGTAATTTGGACAGGAGCATCTCGCCAAACCACCAGCCAACCATTGAGCCAGCAGGGCTCCTTATGGTTAAGCAAAAAAATAACAAAGCAAAACTCACCACCATTGAGTCCGTTCCGACTCATCGCGACCCCATGGGGTGGGGTAGACCTGCCCCGTGGGTTTCTGAGACTGGGCTCTCTACAGGAAGAGAAAGCCTCGTCTATCGCCACAGAGCACGGCTGGTTTCGAACCACTGGCCTTCTGGAGAGCAGCCAAGCGAGTCGCGTCACCACGACCGGAGCCACCAGTGCTCCCAGACTGGCTATGAATTGTGGGAACCGTCGGCACCGTGGGCCAGTGTCCACTGAGTGGACTCTGACTCCTGGTGAGCCCACCTGTGTCCGCGTAGAGCTGGACTCCGTGAGGCTTCCAATGACCGGGTGGCGGGGGCCGGAGGGTTCTGAAGGGTTCACAGGGCTTTCTCCCCAGGCGCTCTGTGCAGACTGAGTAAAGCGCCTCTGTGGGCCATGCTCAGCCCCAGGACTGCCAGGAGAGCCCCCCATCCCGGTCCCCAGGAGCTCATAATCCTGATCACAGGGCTCATCTTCCATTTGGAGAAGTACCAGCGTGGGCACTGATCTCTCCGGACTCGCTCCCCGCGCCCAGCCACAGCCTCTGCTGCTGTGTTCTAGAGTCAAAGTCAGGAGGCCTGGCAGGAACCCAGCAGGGGCTCCAGGGCTGACCCCAGATCCTGCAGCCCCTCCCCTGCTTCAGCTGCTCCTCCCACTTTGCCTCCATGCCTTTGACCTGCTGTTCCCCTGCCAAGGCATGCCCTTCCCCTGCTCACCCTCCAGTCCAGAACCTTATCTCCCCAACCGCAGAACCAACTCCCTTCCAGTAGCTTCATCTGGCCCCCACCAGAGGCGCCCTGCCCGCCTTACCTGGGCTGTGCCTTCCCACCACATGCTCCTGGAGGGCAGGGCCACCCCTCACAGGCTCCCCAGCCCCCAGTAGGATCCTACAAAGGGGTGGCCAGCAGGGGCAGGTAGCTCTGAGCCCTTCGCTGCACCTGTGTGACGTGAGCACATGCAGTCCCAGCATTGGCCAAGTCCAAAGCCTCAGAGGATCGGGCGGCAGTGCCCAGCGCTGTGTATAGTACGTTCCAGTGTACGAGGGCTGGTGCAGAGGCCACCAGCCTGCAGCGTGACCCAGGGCACAGGGCACAGGATGGGCAGGCACTGGCTCTGGGCCACCCACTGCTCTTCAACCCTCTGGGATGGTCGCTGTCCTTTGGGGAGCTCAGTTTCCTGTACAGAGGAATCCGGCTGGCCATCACCGCTCCTCGTTGGTGGCGGGGCTGGAGGGACCTTGTGATGCTCTGGTGACTGGAGGCACTGAGTCCGGTCCGGGTGTGCCCCACACAGGCAGGCCCTCACAACAAAGACCCGTGCCCGCGTGAGCGCAAAGAAAAGCAAGCCGGGGTGCCTCAGCGAGACCCCATCCACTGGGCTCACGGGCCTCCCAGGTCTGTGATTCTGGAAGAACTCACCTAGACCTGCAATCAGACCCTAGACATGGGCACCGTCCCTGGAAACGACAGCTTCTGGCTTTGCTGCCTCCGAGATGCGGCTGCTGCCGAGATAAGCAGGAGGCCTGGGCTCTGGAAGTTTCCTGCAGGCTCCAGCGCTGTGCGGCCCTCTGCGAGGGGAGATGATACCATGACGTAGTCACACTCTCCGAGGGGCCCTCGTCCCGAGGCCTGCTGGACACACTGCACTGGCGACCTCCTCCGATCCCTTTACCCGCCCGAGAGAGGCCCGGGCGGGGACCCTGGCTCAGGAAGGCTGACGTGTGTTCCAAAGCCACACAGCCAGAAAGCGATGGGCTTGGGACGGGACCGAGCTGGGCTCCTTCTGGGGCCCCACCCAGCCCTTCCAGAGGCACAGTGTCTGGGCACCTGCCGTCCCAGCAAAGGGGACTCAGGGCAAGACTCTCAGAGACAGGCCAGAAAGGTCAGGCGGCCACCTCCCTCCTCCCCCCTCCTTCTTACCATCCTTCTCCTCTCCCTCTCCCCTGGATCCCCTCCTCTCCACTCCCCACTCCCCTGCTGCCTGATTGCTTCTCCCTCTTCTCCTCGCCCCTCCCTTGTCTTCTCTCCTGCCTCTGACTTCCTTTCTCCCCACTTTACTTTTTCCTCATACACACACGCTCAAACACACACACACACATACACATGCATACACACATATATATGCACATACAAAGAAGCACTCTGCCCCTGGGGACGGGGCCACCCTCAGAGATGCCAGGACCAAGGGTACCAGAGACCAGAGGCAGGGGCCTTGTGTCCAAGGTGCCTCCGGTGCCATCCTCAGGCCCACCCCCGGCGGCCAGCCCCAGGGAGGACAGGACGCTGTGAGAACACACAGCGAAGCCCTCAACTCGGTCACTTGTCCTGTGGCCAGAGGCGAGTCCTGCTGGAGCCTAGACAAAGGGACTGTTTGTTTAACCAAAGTGCCGCCTGTTGAAAATCCTTGTAGCTCTTGCTGCTCAGGCTGGTGGTGCATTGGGCAGCTTCACCTGGGCTAGAGCTGCCGGGAATACAGCAGCCACTGCCACGCCTCCCCCAGACCTACTTACCAGAAGCCCTGGGGAGAGAGTCCCAGCAGAGGGGCCGGGGCCATCCAGTGAGAGGCAGCACTGGCCCCTCCTTGTTAGCTCTGGGCTTCGGGTCTGCCAGGAAGGTTCTTCCCGTGGGTTTCCACATGGGGGGGTGTCTTTCTCCTCCTTCGGGTCTTGGGCTGAATGCCGCCCCTCCAGCAAGCCTTCCCAGACCACCAGACCCCAGGAGTGACCCTCAAGGCTCTCAATGAGACTCCCTTCCAACGGTCAGCGTGGCTCCGCGTCACAGCTGCCCCGGTGCCGTGTGCAGCCGGCCACTTCCAGTCCTGTGATGATTTTCCCCCGCGGTCAACTGCTCTGTAAATTAACCCAGGGGCTCACTCTGCCAATGGGAGCCCAAAGCCTGGGGAAGCCAGGGTCACTCACGCAAGTCTGTAGCAGGGCCCACACCTCTGACCTCTCAGGCTCCCCTGCCTGTCCACTGTGAGGCCAGATGAGGCAGCCTGGGTGAAGGGGCTCCTTTGGAGATGCAGATGACCCACAGATGGGGGAGGCTTGCCTAGGTAGCTTCCAGATGCCTCCCGCTGAGCAGTGGCTGGACCAGGAGTCCAAGGTAAGCACATTCTTCACCTCACCCCACCCGGCCCTGTGGCCCTCACACACAGGCCTGCCACTCTGCTGGGCACAGAGCCCTGTCTGGCAGGAAGGCGACTCTCCTTAGCTTGATTTGGGTTCCTAGCTCCAAAGCTTTAGGGAGCTCTGGGGGCCTTAGGGGAGTCCCCGTGGGAGGCTTCAGGATGCCTCCCATGGGTTCATAGAGCCTTGTGTGCCCACCATCTCTGGGATCTGATGCCGCCGCGTTTGTGAGGTGCCAGACAGGGAGGGGGCTGGGAGGAAGGAGCGTTCATTTGGGAGTCAGGCAGGCCTGGGCTTGAGCCTGAACTCTGACCCTCTCTACCTGAGCAAACCATTTACATTCTCGGTGCCTCTAATCCCTGGCCATCTGATGGGTATCAAGTGTTAGAGACTCCCCAGGCTTCCCCAAGGTGTGAGTGGCAGCTCTCAGCCTGGCGACTGGCCCGCAGCTGTGACTGCGGACCACGCAGCTCCTGGTGTCATCGTGGCTGCTGGTCACTCTGGCCCACCCCCCCACACTCAAGGCCACCCCTGGTGGGAGCCATACTGATCTGAACAGAAGGACAAGAGTCCTGGTGATGGCAAAACTCTGGTTCCCAAAGCAGTGCCCGGCACACACTAGTGCCTCGTGGTTATTGATGCGCTGAATGGATGCTTGCTTCGCTCGGGAAGAGAGCGAGCTCCCTGACAGTCCTATAGACCAGTCACTCAGAGCAAGAGGCCCAGACAGGCCAGAGGTGGGGAGTGGCCCTTGGTTCCACCTGGGGGAGGTAGGCCTGAATCACAGCCAGGCCCCGGCCTGAAATCCGAGGGGGCATCTGCAGGCGCCTGCACCCTGTACTGGCTGGCCCACACTGGGAGCAGGCCACATGCAGTGACCACTTACAGTCTGAGCCCTCCAGGCCCCACGAGTGACCCACTTAGACCACTGGGCCCCTTCCATGGATGCAGAGGATGGTCCTGGTGCCTTTGCCACTTCCAGCACCACAGAGCCACAGACGCCCTGTGTGGTTCCTTGTTGAGACGTGGCCAGGCTGGACGCTCTGTGTGGTTCTCTGGTTCCCCCTAGAGGTTCTTTGGTGCGTGGCATGATGCCGAAGGCGAGCTGGTCCCTTGGCCCCACCCCTGTTGCCTTGCGTTTATTGGTGGGGACTCCAATCCCAGGCTGATCTGGATCAGACAAGCATGGCCGCAAGGTGGGCCTTGGGATTCAGTACAGGAGTCACTTGGCTGGCCTCCCCTCTCAGTCACACACTCCCCTCTCAGATTCATGAGCACAGCACCTCTCCAGACCCAGCCAGTTTGATCTGTGCCCGGTGTGTGCGCAGAGAAGGGGGATGCCAGCGACCAGATGCTGTGTGCTAGTCTGAGTCAGGAGCCAGGTTCTGGGGCAGAGAACAGGGTGCAGAAGCAGCTCTGGACCCCGGCCTCCCTGGCGTCTGTCTCCCTGGTCCCTCTGCTGCGTGCTGTGGAGGCTGAAAAATCACATGTACACATTAGGGTCGCATGATTCCAAGAGGTGGAGCAGATGGGAATGAGGGCACGGGGGATGAGGAGACCCTGGCAAGGTAAAAGGGCCCGTTTAGTGGCAGAAGCTGGGAAGCTCTGGAGAACACCTAGAGGGATGCCGCTGCTGTGACCGGGGCACAGCAAGTTGTTTTCGGCTCATCGGAAACCCCTGTGAGCCTAGGGCGGCTCCCGAGGGTTCTTAGCCGTGGTTTCTATGGAATCCGATCTCCAGAACCTCTCTCCCACAGACCCACCGGGAAGGTTCAAACTGCCAACTTGGGGGGTTGCAGCAGAGCGCCTAACCATTGCACCACCAGGCTCTCCGAAGGGGTCTGTGTCAGCCTTACAGGGCCTACACCTCAGCCGTGGAAGGCAGGTGTGATAGGTAGGTATAGTGTGCCAACCTGGCCAATAGGAACATGTGGGATTAATCAGGTCGCCGTTTGATTGGCCCGGCCCCCTCTCTCTTGCTCTCTGATGATTCGAGCATGCTGGAGAGAGAGAGAGAGAGAGAGAGTTACTGCTGTGGCTAGTTCTCTGCCTCAACCTGTGAGCTACATTACCTGTGGGCCAGGCCAGCCTGTGGATCATGTGGCTAGAGGGTGAGACTCCTTCGAGACCTTCTTTGCCACGCTGCTGGTGCGTACAGCGCTTGAGCTTGAGACTGGTGGATTCCGTAGCTTTGCATTGCTTGCGTTCGATAGCCCACCCAGGCCTGCTTCGATAAGCTCCCAAGCTTCTGACAGTTGGTGACCCACCCGGCTGCTTGCTGCCTGTGGGCAGACGCTGCTTGCCTTGCCAGGGAGGAAGGACTCTGCTGTCTGCTTCCTTGACCGTGGCCCCACCAGCCCACGTGAGTTGAAGGACTTCCAGTATATTAACTGTTCCACAGAAGTGAATTGAACTGAATCCTCTGTACTGCTGTGTGGACTGATTAACTGCTATATTCCTTCTTGTTGTATGACCCTATCCTCTGAGACCTATATAAAATCCTAAGTGTCCTGGTTTCGTTTCTCAAGAGAACCCTGCCTAACCCAATGGGTATGAAGAAAGCCAAGGCAGCCTGCAACGGGGGCAGACACACCGCTCAGCCATCCCTGGAGTGCTGGCTCCATCCTGCTCTGTGGGTCTTGCTAAGCTGGAGCAAGAGGCAGGTGTGGGGTCAACTTGTGGGGGAAAGGCACAGGTGGGGTGTTCCCTTCCCCGCAGAGCCCCCTCTCCTCATTCAAAGAGAGGGGTGCGTCTCGTTCTGAGGAGCCCCAGAGGCAGAAAGAGGACCGGCAGGAAGGGAGGCTTCAGGGTCCATCAAAGAGCCTTCAGACCACCTGGCCAGGGATGGGTGGCAGGAGAGAGCGCCCGGCGCTGGAGGTATACAAGTCAGACAGCCATTGTCAGACTCCCATAAAGAGAGTTTTCATTACACGGAACAGTGGCGTATGACAGAACCCCTGAAGTCCGCTCTCTGCTGGGAATCTAGCATCCCATCGTAAAGGACTGCCTTTCACTGCAGAACAGCAGAGACAATCACCGTTAATGAGTCTGCTGGTCTCCGAGATGGTAATGGGCCTGCACCACTGCTTTCCGACGGCAACTTGCTTAACGGACATTACAGAGACCAGCTTCTGCCAATCCCTCACTGCTGACCTTGGGCCAAGGCCTTTCTGTTAGCCATCTCCCTCAGTAAAATCCAGCCTAAGTCCTGGGGGGGGCGGGGGGGTGTCCCTGGAGGGGAACATTCTCGATCTGGCCTCTCACCCTCAAGTTTCTGGAGCTCTTCTTCCTCGGGGGGGCTCTCACTAGGACAGCCACTCCCACAGAGGCAGAGGGGGGCCTGCGCCCTGAGCAGCCCCGCCCACACGTCAACCTCATGGCCGGGATCCAACAAAAAGGAGAGCCTTGTTCATCAAGAGATGCACGTCCGGATCGTGTGGATACAAATGCCCTGAGCCGGCCGGTCCCACGACCCTAGTCCTTCCTGCTCTATGTGGGGAGCACCCTCTTCCCCCAACTCACAGGAGCCCAGGCCATTGCCTGACACAAAGGCAGAGTCTAGAGAGCAGGCCCAAAGGGAATGTTTACTCCCAGCCTGCCTGAGCCTGCCTTCACTCAAGTCCTCTTCTTCCTAGTGACGGACTCTGGCCCGCCTCTGACCTCCAGGGTCTGACTTTACCCTGGGCCTCAGCAGCACAAGCGCCTGAGAACTAGCATCCTGAGCGCAGGCCTTCCAAGAGATGCTTCCTCTGCATGCAAGCGATCGGCAAGACATCTCCAACTCCCCTTAGTCAACGCGTTGTGGGTAGTCTGCGGGCTACCAACAGGAGGAATTCTGGAACTCTTGGGGGGTGGGGGGGGTCTACTTTCAGATCGAGCAAACGGAAAAATAGTTTGATGTGTTTGAGAACCGGGGCCTCATGGTTGGGGGAGGGAGGAACAAACACAGAAGAGCAAGGACCCTGTGGTGTGGGCTTTCAACTAACATCCCTACACACACACACACACACACACACACACACACGGAGGCACCTCGAGTTGCAGTCAACCCCACAGCAACTAAGGAGCACCACTGTCTGTCTGTGGCTGACCTGGAGCCCAAAGACCCTGGAGGTGTTGGCAGCCTACAGTCAGTGAGGCTGGGTAGTGCCCAGGCCTTGGTTCCTAAATGCTACTGTCCACTGAAAGAGAAGCAGGGTTTCTCGGGGATGTCTGATCCCGTGGCCCGGCCAGGGAAGAGCAAGGGGAGCCAGATCATCTTGTGGGAAGAGGTGAGACGATGGGACATGTGGAAAGAGCCCAGGCAGCACATGCGGGGTCCTGCCCCAGCAGCATGTGGGAGAAGGGAAAGTGGATGTACAGCCAGGTGACCCCTGGTGGTAAACCACAAAGAACCCTGCATGTCTGTCGTCGGAGGAAGGGCAGGCTCTCGTTGACAGCCCAATGCCAAGTCCTCCAACGGAATGGTTGTCTTAGAGAAGCTCCGGCTTGCAACCACCAAACTACTAGGCGATTCGAGTAGAAGCCTCTGGGGCTGCTGGAACCCCTTGGCGAGCACCTGTGGGAAACCAGAATCCTCACACTGTCTCCCAGTGTGCCCCCAGATGGACTCGACACCGACCAGGGGGGTCACTGGTCACATCAGCAGTAAAGGGTAGCCTCGCCCTGGTGGTGTAGTGGTTATGAGACAGGCTGCAAGGTTAGCAGTTCAAAACCACCAGCCGCTCCTCTGGAGAAAGACAGCTTTCTACTCCCGTAAAGAGTTACCGTCTCTCAGACCAAAAAAACATATCGATGGGAATGAGAAGTGCGGAGTGGAAACCCAAAGCCCATCCGTAGACAATTGAACATCCCCTTACAGAAGGGTCACAAGGGAGAGACGAGCCTGTCAGGGTTCAGTATGGCATCGATGAAACATACAACTTTCCTCTAGTTCTTTAATGCTTCCTCCCCCCCACTATCATGACCCAAATTGTACCTTACAAACCCAGCTAGACCAGATGGTACAGATAAGAGCTTGCAATACAGGGAATCCAGGACAGATAACCCCCTCAGGACCAATAATGAGCATGTGATACCAGGAGGGGAAGGGGAAGGTGGGGGAGAAAGAGGGAACTGATCACAATGATCTACACACCTGTACAACCCCCTCCCAGGGGGCGGACAACAGAAAAGTGGGGGAAGGGAGACAGTGGTCGGTGTAAGATATGAAAATAATAATAATTGATAAATTATCAAGGTTTCAGGGGGTGGGGACGGATAGCTGATACCAAAGGCTCAAGTAAGAAAATGTTTTGAAAATGATGATGGCAACACATGTACAAATGTGTTTGACACAATGGATGGATGGATGGATGGATTGTGATAAAAGCTTTCAGAGCCTCCAATAGAATGATTTTTTAAAAAAGATACCATCTCGGAAACCCACAGGGGCAGTTCTACCCCGTCCTATCGGGTCAGTATGAGTCAGCATCCACGCATTGGCGAGTTGGGTTTGGTTTAAAGAGTTATGGCAAGTGAGGGCCATCGGTAGCCCTGGGTGGGTACTTGGTCCGATGGGCGGGTTTGCTATAAAGGACAGGATTGGACCTGTTGATGGAGTCTGAGCATGGGGAGGATGGTAGGTACTAGCACTGAATCGTGTTAATGTCCAGGACTTATCCAGTGGCTGCTGTGATTACAGAAGAGAACTGCCTGGATTCTAGGACACGCAGGCCGAGAGAGGGGTGTGGGAGGCTCAGGAGGCCCGTGACTGATTCAGAAAGGTGGGGCGGGGTGTCCTTCCCTGGTGTCTCTTCTCTGGTTGCTGCTCGCTGGCTGGTCCTCTCCCAGAGCATGCCTGGGCAGGGCTCTCCCGCCCCCCCCACCCCCCCTCTTTAGCAGAACCCTTTGCCCTAAGACAGCTGGCAGACCTCTGGCCAGCCTAGGCTGGGCTCCCTGTACAATCTGCTCTGGCCCAGAATGGTCCACATACCACGTACGTAACGTGGCTGCCTCGGCAGCTCCCCCTGTGGGTGCAGGGGGCGACAGGGGCTCCCTTAGAGGGGCCGGGCCAGCCTCCTGTGTAGCCAAGTGGGCTGGTGCATTCTGTATCCAGTGCGTCTGTCTTACCAGCGTTTCATTCTTACTCTCACTCAATACTGATGTCCACTCTGGCTCTGGGCTTGGGCTGAGAAGCAGGGGCCCAGAGGTGACCCAAACCCTGCCCTGAGGAGCTCTGGCTCTAGGTGGAGGATCAGTAATGACCTAGAAAACTAGAACTCGGGCCTGAGGGGATCAGCCAGCAGAAGGCGGTCAATGCTGCGGAGGCCCGAGCCCCACGCCCAGGGCCTGGGGTGGTGGGGTTGACGGAGGCTCATGGGAGAGGGAAGAGTCCTCCCTCTGAGAGGGACCTGCAGCCAGAAATGTGCCGGGTGTGGTGGCTAAGGGTTCTCTTTCTCTGTGCACAGCCGGACCCAGCAGGCCGGGACATCTCCATCCGCCCTCTCCTGGAACACTGTGAGAACACCCACATGACCATCTGGCTTGGCATCGTCTATGCCTACAAGGGGCTCCTCATGGTAGGTGCACGTGAGAGGCGGTGAGGGACGGGGCACTCCTCTGCCAGGGCTCCCCCCTCGGGCCGGAGTCAGTAATCCAATAAACAGAGCTCCCGCGCCAGGCCCGGTGCCCGGGCGCTCTCAATCCCCACAGCTCCAAGCCATGGACACAGTCGGCTCCCCACTTCACTGAGGAGCCCACCGAGGCAGAGTCCAGCTGCCCTCCAGAGCGTCACCCCCAGCCCCGCGAGTGCCCCTCACACCTGCCGCCGCACCGCTCCCTGGGGCAGTGGAGTCACCCTCGTTTTACGAAGAAGGAAAGTGAGCTTCCGAGAAGTGAGGCAGTTTGCCAAGGGCTGCCTGGTAACATCCGGTCACCTCGTCCAGCACTCGGTCCACTCTCCTGCCACTAGCTGCCTTCCATTCCAGTCACTGCCTGCCTGGTCGCGATGGCCCGTGGACAAGGGCCACCATGCACCTTCCCAGGACCCATTGTGAATCAGACCACTGACTCTGTTGTCAATCAGGCCAGAAGATCTTCCTTGCTCAGAACACCCCCAAGTCTCTCCGGAAGCTCTGCTGAAACCTGGCCGGTGTCCTTGGGGCACCCAAGCCATCATAGCGACCAGGGGGTGGGGGGAGGGGGCTGCACTTGAGGTTTGTTGGCCGGATCTCCCAGGTGGAAGATATTGCGTTATTCCAGGACTCAATGTCCCTCTCTCCCCACCGGTTAAAACTAAAGCTCGCAAGTCAAGCCCCGCTGTGGAATTTCACAGTTAGGAAGGTCTTGGAAGGTCAACCCCTGGTTGCTTCTTGAATCTTCTCTCCTGAATCCTGGACAAAAGATACTTCTGCTTAAGTCCCCACCTCCAGTGACAGGAAGTTTGTCTCTGCAGCCTCTTCAGGTCTGCCCTTAGGAGACTGAAGCCACCGGCTGCCTCTGTAGCCTCCGCCCAGAGGCCAAGAGTGAGCTCTGCACCCAGGGGCACACCAACTGGGACGTCTTGTGATGCTAAGATGCAGTCTCACCAACTGGGACGTCTTGTGATGCTAAGATGCAGTCTCACCAACTGGGACGTCTTGTGATGCTAAGATGCAGTCTCACCTGCTGCTGCTGCTGGATCCCATAGTTTTTGAGGAGCACCCCCCACCCAAAGAGTACGTGTGACGGGACCTTAGGTAAAGGCTGTCCTCAGTTGGTCCCCCCAGAAGCCTTTTGAGCCGGCTCTCTGAAGGCTCTAGGGAAGAGCAGGCTCCCTGAGAGGGCAGCCAGCCTTCAGGACCCCAAGAGGTCTCCCCAGGAGGTGTCCCTCAGGACTGGGCTGTGGTTTGGGACTTAGAGGAGGACAGACTCAGGAGCTAGGACCCCCAGAAACGCAGACCAGGCAGGCAGGCCTGGGGGCAAAGCCATGCTCTCAGGAAGGTTGTGGGAAGGCTGGCCTCAACTCCAGGCAGAGAGGGGTCTGTGTAGCAGCTGTGTCCACACATGAGCACAGGCAAGACACGGACTCCCTCTCCCGCGCAGTGTGCCGTGTCCGTGGCCTGTGCCGGGAGCCCCAGCCCCTGCTGACTTCCCTGGAGAGTGACTCTACATGTTCTCCAAGATACCTCGATGTTCCTTGGTTCTGAGCGTCCGTGAAATTAGATTGCGGTGAATCATATCGGCACCCTTTCTGCAGTGTTTTGATTATTCATTATCTTCCCCAGCCTCCTACTTCCACAAGTGGCTGGAGCTGACTGCATCTCTTCCAGGGAAGCTGAAACCTTCCGCTGGATCACGTCAATAAAAGTTGTGTTTGACGGCACAAGCGTCCACTGCTGTTTGCCCTGCACACAAGGAGGTGTGCGTAGCCCCCGCCAGGCATCGAGGCTTCTCTTCTGGAGCCACAAATGCTCAGGGCTGCTTAAGCCCCCCCTCCCCCCAATCCAGCACCCCAACAAGTGCTCATCCACTAACTGCTTCCATTCCAGGGACAGGGCGCTCACCTCCCACAAAACCCCATGAACCAAGCCTTAAATGAGGTCTTCTTTTCCACAAGCCAGCTGGCTGAAAAACCACAGAAACGCATCGCCTCACAGTTCTCATCCAGAAGCCCCAAAGCCCAAAGTGTGTCCGCCCACAGGAGCACATCCCTCTGAGATCGCCAGACAGCATCCTCCCTGGCCTCCTCCAGACTCTGGGGGTGCCAGGGGCTCCTTGACGTGTGGCCGCACCAGCCCGTGCTCTGCCCCTGTCTTCACATGGCTTCTTCTCTGGACCTGTGTCATCTCCTCCTAGACCGCCGGACACCAGCTTGAGGGCCCAAGCCGACGATCAAGACGATCTACCTTTACATCGTTCACGGCATGACATTCGGCAAAGATTCTTTCCACACAAGGTTATGTTCACAGAGGCGATAGATGGATGATAGGTAGGTAGGTAGGTAGGTAGGTAGGTAGGTAGGTAGGTAGGTAGATGATAGATAGATAGATAGATAGATAGATAGATAGATAGATAGATAGATAGATAGATAGATAATAGGTAGGTAGGTAGGTAGATAGATGATAGATAGATGGTAGGTAGGTAGGTAGGTAGGTAGATGATAGATAGATAGATAGATAGATAGATAGATAGATAGATAGATAGATAGATAGATAGATAGATAGATAGATGATAGAATATAGGTAGATAGATAGATGATAGAAGATAGATAGGTAGATAGATAGATGATAGAAGATAGATAGGTAGATAGATAGATGATAGGTAGATAGATAGGTAGATAGATAGATAGATAGATAGATAGATAGATAGATAGATGATAGAAGATAGGTAGATGATAGATAGATAGATAGATAGATAGATAGA
>NW_022111310.1:2833021-2846633 GCF_000313985.2 Echinops telfairi | reverse complement strand
TAGATAGATAGATAGAAGATAGATAGATAGGTAGATGATAGATAGATAGATAGATAGATAGATAGATAGATAGATAGATAGATAGATAGATTGATGATAGGTAGATGACAGATAGATAGATAGATAGATAGATAGATAGGGGTGTGGGCTTATCTTTGGAGGGCCAACACTCAATGCCTCGCCTCCTTGGGCCGTGTTATCAGGAGAAACCAGTGTCCAGAGAAGGACCTCATGCTTGGTGGAGCAGTGAGTCAGCACACACACACACACACACACCCTTCTAATGAGATGGATCGGCACCGTGACTACAGCAAGGGGCTCCCAGGTAGCACGGTGGGGAGGGTGGCGGAGAACCAGGTGGTGTTTCCTGCTGTCATGCGCAGGGGCTCTGGGAGTGGGGCTCAATTCAGGGGCACCTACCAACAACAGTCAACTCATGACAGATGACTTGCCTTCTTAGAAAGTTCTTCCCTGACCTGATCTGAAAGTGGCTCCCTCTACATTGTGCCTCTGAGCTTTCCCTCTGGCCATAGCCCGCACCCTGTTCAGCCTCAGACAAGCCCCTCTCTCCTCGCCGGGCCAGTGAGGGCAGGTGGTCTCAGTCATGTCTACAGTGCCATCCCCTCCACTGTGGCCTCCTGCGGGTGTAGGGGAGAACCAGGGGTGGGGGAGAAGGGGAATCCAATGGGGGTAGCACCCCTCCCCACTCCACCCCCTGAAGACAGGTGGTGACATTGTGGAGCAGCCCCTCGGAGCAGGGAGCCTGTGTGTGTGCGTGGCCGCTCGGTAACGACCGTCTCCCCTCTCTGTTCGCTGTTTCAGTTGTTCGGTTGTTTCTTAGCTTGGGAGACGCGCAATGTCAGCATCCCCGCCCTCAACGACAGCAAGTACATCGGGATGAGCGTCTACAACGTGGGCATCATGTGCATCATCGGGGCCGCCGTCTCCTTCCTCACCCGGGACCAGCCCAACGTGCAGTTCTGCATCGTGGCCCTGGTCATCATCTTCTGCAGCACCATCACCCTGTGCCTGGTGTTTGTGCCCAAGGTACCCACCCGAGCCCCGGAGCAGGCCGCACGCGGAGTGTCCTCCAACGTCTCCACGCTCTTCTCTGCGCCTCATCCTGATGGCTGGTCGTGTTATGGGAAGTCTGGCAGATGCAGGAAAATAGGAACCAGGATTTATTTTTTCTCCCAGTAAACGTTGAGGGGCTTACAGCGTTCCATCCCACCCCCCAAAATTAATCACAGTTACTAGTTGCTCCTGTACCTTCCTCCGGTCATGTTTTTCCACTTCTCGTTTCTTACCGGCTAGCAGGTGGTGGACGTTAAGATCACACTACGACGATGGGCAAACATCATTTTGGGCTCTGCCCCTTGGTTCTCTCCCCCACACTCACAGCCGCCACTGAAGTGGCGCCATCATTTCCTGGGACCGCGGTCCCTCCCAAGTGAGCCTTACAGCTGTTTCCAAGGTTGTAGAACTTTTATTTTCCCTTGTACATAACACATCAACTGTAGGAGTCCTGGTGGATAGAGGTTACTTGTTGGGCTGCTAACTGCAAGGTCGGCAGTTCAAAACCACCAGACACCCACCCACCCCCCCCCCATGGGAGAAAGGCGGGCTTTCTTTTCCCATAAAGAGTTGCAGACACTGAAACCCACTGGGGCGGTTCTACCTCGCCCGGTGGGGTCGCCGCGAGTCGGCGTCCACTCGAAGCCATGGAGTTGGGTTTCTTTGTTCCTCATGTTCAACTAGTCTCTCGGCCTAGCGCCCCAGCAATAGTATTAGTGAGTTGAGAATGACCCTTTTTTAACTGCCACTTTCATTGTTTGCACATCGCAAGGGCCACCTGAGAGAATTTTCAGACTTCTTCCTACAAGGCAGGGGCAGGGGAGGCAGAGGCCCCGGTCTCTTGGCTGGCTGATCTGTGTGGAGAGAAGCCCCACCTGGGCGGAGCCCAGAAAGGAAGGAAAACCTGATACAAACCAAGTGAAGGTGGCCTTACTGCACCGACATCAGCATCCTAGGACCACAGGTCCTTCCGTCGGGGAGGCTGGGTGAAGGGCTCTCTGTGTACCATCTCTCCTGGTTTCCTGCACATCTACAAGTAATCCAAAATCAAGTTGGAAAAGGAGACATCATAATGAAGGAAGGAGCAGGGAACTGGAAGAGTCCGGAAGGTGTGAGGCCGCGTGGGCCAGGGTCTGCCTAGGAGACAGGGGCCAGGAAGGGTCATCGACCCCTCGCAGGCTGGCCATGTGCTTCCCTCCTCCTGGCCCCCGATTGGTCCCTCAGCCCACTTAGAGCCACCTGCCTTCCCTTCTCCTTGCCCTCCTGCCCAGGCTCCAGAGAGACACTTCCCTACGTCCCCTCCGAGCACCTCTCCAGCCAGCCCAGAGGCCCGAGGGCCAGTGCCCAGCCCCAAGCACATCCCTCCCCCATGCTGGCATCTCAGGGGCTTCCATTGCACCCCATCCTCCAGGATCACACGCCCTGGCATCGGTGGGAGTTTCCTCCAGTGTCGCAGAGAGCCCAGTGCACCAGCCAACCTCCCTCTTCCACACGTGTCCTCAGGCCCACCCCTCTTCCCCCTGCGGTTCCCCTTCCCTACCTGCAGTCTCCCCATCCTTCCAACCCTCCTTACGCCCCACTCAGGCTCACAGCACGGCTTGGGCACCCCACACTGGGCCCCTCCTGCCCGCTGAAGATCAGAGTCCTCCCTTCATCCCACCCCCTCCCCAAGCCTGGGTGTCCTTGTGGGCGGGGCCACAGCTCACTCAATCCCTCTCTCCCATGCTAAGCCCAGAGCCCGTCTTGAGCCCAGACATGTTTCTTAAATAAATAGGTAAGATCTGGGTCAAGTGACCCTTTTCTTAGTTAGGAAGCCTGTGTGTGTGTGACGAGGAGCCCAGGTGGTATAGCGGCTACACATTGGGCTGCTCATCTCCCGGTGAGCAGTTCAAAACCACGAGCCACTCCACAGGAGAAAGATGAGGCTTTCTACTCCCGTTAAGAGTTAGGCCTTGGGAACCCACAGGGGCGGCTCTCCTCTGCCTCCGGGGGGAGGGGTGCTGGGAGTCGAACTGACTCCCCGGTGGTGAGTTTGGCTTTGCTGTCGGTGTCTGTGGCAGAACTAGTTCCCCACCCTGTGCGCAATACCCATCAGGGGTTCTGGCCAGCAGAGGCCTTCCCTGGTCTGCACCCATGGTCTTCACACCCCTCAGGGGCCCTGCGTGGTGTCTGCAGGCTGGCTGAGATGCGGATGGCCCAGGGTCTGTTGGTGGGAGGAGGGGTGCGGACTTCTGTCAACTCCAGCTCTGTCCCTCCAGCTCATCACGCTGAGAACAAACCCAGACGCGGCAACTCAGAACAGGCGGTTCCAGTTCACGCAGAACCAGAAGAAAGAGGACTCAAAGACGTCCACGTCGGTCACCAGCGTGAACCAAGCCAGCACCTCCCGCCTGGAGGGCCTGCAGTCAGAAAACCACCGGCTGCGGATGAAGATCACAGAGGTACCCCACAGACCCTCTCCCAGCGGCCCCCCAGGACTCTGCCCACGTCCCCCCTGGGACTTCTGCTGCTGCAGGACCAGGGTCACCCCATCAAGAGACAGTCTGGGAGAACCCGAAGAGAGTTCACTGTGCGCTCCCCGATCAGGAGTCCTCGGGAAACAGGCCTGCTTGGACGTTTCAGAACTCCCAGAAGACAGCGGTTTCCTAAACTAACTCTCTCTCTCTCTCAACTTCTCTCTCTAACACAGACTGCCTCTATCTATCTATCTATCTATCTATCTATCTATCTATCTATCTATCTATCTGTCTATCTATCTATCTTCTCTCTCTCTCTCACACACAGACTGCCTCTATCTATCTATCTATCTATCTTCTCTCTCTCTCTCTCTCTCACACACAGACTGCCTCTATCTATCTATCTATCTTCTCTCTCTCTCTCTCTCTCACACACAGACTGCCTCTATCTATCTATCTATCTATCTTCTCTATCTCTCACAGACTGCCTCTATCTATCTATCTATCTATCTATCTATCTATCTATCTATCTATCTATCTATCTATCTTCTCTCTCTCTCTCTCTCTCACAGACTGCCTCTATCTATCTATCTATCTTTTCTCTTTCTCTCAACTTCTCTCTTTCCCTGCACACACGCTTCCATTTTCCCAGCACAGCCAGTCACCACCACATCTGCATAATGCAAACCAAGAGAAAAGGCATGAATAGAAAAGTCTGCAGGAGGGGATTTTGCTGCAGGAACCCTCGCCTGTTCCCTGAAGGAGCCCTGGTGATGTCGTGGTTACACACTGGGCCTGCTAACCACGAGGTTATCAGTTCAAAACCACCAGCCACTGGAGAAAGAGGAGGCTTTCTAATCCCGTAAAGAGTTACAATGTCTCAGAAACTCACAGGGCGGTTCTACCCTGTCCCTCAGGGTCACTTTGGGTCGGTCGACAGAATGGCAGTGAGTTTGGTTTGGGTTTTATTCCCCGGAGGCTCTTCACAGGTTCTTGAATATCGCAGAGAAATAAATCGTCACCAGCCTCCTTTGTGCCTGACCCATCTGGGCTCTCTGTCCGGGAGAGGGAGCCAGGTGGCCTTCCCCGTCTCCACTTCTTGGGCTCAGGGAGCATGACTGGACCCAGGGTGTGCTGGTCATGTGTTTAAAGGATTCTGGCATGATGGGCGAGGCCAGGAAGGAACAAAGGGGGTTGAATCCTGACCAAGTCACTGTAACAGAGGCCCCCAAGTAAGGGGCTGGAGGAAAACCCACGTTTGCTCTCTCCCACGGCGGTCCTGAGGGCGGGCTCCGGCAGACAGTGCAACTCTTGGGCTGCCTCGTGGCTCTGGACCCTGATTCACTGGTGGCCTCTGTCTTCCAGCTGGATAAAGACCTAGAAGAGGTCACCATGCAGCTGCAGGACACGCCGGAAAAGACAACGTACATTAAACAGAACCACTACCAGGAGCTCAATGACATCCTCACGCTGGGGAACTTTACGGAGAGCACAGGTGAGAGGCGGGGGGGGAGTTGTGCTGGGTAGGGTGCAAAGACCTGCCAGCCGCTTTCTGCCTTACAGATGAAGAAACCGAGGCTCTGGGTGGGGGGGAGCTGGTGTGAGGTCACACAAGCAGAGCTGGAAATTCTGGAACTCCCATCTTTGACACCACCCTGTCAGGGCCCGGGCTTCGGCCTCCCTGCCCCTGGGGCTCTGTTTCCCCCACGTGCACTGTGTGCACAGCGTTCGGGGTGGGGGTGGGGGGCACATTGCCCATTCTTCTTGTGAGCCCCATGTCTTCCTAAGGATACTGATGGCGCCATGAAGGGGCCCTGGCAGCATAATGGCTCCTCGTTGGGCTGCTAACTGCAAGGTCAGAGGTCCAAACCACCGGCCACTCCAAGGAAGAAAGATGAGGCTCTCTGTAGAGTTGCCATCTCAGAAACCCACAAGGGCAGTTCCACTCTGTCCCGCAGGGTCGCTGTGAGTTGAAAACTGTGCGATGGCAGGGCGCTTGGTTGGTTTGGTTTGGTGGTAGGGACTGTTGGTCAGGTAAGCATTAGACTACTGACTGCAAGGTCACTGGTTCAAACCCATCAGCTACTCCTTGGGAGAAAGATGAGGCTGTGTGCTCCTGTAGAGCTGTACCGCCTCAGAAACCCTGTGCAGGATCACCAGGGGTCAGAATTGACTCAGCGGCACTGGGTGGGTCATAACGTGCCTGCTTTCCCTTCATTTCGGAGTTCAGACGTGCTTCATCCGTGTGCATGACAAGAATGGTCCCCGTCTCACGAGCCCCCTGGGCGAGGAGATGGAAATGCACAGCCATGTTCGCCCAGCATTTAGCATCTGTGTCCAGATACCCAGTGTTGATAAGAAGGCACAGCATGAGACCGTTCCCCACACACGTGGGAGCCGGTCTCTCATGGCTTTTGATTCCACTGGGACTCAGAGCAACCCGAAAGCACGGAGGAGAACTGCCCCCGTGCTGCTGTCTCTGAGACGGAAACTCTACAGGGGTAGGAAGCCTCATCTCTCACTCACGGAGCAGCTGTTGGTTTCCAACCGCTGCCCTTGAAGTTGGCAGCCCAGTGCATCACCCACCATGCCACCAGAGCTCCTGGAAGTCAGTCTAGCCCTCTCCAAATGTCAACTTAAACCTCTTGATTTGCCAATCCACTACCAGAAACCTGCCCCACCTGGTGGTCAGCTGACCTGGTGGTCAGGCATTGTTTGCAGGGGGAAGGAACTGAAATTCCTCAGTGCTCACCGTTGGGCGGGGGCTTCATTCTGACACGGTCCAGCAGAGCACTGCATACAGCTACAGTAGTGCGGGGCATCTCTTTGCAAGATCTCCAGGTGAACAGCCATTGTGAGGCACAGAAATGTGTGTGTGTGTGTGTGTGTTGTACATGAAGTGCCCTTGTGGCACAGCTAACCGGAAGGTCACTGGGTGGTTTGAACCTACCAGCCACTCTACAGGACCAAGATGCTCCCATAATGCTATAGAGCGTTGGGCACCCAAAGGATCAATTTTGCTAAAGGAGCCCTGGCGGCATAGTGGTTACGAGTTGGGCTGCTAACTGCAAGGTCAGCAGTTCAAAACCACCTGCCGCTCCTTGGTCGAAAGCCTTGTCATTGTACTCCCATCAAGAGTTACAGTCTAGAAAACCCACCAGGACAGTTCTACCCTGTCCCATAGGGTCACTATGAGTCGGCATTAATTCCATTGGAGTAAGTATCGGGTTGCTAAGGAGCCCTGGTGGCATACTGGGTGATATGTTGGGCTGCTAACGGCTGGGTCAGCAGTTCAAAACCACCAGCCTGCTCCATAGGAGAAGAATGAAGCTTTCTTCTCCCACAAAGAGTTACAATCTCCGAAACCCACAAGGGCAGTTCTACCCTGTCCTCTAGGGTCGAGTTATGAGTTGGAATCAAGTGGGTGACGGTGAGTTTAGAGTTTTACAGGCTTGCCCTCCATTGGTCTGCTGCCCTCCGTTGGGGTCTGGTTTGGGGAAAAGGCTTGTGTGTCTGTGCCTTCATTGCTATTGAGTGCGTACACAGCAAAGCACACACAGGGCCAGCCATCCCTACATGCACAACTCAGTGCCCTTGCTTGTGTGCCTCCTTCAAGTTAGGCAACTCTCCCCACCCTCATTTTCAAACTTGCTCCTTCCAAATCAGCATGAGCTCATTGCCCCTCAAGCTTCCTCTCTTGGAGCTGTTGTCCATTGATCCCTTAATGAGGGGACTTCCTACTTCACCAAACAATGGAATTAAAAGATCGGGGAACCAGTCCACCAACTTGCTAACGCCCCAACTACGTCATTCTTTCAAAGAGCACAGCCTCCGGGCAGCAGTGGATGCACTCAGCTGTTCCCAGTACTCATCTGGGTGAATGGTCCCTTCTGGCTGGATAGGGACCCTTGTGCATCACATCTCATATACACCTACATTGCTTGCATTTTGTCACTGGCCTCTAACCACACTCACTGCCGCTGAGTCGATGCTGACTCATAGCAACCCCGTAGGATAGGGTAGAACTTCCCCTGTGGGTTTCTGAGACAGCAACTCTTCACAGAAGTAGACAGCGTTATCTTTCTCCCTCCGAGCTGGCTGGTGGTTTCAAACTGCTGGCCTTCCGGTTAGCAGCCCAACTCATAACCACTACTCCACCAGAGTTCTGAAAAGAAGCTTTAGTGCCAGATCAGCTCATGCCTGGATTGCTAGACTTGCCTCCCTCCACCCCACCCCACCCCAGCCTTTCGCCCCCAGTAAGAGGAGTCGCTGCTTATCGCCTGGCCCCGAGATTCCTGAAGGGACCACGGTCGGGAGCAGGACAGGGTCGGCGGGCTCCTTTCTGTTCTCTCACAGTGCGCGGCAGCATGAAAAGTGCAAACTGATGTTTAACGTTCACTCCAGAGCAGGTGATCAGCCGCACAGTGGACAGTCGGCACCCACACATGTCCTTGTAGCCGGTCCATGGCCATCCCCTCTACTGTTACCATGGCTGATCCCACTTCCTCCAGGGGGTTCTCGTGTCCGTAGCTCCTTCTTCCTTAGCCTTCAGAACTTCACCACTCAGTAAACAAATGCTGCTCTTCTGATCTTAAAAGGTTGATTATTCTAGTTCATTTCCAGACCTGAAGAGTGACCAGGGAGTATAGTCACGGGGTTCCCCACTGTCTTTGTCTGATCTCTTTTGTGACTTTGAGTTTTGCCCCCCATTGCACTCCCCCTCTCTCCAGGACCCTTTCAGAGCCATTGATAGCAGTGGCCGGACACCATCTAGTGCTTCTGGTCTCAGGGTTGACTTTTCACAGTTGACTGAATAGAATGCATTCTAACATTGTCGTTCTCCGTTCAGATGGTGGGAAGGCCATTTTGAAAAATCATCTGGATCAAAACCCGCAGCTACAGTGGAACACAACAGAGCCCTCTCGGACAGGCAAAGACCCCATCGAGGATATAAACTCCCCGGAACAGTAAGTACCTTCGTGTCCGCAGCCATCACCTCCCCGGCAGTTACGATCAGTCCCAGGTCCCCCACGCAGTTTGTTACTTGAACTTCACCACAATCTCACGATAGAGGTCAAATTACACTGCTTACTTTACAGAAGAGGAGCCCTGGGGACATAGTGAGTTACACATTGGGCTGGTAATGGTTAGGTCAGCAGTTCGAAACCACCAGCTGCTCTGCAGGAGAGAGCTGGGGCCCTCTGCTCCCATGAAGATTTCCAGTCTCAGATCCCTGTGTAGAGAGCCGGGATCAAGTCCAAGGCAGTGGGTTTGTTTTGGTGGATGGTGCAATGATCAAAGCACCCGGCTGCTAATTGCCAAGTTGTCACTTGAGCCCAGCAGCCGCTCCGTGAGAGAGAGAGATGGCTGTCTGCTACCATAAAGATGGCATCTTCAGACATGCTGTGGTGCCACCCTGCCCGTCACCGAGGGTTGCTCTCTGGCAGAAGGCACTCAGTGGTGACAGAATGCAGTCCCTTCCTTCCGAGAACGCAGCTTGGCCACAGCCCTTTGCTGGCGCTCCGGCGGGGCAGGGGAGCAGGCATTCCAGCACGTCCCCGCCCGCAGTCCGTCCAACAGTCAGGGTGCCATCCTGGCCCGGCCATTGTCAAGACTCTGATGAGTAGAGTGGGCATGGCAGCAACGAGGGAGTCAGAATGGCTCCACTTAGCTGGCTGCTCCGTGTGTGTGCGCGCGCGCAAAATGTTTACAACAAAGCACTTGCCAATTGAACACATTTCGCACGTGCACTTCAGTGACTGACCGTATTCCTCACATTATGTGAGCACCACGTTCTCTTCTCCAACATTTTCCACCCCTACTCAGTGATTCCCGCCCACCCCTGGAACCATCCAGAAACTCCGATCTCGATGCAGTTGCTACTGCACATCCATGGAGGGAACGCCGGTTGCGTCCTGCTTCTGTGTTGGGCTGCTGACCGCAAGGTCAGCGGTTGAAACCCCCCGCCACCCCAAGGTGTGGGATAGACCAGGCTCTCTACTCCTGCGTTTCCATCGTGGAAACCCATAGGGGCAGTCTGCCCTGTCCTACAGGGCCGACGTTGACCTGACGGCAGCGAGCTTGGGTCTGGATCTGGGAAAGGAGTGGGACGACTGTTACCCTCTCTGTCCTCCTGTGACTGTCGGTCTGTCCTCTGTCACTCCGCATCATGTTTTCAGGTCGGCGATACAGCCGAATGCGTAGGGACTGGGTGAGTCCCCTTGTGGCCGAGTCCCCTGACCCAGACAGACCACTTTCAGTTCATCTGAGTGTCTGTGGACGAACACGCCGTTGTGGGCTGTGCTGTTTCTTTGCCAGCCCAGCCCTGGCCCAGCTGGCCCCTGGTTTCCTTCTGGCCTCTTCTCTGCAGGCTGGGGGTGTGGGGAGGGGGCTCACTTTCTGAAGACGTCCGCACACTGAGGGTGACACTGACTCTGAATCTTGGAGGAAAAGCAATTCGGGGGGTCAGGAAGTCGAGAACATCCCCTGCGGGGGACCAGCAAGTGCGAAGGCTCACCTAAGTGCCTCCCAGCAGAGCTTCAGGGGAAGTCGGGCCACAGGGCCAGCGCTCAGGTGACAGAAACACCAGCTGGAGAGCTGTCCGCTCAAACTCACCCAGAGGCACTCTGGAAGGCAGGACTGGCCGAGTGTCTCCTAAAGTTGGAGTGTTAAAAGCCCAAGTTCTACTCTGCATGTTTTGGGTCATGGGGGAGACGGGGCGGGGACACTTAGAGGAAAAAAGAGACACCAGCAGACACTGAAAGTCTGTTAAAGACAGACCTTAGCATGTACATATGTAAATATATTTATATCTGAGGATGTGGAAATAGATCTATGTGCCTATATGTATAGGTTTAGTATTAAGGTAGCAGATGGACGTTGAGCCTCCACTCAAGTACTCCCTCAATGCAAGAATACTTTGTTCTATTAAACTGGTCTGAAGCCAGGTCAAGAAGTGGCAACACCTTTCCGGGTGTAGCTGAAGACCAAGTTGATTCGTAGGGTGGAAAGGGAATGAGAAGTGCCATTGTCTGTAGCAAAGACTTTGTTCTGGTCACACTGTTATGTCAGTCATACTGAAAACAAAACTCGGTGCCCTCAGGTTGAGTGTAATCCCTGGTGACCCCAGAGGACAGAGTAGAACTGCCCCCTGGGGTTCCCAGGGCTGTGAATCTTCACAGAAGCAGCCTATGGGTTCGAACTGCTGACTTTGAACTTAACAGCTCCATCTGCATCCACTACACACCAGGGCTCCTTAAGGATTGTAACGTCTGCCTCCAAAGCCTGGCCTTGAGTCCAAGGAGACTCTATTGTTCTTGTTCACTGTGGTCCGCCTGGCGACTCCTAAGGGCCTGGCTGGCACCCGGAGACCCCTCATTAGGTACCGGCAGGCGGCTAAGCGGTTAGATGATTGTTCTGCTGTGCGCCGCCAGACAGCCTCCATTAACCCTCCCCACTCTCTCTCTCCTCCCTGTCTCTCCCCGCACAGCATCCAGCGCCGGCTGTCCCTGCAGCTCCCCATCCTCCACCACGCCTACCTCCCGTCCATCGGAGGCGTGGATGCCAGCTGTGTCAGCCCCTGCGTCAGCCCCACGGCCAGCCCCCGCCACAGACACGTGCCGCCCTCCTTCCGAGTCATGGTCTCGGGCCTGTAAGGGCAGGGGGCCAGGGGCCGGGGCCTCCCCCATGACAGAACCATACCAGGCAGAGGTGCCCGCTGCAGGAGCCCTGCCGGCTCTGGCCACGGAGAGCCGGCACATGGCTGGCCTCGTGGGGCTTCCGGAGGGCACTCGGGTGGACAGTTGGGGGGCCTTGGCACCTGACCTCGAGCCATATTGGTGAAGTTTTTATTCTTCCACAAAGAAGAAGGATGGAGTCTTCTTTAATGTCTGCACATGAGGCAGAGTGGGGATGTGGGAAACTGGCAGAAACAGAACCTTCTAGACAAGGAGGGAGGCGCTGGGACTCCGGCTAGAAGTCTCACAGCAGAGGGGCCCATGCAGCCTGGGGGGAGGCGAGGGGCTTCTGGATAAACCCCCTTTGTGCTCTGCACACACGTCCCTGGCTACAGACCCCAGCAACCAGCCCAGCCACACCTGGGATGGGAGTCTGCAGGACCTGCGGACAGGCACGGCAGGGCAGGAGAGAGGGCCAGTGGGCGGGCAGTCAGAGGCCTGGGCCTCCATGGGAGGGGATGTTGGTTATTCTCTGATCAACGCCCCCCCATCAACACAGCAACACCCATTCTGCACCGTGGGGCTCAGGGCACCTGACTGCAGACCCATGCTGCAGTGTTCCCCACAGTCCGCCCAGCACGCACAGGCTGGCCATGCCCATGTGTTCATAGCAGGTGTTCCCGTCATAAAGGGAGGGAGGGGCGCACCTGAGCGAGTCACCCACTGTCTGCTCCCACAAACTCGGTAAAACAAAGTTATGCACTTTAACCTCTCGTCAGGGCCCAAGGACTGGCTGGCTTTTGTTCACCTCACCAACTTCCTTTCTCACCAAAGTGACCCAGGGGGGCATTCTGCTAAGACATCCCTGCGGTCCTAGGGGAAGAGAGCTGCTGGCCGGGGGCTTCCTGTGGCTTCTGGGAGGTGACCTTCCATCCACACGGGCCAGTGAGCTCTCCCCTTGGGGGCTCCGGGGCTGGCCAGTCGGCACCCGGGTGCCCATTTAGAAGTTGGAACTTCCTTTGTGACTCAGTCCCTAGGGGTTGAGCAGGCCTGGGCGCTGGCCCTCCTTGGTGCCACTGCTGACTGCCAGTGTGATCTGGGGCTGGCCACTCGTGTGTCTCTGAGCCTCAGCTTCCCTCTAGGGAACGGGGTTGAAATAACACCTGTCCAGCCTACCTCGCAGGGCGACTCTGAGGACCAGACCTGATCTGGTTCAGAACAAGCTTTCTACCAAACTGTGAGTGGGCCCTGGGCTGTGAGGGACTTCGTGGGCTTGTGACCCTCAGCCCCTCACCCAGCTGAGTGGCCTGGAGAAAGACGCCCCCAGCACAGCCCTCTACCCAGACCACCCTCCCACCGGAGCTCGGCTCCCACTGGCTTCCCTGATGGGCCTAGGCAGGCTCACTCTGGGCTAGAGGAAGGCCAGGGGGGAAGGCGTCCAGGACGTCTGCACACCGAGCCAGCGGCTCACCCCAACAAACCCAACGGCAGCTTCACCAGGCAGGCAATAATCTCTTCCCAGAACCACCGCTGTCAGGAACACACTTGCTCTCACCAAGGGTCCTCGGAACCTAACCACCGTCCACAGGTCACAGCACCCTCGGGCACGTAGGATAGCATACCCCTCCCCACCCCTGAAGAGAGGTGATGGGGGTACTGTAGCTTTTAGGGGGAGAGGGAGGGGAAAAAGAAGTTAGCAACCACAGGTCACGTGGAAGTCCTTCTCTGTTCTCGGCACGAGACACCGGTGTGGTCACTCTTGTGTACTACCAGTATTTACTTGCTTTCTGGCCTCCCCAAAACCAGACTCAATTCCAAGGACACACATTCGTTTTCCAAAGGGAAAAAGACCGTGAATTGTACATAATGTATACACACCCACGCGCACACCCACACACACCCACACACAACATACCTGTAGAAATATTATTCCAACATAGCAGGAAAAATCTAAAGTATTGGCCTGTCGGAGGTTGCCGTGTGCGTCTGTGCCCCTTCGTGCGTGACCCCTGAACCGCAGTTCTCTGGGTTCACCTTCCAAGTACACTCTGTCTTAAGACGCGCTAGGCTCGCCCTGTTAGTTGGTTTTCTCTCTCCACGGCCCCCTCCCCTGCCAATAGTGGGGCCCACAGACGTGACGCCAGCTGGAGGACGGTCCTCACACGCGGCACCCACACCCACACCCACACCCACACCCACACCCACATGGACTCGCCTGAAGATGCGCCAGCCCGCGGCAGTTGTCCACCAAGGACGAGAGGCTCCCGAATGCTTCCAGTGAGACCGGAACTGCCAGAATCAAATGTACATGAGGACTTTCTCGTACCCCTACTGCATGGTATCAATTTTTAATACATTGTTGCAAATTTGTTTTTATGAATAAAAGGGGGAAACACTGTCGTCTTC